>NC_052360.1:71002904-71174893 GCF_009727055.1 Benincasa hispida | reverse complement strand
AACAAACTAAAACATACAATAAATTGCTTAAATTAATTGCAAAAATAAAAAGAAAAGAGTTAGAGAAGAAGACACCGTAATTTTTATAGTGGTTCAGTCAAATTGTCTTCATTTTAGCTCTGATTTGAGTGATTCAAGAGGTGTTGGAATCGTTGTTCCGAGCTCTACGCTATGAGTTTGTTATCATCAAAACATTGATTAATTAATTAATTAAAATTAATTAATTTTAGATTAAGGACCAAAAAGCCAACAACATTTGCTTTAGCCTATTTGAGATATTTTAATATACACATGTATATGAATACACACATGTATATGAATACTTAACTTTTTACGGAAGTGAACAACAACAACAAACTACAAAATAACTTCATGAGACCCAAAAGATCGAACAACTCATGGTATGTATGGAGATAGGAAAAGAATACAAACATGCTCTCCAAAGCGTTTCCTCTCATTTTTCTTCCTTGATTTGTGCTAGTTTACTTTGTTTTGTTTTTCATTGATAATGCATGTTTTCCAATTCGTAATCAAAATCAGTGTAATTGTAGTGAGTTTCTACTAATAAATCAATAATAATGGACCTCAATCGTGTAAATGTAAATGGATAGCTTGTGATCACATTGAAAACTTAACATGATTACGATTGAGACCCTTTACATTATATTTATAAGGGAAAGAACAATGTAATATTACTAAACGATCTTCTAGGTTTAAAACAATTACGAGAATGGTCATAACATTGTAAAATTGACATTAGAATGATTATGTGCGCATATGGTATTAAACATTTTTTTTCTTGAAAAAAGAGAATATTTTAAGGTATGTTGAACAACTCTGTACATTTTTAGTATAAATTTTAAAATTTATTTTCTTAAATGTGTTAAGAGTGAATCATGCATTTGTAAATATAATAAAAATATTTTCACACCACACAACTAACTCCATTTTTAGTTCCACATGGAACTAAAATCATAATTAACTGACATAACCTCTCTATTTAGTGACATAAATGTAAGGGTATTTATGGGTTGGATTGGGTTGAAAGACTTTTTCGACCCAACCCAATTATTTGGGTTGTAAATTTTTTCAACCCAAATAATTCTTATTAAAAAAATTATTAAAAAAGTGAACCCAACCCAACCCAACCATGGAATATTTGGGTTGGGTTAGTCGGGTTAATTGAGTCATTTATTTAAAATTTTATTCTAAAAAGAAGCAAAATGTAAATATGTAAAAATCTAATTTAATTATTTTGATTAATAACTTAATTTCAATTTATATAGCGAAAAATTTCTTTCTAAAGTGAAAAAAAACTACTTTTAAGAGTTGTTGAAGAATAAATTATTAAAAAAATATTGAAATTAAATAAAATTAAAATTAATATATGTATAAATAATTGTGTTATAAGTAATAAAAAATATATTTTGTAAAGTTAATAATAAATTCGGGTTGGTTTGGGTTATATTAGGTGAACACAACCCAACCCAACCCATAAAATTTTCATTTATTTGAACCTAACCCAACCCAAATGAGTTATAACAACCCAAACTGCATGGATTGGGTTGGGTTAGGTTGATCGATTTTTTTTGGCCCATCGGGTTTTTTGAACACCCTTAATAAAATGCACAAATTTCTGAAATTATATATATTAGAAATTATAGACGTCCGACATCTTTAGATTACCATGTTTGTTTGGTAAGAATATTTTTTTTTTGCAGATATCTGAAAATATTTTGATAACTACATTTGTTTCGTAGGATTTCTACTCGAGAATAACTAAAATTTACACAAAGTTCCTAAAATGTCTTTACGACTATTTATTACTTTATAATTAATTTGATATAATTTAAACTTATATAACATATTTATTTTTATCAATTTAATTTCTTTTAAAATTAATACAATTTATATTATTTTTATATGTTATTTTTCTCAACAAAATAATATATCATGATTTAAGATTTTTTTGTAAAATAAATATTAATTTAAATTTAAATTTGAATATATTGTTATAAAATAATAAGAATTATGATATAACTAAAAGTATATGATATACATGGTTGACAGTATTTATATTAATTAAATAATGCAAATGAAGATTAATATATATATATATGTAAAATAAAATAAAAAGGAAGGACCAAAAAGTAAAATAGGGATGCCCTCAACTCAAGAGACTGGAAAACCCATGTTTCAGGAGTCTCCAGATGCCCCCCGTTTGGGCATCTAATCTTCAGATGTCGAGGCATCTCACAATACCGCAAAACAAATACGATAATCTAGATGGCCACTCCATAAAAATCTAAGATGTCTGTGAAATAAACTGTCCTTAAGTGAACAATTTCAAATCATAACATTATTTAACAATTAAAAAAAGGGGTTTATCGTTACAGTTATGAACCACATGTATCGGTGAATAGAAATACAATCTCTTGTATATTTTTAATTCTCAAAACTTTGAAAAGTATACCTCCTGTACATGGGTTTCTGCCCTTTCTAAACTACAGGTAGGTGATTAAATTACAACAAATCATACCTTTGATACAAAAGAGTATAAAAGGAAAAAGAATGTAGATGTCTACAATTGGTTCATAAGGTACCTCTAGAAAAGGAAAGGATGTGAAAATGGCTCACCATGAATAAAAGTGAAAAGTAAAAGGGCTAGTTGCATAAATAGAATTCAAGCCCAAAATAATCACATATATAAATCAAAAAAAGGTAAAAGACTAAAAAACCCATGCCTAGTCACCATTTTGTTTGCTTCTTCCTGATTTTCTCAAATTAAAAGCTATCAGTGATAGCAACTATCAGTGATAACCACTGATACTGATAGCAGCTATTAGTGATAACCACTGATAGTAGCTATCAGTGATAATACTGATAGTTGCTATCAGCTGCTATCGCTGATAGCTTCTATCAATTGTTATCGATGATAGTTGCTATCAGCGATAGCTTTCAATTTGAGAAAAATTAATACAATCTTGAAATATTAACTTTTAATTTGCTATCAATTATTAGTAGCTATCATTGATTCACTTTCATCAATTAGAATAAACATTGAAATATTACTACTTAAGGCTATCAGTAGCTATCAATGATAGATTTATAAATAGTGATCAACTTTGAAAGAAAACCAACAACTTTGATTACCATAGTAGTTATCACTAATAATCTTTTATCATCGCTATCAATGATAGCAACTATTAGTCGTTATCACTGATAGACTTTCATCAATTAGAATCAACCTTGAAATATTAACACTTAAGGCTGTCAATGATAGACTTCTATAACAGGTTATCATCTTTGAAAGAAACTCAATATATAGATATCACCTAAGTTTTATCACTGATATCGCTAACATTACTCATATTGTGGTTATCAGTGATAGCTTCTTTCACTAGTAACATCATTAATAAGATGCTATCAATGATCTCACTGATATCATACTATTAGTGATAGTTCTCTATCACCGATAACGTACTATCAGTGGTAGCTTCTATTACCGATAACGTTCTATCGGATAGCTTTTATCATCAATAACATGCTATTAATATTAGCTTCTATCATTGGTAACATGCTATCAGTAGTAGCTTCTATCAATCATAGCCACCGAACACCTTTTTTCCCCTTTCTTGTCCTTCCCAAACATTTGTAAGTCCCTTTTCTTTTCGATGATAGCTTCTATCACTAATAAACATGCTATTAGTGATAACTTCTAGGCATTCCACTTATATTTTAGTTTGAGATTCAACTTTATTAATTAAATTCACAAAGTTAGCTATCAATGATAGATTTCTATAAGTGGCTATTAACTATGAAAATATAATCAAAGATTAAGCTACCAATGATAAGAAAATATTTAGTGGCTAGGTTGATTCGCAAGAGAATTTCAAGAGTAAATTTATTTCGTGGAACTTGAACTTTTTGTATTTTTAAATTTATTTTTGTAGAAAGTGAGTACAATCCTAAATAACACAGTATTTTGAAAATAAATTTATTTCGTGGAACTTGAACTTTGTATTTGTATTAATTTTGTAGAAAGTGAGTACAATCTCTAATACACAGTATTTTGATGCTTTCAAAATAAACTATAAACTTTAAGCTAGTTGATCTTTTTGAACGATCGGCCTTTGAGCTTGTTGATCTTCTTGGGTGATCGGCCTTTGGACTTGTTGATCTTCTTGGGTGATCGGCCTTTGAGCTTGTTAATCTTCTTGGATGATCAACCTTTGGGCTTGATGATCTTCTTGGATGATCGACCTTTAGGCTTGTTGATCTTCTTAGAGGATCAGTCTTTGAACTTGTTGATTTTCTTGGATGATCGACCTTTGGGCTTGTTGATCTCTTGGATGATCGGCCTTAGGGTTTGTTGATCTTCTTGGAGGATTAGTGTTCGCACGAGGCTTTCGAAGAAACTTGTTTCGTGGAGTTGAACTTGAGTTGGTATTGATGTTGAGGTTGATTTGATGTGATATGGTTCGATCTCTAGTACTTGATCCTCTGATTCTCTCTCGGTTGGGTGGATGCGCTTGACTTGAAGAAGGAAAGCACTGAACGTTCTTGTAGTAGTCTTGGAAGAGTGTTTGTGTCTTCAAGGGTCTTCTGTCTTCTAGAAGTGCAGCTTTAGGAGTTTTGAGAGTCTTCTACTTGTTGATGAATTCTCTCTGGGCTCTCTGAATGTAGAATTACTTGTATCTTCAAAAGGACTTCAGTCTTCAAGCATGGTCAGAATGATTGTATTTTCAAAGAACTTCAGTCTTCAGGATGCTTGCATCTTCAAAGGACTTCAGTATTCAGAATGCTTGTATCTTCGAAGGACTTCAGTCTTCAGACGTGGTCAGCTTCAGGAGTGAAGAAGTCTTCTGACTGTAGAGAATTCCCTATAAGCTCTCTGGAATATAGAATTGCTGACTTCCACAAATGAGGAGAACTCCTTTATTTATAGAGTTCTCTACTGGAATTCATGGGCTTGGGCTTGGTCGGTCCATGGGCCTGACTAATTGGATTTGGGCCTTTTTTGACATTTTGGTCAAATTAAGCCTATTTATGGGCTAAATTGGATTTTTAGCCCAAATAATAATATCAAATTGGACCGAAGTAATTTTATTCAATCCAACGGTTACGAAGGAAACATGTGGCATAATTGGACTTCGCCAATTTATGTCTTCAACTTCAATTTAGGACAAATGTCAACTTCTAATTAGTCTCGAATTCAATTATTTGGAATTTCGTCCTTAATTTAGTAAATGACGTGGCAATTTGCGATCGGTCCAAAATTTCTCATTCAAACTTTCATTTGCTATTTATATTTATTGTTTGTTATAATAATCAAACTTGATGATTGGCTTGTTGGTGTTAAGTCACTTATGAATTGAGTACTTTCAAGTCATGCGTATGGAAAGGAAAGAAAAAAAAGGGAAAAAAAAAGAAATAGATGAAAAAAAAAAAATAAAGGAAAAAAAAAAAAAAAAAAAAAAAAAAAAAAAAAAAAAAAAAAAAAAAAAAGAAGCAAAAACTGAGAAAGAAAATAAAATGAAGAAAATGAAAAAAGTGAGGAAGAAAGCAAAAATCGAAGAAAGAAAGAAAATAAAAAGACTAAAAAAAAGGTGTACAACAAGATAAGAGAAGGAGGGCAAAATTGGAAATTTAAAAAAAAATAAAAAATTGACTAGTCAACTCATCTATATTTGTAAATATTTTAAAGATGTAATATATTTTTAGATTTTTTCTTTTATTCAAAGTAAAAAGGCTAAAATAAATATTTTTTTAAATAAAAAAAACTAAACAAAAAGTACAATAACCTAAGTAGTATTTAGTAACTAATTAATTTTTGATTAAAATTTAAAAAATACTCTTAAATTTTGTACTTCGTTTCAAAATCCCTATACTTTCAAAGAAAATTATTAATATTCTTAAACTTGAAAAAAAAAAGTTAAAAAATACAAGTTAAATTTTGGTTGAAAGCACTAGTACATTAGAAAAACTACTATCCAACTTTCAAATTTTATTAATATATTTAAATTTAAGAAAAGTAAAAAAAAATGGTTATTTGTATGTGTTATCCAAATAAATTACTAGTATAACATTTCTTAAAATAATTACAAATATAGTATACATTTCTTTATAATTCATAAACGGTTGCTTTATTTAAGCAATGCAAACTAATATATTAATTTTATTTTAGAGACATTTAAATTACTAAAAAAACAATATAAATTCTTAAAATTTTACAAAAAAAATAGCATAATCTAAGTAAAACTCAAATTCAAAATACAATATTAAACACAACAAAAAAGTCACTTATTCTCTTAACTTTTTCTAACAAATAAAGATAAGTTGTGAAATTTTAGCTATCTACCGAAATTTTCTTTATATGATCACTACAAAAATGATCAAACTCTAATTTTTATCATCAATTTGTATACACTTCAAAAAAATAATTTTGAAGCAAAAAACATATTTTTTTTTTAGTATAAATTAGGGGCAAGAGATTTGAACCTAATATATATAAATGTCAATTGAGCTAAGCTCTTGTTAGCAAAATAATAATAATAATAATAATAATAATAAATAATGTAGTTTTTAACCTAACAAGGTGTGATATTTTGCTATTGTGGTTCATTTTGTTATATTTGAGAATGGATTTTTCTTTATTAAAAAAAGTTAAAAGAGAATTAGGGTTGAGAAGTGATAATGAAAAGTTTGAAATTAAAGTGATAATGAAAAGTTAGTATTAGTATTATATTCAAAGTTCAATTATTTCAAGTCCAACATCAATGTATTTATAGTTGATTACAATGATTACCAACCTGATTATTGAGATGATAATATACTTAAAAATAATATTTTTTTAAAAAAAAATGAACAAGCAAAATTTTATTGTTCATCTGCGATAAAGTATAATAGTTCACGATAGTAGTCTAGGTCAGCAATTTTATCATTTAAAATAATTTCTAATTTTTCTTTTTTTTTATTCGGTGTGTAATTACTTTTTTATTTATGGATTAAATATTTTTTTCTTTTTTCGTATGATGCTATGTAGATTATTTACACACCCTATTTTTAGAATTATTGTTAGAAATAGTTGGGAAAAATGACCCTATTTTTGTGTATGTTTTTTTTTCTAAAATTACATTACTTTAAAAAATTCACGAATGACACCAATAGAGGAACTTCATGAACTGAAATTTTCAAATCATATAATAAAATTTATATTGAAAGGAGGCTTATCAAACTCCCTTTCACAAGCTTGATTTTAATAAAGTAATACATATTACTACTTGATCCTCCTCAAGAGCTTCTTCTTTCCTTTAGTTTCTCATTATTCAATGTAATTCGATGTGTAGCTTATCTGTAAACATAAATACACAACAATTTAAATTAATATGAGAAAATAAAATTATACTCTATTAGAAACAAGATTTTCAAAAATATGTAAGTGTTTAAATTCGCAAAAAACACCATATTTCAAGAATAGATTTTGTAATTTGCCTTAAATAATTTGACATTGTGGATGTTAGAAGAAAGATAGAGATCAGAAAGTTGTACCAGCTTTTTCTTTTTCATCACAATCTTCATCACATTTAACTTCACAAAAGGTTTGACCACTGCCATTTTCAAGACATTCCTTCTCACAAGTTTCATAGCAAGACTTGTATTTGGCATCAAATTTAGCCTCATATTTGTCCACCTCTTCATTGGCAGTGGCAAATTGCAAAGCAGCCATCACCACAATGCACATAAAAAACACTGCAATCATCTTCTTGGCCATTTTCTTTTTATGTCACTTTTTTCTTGTCTTTGATGACGCTTTATAATCTCTTTGGATTTAGCGTCTTTTAAGTGCTCCTTTTACGAGTGGATGAATATTTGAGATGATGAGAAACTCTTTTATAGATTTCTTGTAAAGTTAAAAATAGATTGTTTACTTAGAAATTATGGCCGACCTAATAGGTTAACTAACCAAAGAAAAATTATATGCCACTCATTTTATAACAAACATGAGAGTGACGGCAAGGAAGGGGAAGAGCTTTCATTTGAATTTATAGGACTGAGAGAATTTATTGAGTATGGGGTGAGTGGAAACCAAATAGGTAAATGATGAGAGTGAGGTATATGATCGGATGGAGATGAGGTAGGTAAACGATAGGAGTGAGGTAAACGATTGGGTGGGGATGAGGTAGGTAAGTGATGAGATTAAGGTAAACGATCGGTTTGGGATGAGATAGGTAATCGATAGAAGTGAGGTAAACAATCGGATGAGGATGAGGTAGGTAAACGATAGGAAAGAGGTAAGCGATTGGGTGTAGGTAAACGATGGGATTGAGGTAAATGATCGGTGGGGATGAGTTAGGAAAGTGATGGGATTGAGGTAAACGATCGGGTGGGGATGAGTTAGATAAGCGATAGGATTGAGGTAAACAATCAGGTGGGGATGAGATAGGTAAGTGATAGGAGTGAGGTAAACGATCGGGATGCTCGGATTCAGAAGTGTTGGGATTGGGTCGGTCGGGTATAATGTGGTCTTGTGTACAATGAGTTGATTATTTGAGGTGATCTAAGGTGGAAGTATAGGTAGGTTCGGGTCGGGTGTGGGCATTTGCTGGTGTTTAGGACTATCTTGAGAAAGTTGAATGAAAGGAAACTCATTCTCATTGAAGGAGACATGTCGAGAGATGATAACTCGACCAACTTTGGTTAGGCACTTGAACCCTTTATGTAATGGGCTAGGACCCAGATATACACATTTTTCTGAGTGGAAGTTGAATTTGTTGGGCTGGAAGGGGCATAGATATGGAAAACACGTGCATTCGAAGGCTTTTAGCTCTGAAAATTTTAGTTCCTTGTTGAAGAGAACAAAGATAGGGGTTTTACCTTTTAGTACTGTTGTGGGCAACCTATTTATGAGCATTGTGGCTGTGAGGAAAGCATCCCACCAGAAGCTCAACGACAATCTAGCTTGGGCTAATAATGTGAGGCCGGTTTCCACTACATGTCGGTGTTTTCATTCAGCTCGACTGTTTTGAGCAGAGGTGTAGGGGCATGATAATCTGGACATAATACCCATTGAATTGTAGAGGCAATGGATCTTGACATACTCTCCTCCGTTATCAGTTTGAAGCATTTTGATTGTTTTATTAAATTGAGTCTGAGTATAGGTAAGGAAATGTTGAAAGGCTTCAATGGCAACACTCTTTTGTTTTAAGGGATATATCTAAGTATATCTGCTAGAATCGTCAATAAACAAAATCTAATAGCGGTGACCTTCTGAAGATACAACCGGGGCTGGTCCGCATAAATCAGAATGGATCAATTCGAAGGGTTCTGTTGCGTGGCTTTCAGATGTAGGGAAAGGTAAATTATGAGCTTTGCCCATTGCACATGAGTCACAAAACAGAAATTCTTCATTACGTTTGATACGCAGATTACATTTTCTAATAATAGAGTTCAAAATTTTGAGTGAAGAATGTCCTAAACGTCTATGCCAGAGGGTTTTTGATACTGCTACATTGACATTTGCTGTTTTTTCAGATAATACCAATGCAGAGATGTTGTTATTTATATCCATAAGCTGTTGGTGTATAGGGCAACTGTGCTTCAACTCCCCATTCGTCTTGATAGCTACTCGATCCAAGTGATACAACCCATCCTTAAGATTTCATTTCCAAAGAGTTCGACCCGTACTCTTGTCTTTAACAAAGCAATGAGCATCATGAAACTCGAAGTAAATGTTATTATCTTGAGCTAATTTTGATACACTTACCAATTTTTTTGTAATGTCAGGTACACACAATACATTTTCAAGCAGTAAGGTGTTGTTTCCATCAGACAGAGAGGTATTACCAATGTACAAGATTCGTACTTTGTTTCCATTTCCAACAATAACATTTTCATTACCTGAATATTCACCTGGATTAGACAGATTTGTATAATCGGTGGTTACGTGATTTGTAGCTTCGCTGTCCACGTACCAATTTGGATCCATAACGGTTTCAGGTCTAACAAAGGGGTTGGAGTTTTGAGCTGCAACAAAAGCAGAAGGATTCGATCCATTATTACCTCCATTGTTTGAGATCTGTCCTCCTTTGTTTTGCCCAAAGTTTCCAACAAATTCTTTGTTGAATCTGTTGTAGCAGATGAATGTTGAATGTCCATATTTACCATAGACTTGGCATGTAGGTTTGTTTCCACGTCCACGGCCTCGTCCTCGACCAGAGTTAACATTACCATTTCCCCCTCCTCGTTGCTGATTAAACTGAGTTCGAAAATTTTGCTGGTGATGGTTGTTTCTTTGTTTTGAGTCATTAGGACTACGACTCTGGGCCTTGTTCACAATAGGAACAATATTTCCTAGGTTTCTTTATGAGTTTTGAAAATATGAGGAGCACAGATTGCATATCAAGCCATGAAATGTCAGGTTTACCTTGTATTACCGCAATCACAGGGTTGTAGACTTCTTCTAACCCGAGAAGGACCTGAGAAATCAATGAACATCTAGGTACAGGACTACCGGCCTGACCCAAATTATCAGCGCTAGTTTCCATTACTCGTAAGTAATCATCCATTTTTGAGTTACCTTTCTTCGTTGTCTGGAAAATGTGATGAAGGAAGTCCTCCTCTGCCCTTGACTGAACACCGAAGAGATCTTGTATAGCTTCCCATAGATCCTTGGCGTTGTTAAAACTAGAGTTGGCAAAATTCCCCTTGAGGTGGGGAATCCTTGGTTTGACCGGGGATGAGGTCAAACTGGAGAAATTTTTTGGGGCCGCCGTCGGAACGGGGACGTTATCCCCACCCCGCCCCCAACCCTGATTAATCTCTTACCCCGACTTGATATATTTATATTTTTAATATTTTATAAATATATATTTATAATACATAAAATAACTTATTTATATGTTTGTTTATAATGTATAGACTTATTGTGTTGTGGAGCCCAATATTAAATATCTAAATTCTAAATCTAAGCCCAAAAGTCAAGCCCAAATTTTAATCAAATTTTAAATAAAATTTTAATTAAAAAAATGGAAAATCCTTGCGGGGAATTGGTAGGGAAATCCCCGCAGAGGAAACAAAGAAATGCGGGCCCCGCAGGGACCTCATTTCCCTGACAGGGAATCCCCGCCCCTGTCCCCACCTTCAAATGGCAAGGATGGGGGCGGGGATAGGGGAGAATTTTCCCCACGGTGCTGAGGACGGGGGACGCCCCCTGTCCCGGCCCGGCCCCATTGCCAACCCTAGTTAAAACCCATAAGCTACAGGGCTACTTCAGGTGTCATCGAGTTGTATAGCCACCCGAGGAGTAGTAGATTTGTCGTGACTTATTGTTCGAATAGGGGATTGATCGTTCTTGATCGAGCGGAGCTTGACGATGCTTCATCAGCACATGTCTCCACCTTGAAGTGTACCTAATTCTTCGACTGTTGTAGTGACAAATTTCGAGGGATAGATTTTTCACCTATGAGATGGCCTTCTAGCTTGTAGCTCTTTAGGATCGGTAGGGCTAGGGTTTTCCATAGCAGTTAGTTGCTTCGGTCGAGCTTAATGGTTGTGATTTGATTCAGCAGTTGGTTCAAAGGAGGATTGCTGAAGGTGGTGGAGGAGGAAAGTCTAGCGGAAAAGGCATTGGCCATTGTCGGGCTCTGATACCAAGAAAGACAAATGAAATAAGGAGAGAAATGCTGTTGTGGAAATTTCTGTTATATTCCTTCATATATTTTGTTATGAAAATGGTACAATATATAGGCGTTGTCCCTAGATTGGGGAGAAAGAATTTGAGAGAATATAAATAATTATAATACAAGTGTATACACATTATTGATTGGCAGAATATTCCTTCTAACCGATTTGGCTTCTAGAAAATGAGTGATTGGGCAAATGTTGGTGTTGACTTGTAGGTCCTCTCTGTATACGTGGACTGCTTACTGGACTGCTGACTTGGTGGTTTTCTCTAACAATTTTGCTAAAAATAGAATGAATAATGTAGTTTTGATGTAAACTTTCTAAAAAAAAGATGAAGCTCTCACTAGTGTTTTTTAGGTTAATAAATATGGGGATGAAATATTCAAACTATATAATAAAAGTGCCTTATATATTGAATTATACTTTGAGAGCACATCAACTGATTCAAATTAATTATAATTATATGTTTATTCAATCTTTATTGTACATAAAAATTGCTCGATTGGTTTTTTGGGTGGAGAAAATGGATGGTGCCCCTATCTAGAGTTTGATTCTTGCTTTAACATAAGTATGTGTTTTGCTTTCACTTTTTAATATTATCTCGCGACTAATTACATCAATTTACAAACCTTAAAGACCAATTAATAAAAAATAACTTCAAATCTCACTGATAAAAAAAAAAAAAATCTAAAAACTAGGGACTAATTGAAAACTATCATAAGGTATAGTTTACCCAAAAAATTGCAAAACTAATAGTTCGAAAAAATACAAATGAAGTATTAAATCAGAATTCCCAAGTCAGTATTAAGAAATGAGGTAATAAAATGTTTTTGGCCCGGTACGAATATTTTTTTTACCTTGTTTTTCTTTTAAAAGTTTAAAAGTATTAAGATAAATTGTCATGATGTGGAGGCACCAAGGATAATATCTTTCTCGACGTTACTTTTTCTTAACGTTTTTTTTACTTGGACTTCATTTTTTCATGATTTCCCTTTTTCCTTTTCCTTTTTTTCCAATGTTATGGTTGTTATTGTCTCTCCTCGAACACCCTTCTTAAATTGGTGTAAACAACTCAATTTCGATAGTAAACACTATTGAACTTACACATTTATCACATAATTTAATTATTTTTTTATATATATTTTCACATTTACCAAAGAACTTCATTTTACATTTTTAATCTACTTTTTACAATTATCGAAGATCTGAAATCCTACAATTTTACGTCCCAAACAAAGACTTACTAACTCCAATATATTAACTCCAAACTTATTAACTTTATTCAGTGGGTCAAATGCCCCTTAATGGTCGGCTAGAGGCGACCACAACAACTGCACACCAAATTGTAGCAACATTAGGGGCATAGCCACTAATGTTAACCAAAGTTGTTCCTGTTAACAAATATGAAATTTTAATCGTACATATGACAAATTTTATTATTTTTGTTTTCGAAGAATAGCAAAAAAAAAAGCACATATATATATATATGATAGCTCACACCTCTACGGTGTAACCACATATTCAAATAAGACCTTTATATCTTTTTTCATCACATTTTTCCTTTTTTTAAAGTATTTTATTTCTTTTTTTTTAAATTTACTTTGCAAATATTATATATTTTATTCAAATACCACCCTTAAATATTTTGAAATTTCAAACCTAAATACTTTATTCAAATACCACCCTTAACTTATCGACCATCATCCATACATATAAAATATTTTATTAGGTTACCTAAATTTTCAACTAGTTGCGAATACAAGGTATATAGTAGAAGATTCTTGTTAAGAGTTAATGATCGAATATTTGTGTTTACATAACCAATTGAAAATGCGTGGAGTAACTCCCTATGATATAAGAGTATAAAATACGTATATTGAAAAAAAAAAAAAAAACTTTGAAATCTTAATTGGGATGATTTGGAATTTTCAAACTAAGTTTGATATGTTTTATTTTTTATTTTGAATGGTAATGAACAATTGATGATTCTCAAATAATAATTCGAAAAAACTTTTGTCATTTATCCAATTTCAAATTTTTTTTGTCATCTTTTTAAATGAAAATTTATATTTTGCTCCTGATCTTTTAACGTTTTTAATTTTTGTTTTTATTTTCTCTCCAACTATTTTGATTGAACCTGCATTAATAACGAAAAGAAAAAAACTAGAACCCACATTTTTTTTTTTAAATTTTGGATAATATATATTGTCTGAACTAAATCTCCTTAAATTATAAATTGAAAATGACACCAAAAAGGAAATTTGAAAAATAAAAAATTACAATATAAAATTTAAGGAGGAGAAAGGAGGCTCATTAACTCCTCTCATAAACTTGATTTTAATACAATTACTAATTAAATCCTCCTCAAAGCTCCTTTCTTAATCATCCTCAAAGTTTTCTCTCCTTGTTTTTCATTATTCAACGCAATCCGATGTGTAACTTATCTGTAAAATAAATACAACAAATTTAAATTAATATGAGAAAATATATTCAATATTAAACATGTTTTAACCAATCGTAGTTGTTGGACTATAGTATAATATTTATTAATTTATGAATATTTTAGTTTTTTTAACATTATATAATTTATAACAAATTACACAATACATATTTCAACTTTTAAAAATAATCGAGTTTATAACCTATGATACTAGTTTTGATCATTTTTTAAAACAATTCTGAATTTTAAAATTAAAAAAAAAAATCTAATTCTAGATTTCTAATCGTACCGATCCATTCAAAGAAAATTTTTGAACAAATGAATTCGTATGAAATAAATAATATATCATTAGAAAAAGAGAGAGAAGAGAGAGATGAGTACCAGCAACTTCCTTTTCATCACAATCTTCATCACATTTAACTTCACAAAAACTTTGGCCATTGCTATTTTGAAGACATTCCTTCTCACAAGTTTCATAACAAGACTTATATTTGGCCTCAAATTTGGCCTCATATTTGTCCACCTCTTCATTGGCAGTGCCAAATTGCAAAGCACCCATCACCACAATACACATTAGAAACATTGCAATAATCTTCTTGGCCATTTTCTTTTGCTTTCTTTTTTTTTTCCTCTTTTTTTTCTTGATTTTTATAGTGTTTCCTTTTGTGTGGATGGTTTGCTTTGAAAAATATGGGAAACTCTTTTATAGGCTCTAATATTAAAGCTATATTTAGATTGAACAACAAGATGACCTAATAATAGAGGTTCTCTCTTAGAAATTTTAGGACAACAATAGGTTACAATAATTGAAAAATAATTATTTGCCATTCATTTATAACAAACATTATACATGGTAGGCTAGTCATCAAACTAAATTTCTTTGTCTGATTTTGTTAAGTGCTATTGATTATGATTAAGGGTATGCATCTAATGATTTTGAAATCATGAGTACCATTATAGAAATTTGGGAAAATTACTTTTTGGGTCTAATTTCCACTTGATTTCTAGACTTTAAAATGTTATGCTTTTAGTTTTTAAGTTTTTAATTTAGTTCTTAGAGGTTTCATGATTTTATAAATTTACCATTGAAATATGAGTTTTATTTCATTTTGGTGCTTAAGTTTCGAGATTTACACTTTGTATCTTTGGTTGTTCACCAATTGATCGCTTTCCATCTTTAGTGTTAATGTCTATTGATTAAGATTATGTTTCACTACTGTTATTGTTAAAATTAAATTTAAAATTTCACTTTATAATTTTTTTGAATTAATTGATAGATATTAACATCAAAGTCAATGAAAAGTGATTTTCTATTGAAAAACTAAGGTTACAAATGTAAATTTTGAAACTTAAGGATCAAATTAAGACAAAACTCAAATTTTAATGATAAAATTGTAATATTTTGAAACATAAGTACTAAATTGAAACATATAAATTAAGTGTGTAATATTTTGAATCTTAGAATCCAATAGAAACTAAACCAAAATCTTATAGACTGAAAAAATAGAAATTAAATCCAGCCACATTGGTCAATATGTTGATTATTTTATAAATTTAAATGGCCAAATTCCAAATCTAAAGGACTAAAATTGTAAACTTCATGTAAGACTCGGTGGAAAAGTTGAAACTCTTAAAGCCTTCATTTAGTAACCATTATATTTTATAAAATTTTCAAATATAGTAAAATGTCAAACTATTTAAAAAAATATAACAAAAAAAAAAAAAATTGATAGACTTTCACATAGTATCAGTGATAGACTTTCTAACAGTTTCATCACTGATAGACACTGACAAACTTCTATCAGTATCTATCAAATAAGATTAAATTTTGCTATTTTGTGTAAATAATTTCCCTTATTTTTTCTATTTTTCTTTTGTTTTTTGTTTTTGATTTTTGAAAATTAAGGCTATTTTTTCCCCATTTCTTATCACGATTTGCATCTTTCTAATGTACAATGCTTAAATTCTTAGTCAAATTTCAAAAACAAAAACAAGTTTTTAAAAGCTATTTTTTTTTTTAGTTTTCAAAATTTGATTTGGTTTTTTAAACCATTGGTTAAAAAGCAGATAAAAAAGGAAGACATTTAGAGGTAGAAGTAGTGCCTAGTTTTCAAAACAAAAACTCGAAAAACAAATCGTTACCAAACGGGGTCTTAGTTACAAGTTTTTTTTAGTATATAGTAATTATGAAAATGAGGATAAACTATTCGAAGATGGGAAATGTAACAAAAGCTATTCGTAGCGGTTCACAATATCGATGTCGATAGAAATATTGAGATCTCGATTGTATGGAAATATCAACGTCAAATTAAATTTTGAAAAACTTTATAGAAATTGATAGAAATTAAATCGTTATAGTTAGTTAATAAGATTTTGATTGTGGCTCAATTAGACTTTGACCATATTCATCACCGTTTTTATATAGTAAGACAACTTTTATATGTATATTATAAATGCATAAATTTAGGAAAGAAATGGAAAAAAATTACAAAATAATATAAAGTGTAGGAATATAAAGGATGTGAAAATAAAAGTTGTGGATGGTGAAAGAAATAAAATTCACATCAATTCAACTTTGAAGTAGAATGATGTGAAAATTGAATGAAGTTAAAAATAAATATAGGTTTTTTCAAAAGAGTTGATCCATTGACAACACGTGACTAAATTGAAAATCTTTTGAAAGAAAAGTCTTCAATCTAGTGCAAAGTGTGTACAATCTACAAGTAGTGAAAAGATTGGAAAGAATTCCAAGTCGGTCTCCCAAAAGAACAATTTTTCAACAAAATTTCAAAATCAAAACAAGAACTTTCTTAAGGTTGCAACTATGACAACCTAGTAATAAATGACTTCTAAGAAAAATTGATAAATTTTGAATCGCATAAATTAGTAAGGAAAGGAAATAAACAAAAGTTCAAGTATGAATAAAGAGGGATTCAAACATGATTCTGCCTAATTACAAGGATTTGTAGCCTAACATGCAATTATAAATCTTAGATCAAATTTAATACATATGGTGAATCAGATTCTATTGAAGTTAATGTCTTAAATTGAGTGTATCTTGTAGTTTGTAAATACAAATTATATATATAATAAAACAAGAGGTACTATATTAATATTTAGATTGCATTAGTTCAATTTAATAAACTAAGATCCAAGGTTATTTTATGAAACTTAAACATGTATGTAGAGACTGTTGGGGTTTATGCCTAAATCTTGTAAGGTCCTGTAGTTTGTAATTGTATTGTACAAACATTTATTTATTTAATAAAATATGAGATGTTTATTTGACATTTAGTAACATTAAACATACAAACCAATAAACTAACATCCAAGGTTATCATCTTTAGTTTAAACATATATGTAGAGACATACAGGTGGATCATGTTTAAGTGATAACCTAAATGGTCTGTAGTAGATAGATAAGGTTGGATACCTTATCCTGGTGACACTAAGAATATGGTCCGTTTTATAGATATTACAATTTTTGTAAAGTGCTACAAATGAACTGATCCTGATCAGTCATGTGGAGACATGTGAGGGGGGGTATTCTATACAAAAGAGTTTGTATAAGACTGTACCACGAAATGACTAGTCTCATTACATAACGTCGTTCATAATTTAGACTTACGTTTCACTAGAATGACCATAAGTGACATGACCTGAATCTTGAGTGAGTTTTAAACTCTTGCCTATGAAGATGGTTCTTTGATTTGTATGAGTGAGAGTGACCAAATCACGAGTCAATAAGCCTACCATTTTGGAGATTCGTCTGATTGGGGAGTTGGGAATACAGCTACACAAAATGGAATTCATTCCTTCCTTGACATCAGGATAAGTAGATAAATTACTCCCTGAAGGGCTAATTTCGAGGCTTGAACAATATGGCGCCATACCCTCTCCCTACCCGAGAAGGGTTTGGTCATAATTGGACTATGATTTATTGTTTATTAGAGGGATCAGTGGTACTTAAAGAGTTAAATGTAACTACAAGGACAAAACGATAATTTTGGCCTATCTGTACTTATGAGCAATTTGTGAAGGATCATCGTACTATTGACTAGTTATATCCAATAGGCACAGGAATATATCTATAGTGCAACTGCAGTTGTCGGTCTTTAGTGAAGTGCTCGATAGTTAATGGATGTTGAATAATGAATTTAATTAATTATTCAAGTACTATTGGAGCTTCAAGCTATAGGTCCATGAGGTCTCCTATGTAGCTCAATAGGGATTTAATGAGAATCAATTTTGGATTAATTTGAAATGTTCAAATTAAATGAGGGAATTAATTATATGTGATATAATTAATTTAATTTAATTATATATGATATAATTATTATAATATATTTGATACGTCAGAAATAAAATTTAGTTGAGAGGAAATAAATATTTAAATATGATTCAAATATTAATTATGTGAATTGGATTCATATAATTGAATTTAATATAAATGAGGTTTATATTAAATACCATTAATGAGAGACTGAAAACTATAGGTTATATTGTATTTGATACAATATTAAACTATAGGTTATACATTATATTTGATATAACATATAGTTTAATATATGATAAGGTGGTTATCATATATATATATTAGTTAATTTATTAAAATAATTAGTTGAATTATTTTATTAAATTAATTTATAGGAGCTCCCTCCCCCTTTTTCTCTCTGATGGAAGAACATGAAGAGTTTTAGTTTTTTTCACGTCTTCATCTTCTTCACAGAAGACTGGACCAAATTGAGCTCTTTGTAATTTTCCCCAGACTTTTTCCCTCTAAAAAATTAATCTCCCTCTCTCCCAAAATTTCAAGAGCCCACAACTTCTTAGATTCTCATCCCAGGGAATACAAAAGGCTCCAATTGGTGGTGGCCATCTTGGATCGAGGGTTTTGAGTTCGTGGCAGTACGTGGCCAATTTTGGAGAAATTCTAAAAACTCTAGAATCTAAAATGAGGGGTTACACTTACAAGAAAATGTTAAGCGAGTTTAATAATTTATGGATCGGACAATGGTGATTGATAGTTATAGTAACAAAGAGTTGTTTTATCTATTGGTTGAGATAGTCTCATTTCAGTGAAGGGGCACCTTATCACCCTACGATGGCTTTTGTCCTATCTCACTAAAACATTATTGCAAAATAGATGTCACATAGGGTGCATTAGATTATTTTGCTAAATTTGATTGGTTTTTGCAAATGGATTAATACATTGAGTACTAACATAAATAAATTGTATGGTTTCAGCAAGTTTCATTATGACTTCTGCTACATTGAATTTACTCGATACTGAAAAACTTATCGGTGGAAACTATACAACATTGAAAAACACAATCAACACAATACTAATCATCAATGACCTTCGTTTTGTCATTATGGAGGAATGTGCTCCTATTCCTGTTAAAAATTCCACTTGAAATGTTCGAGAGACATACAAGCACCGGATAAGGGCAAATGAAAAGGCTCGAGCGTATATCTTGGCAAGCCTATATGAAGTCTTGGCCAAGAAGTATGAGTCCATGATCACTACTCGTGAGATCATGGACTCCCTGTAGGAGATGTTTGGACTTCCATCTGTACAACTCAGGCATGATGTTCTAAAACACATCTTCAATGCTCGTATGCAAGAGGAGGCATCTGTTAGAGAATACGTTCTCAACATGATGGTCCATTTCAACGTGTCAGAGATGAATGAGTCTATCATCAATAGGCCAATCAGATTAGCTTCATCTTCGAATTTTTGCCTGAAAGGTTCCTACAGTTCTGTAACAATGCTGTTATGAACATGATTGACTACAACCTAACCACTTTGCTCAATGAGCTACAGACTTTCCGGTCCTTGATGAAAAAAAATGAACAAAAATGAGAGATAAATGTTGCATCGTCCTCTAAGAACTTCTACAGAAAATCATCCTCTGGAACTAAGTCTGTGTCTTATTCTTCCAACACAAAAAAGTTGAAGAAGAAGAAAAGCGGAAAGGGGAAAGCTAACCAACTAACTGTTGCCCAGAAGAGCAAGAAGGCCAAAGCTGCAAAGGGAATTTGTTTCCATTGCAACCACGAGGGACATTGGAAGAGGAAATTGTCCCAAATACTTGGCAAAAAAGAAGAAGGCCAAGCAAGGTAAATGTGATTTACTTGTATTGAAAACTTGTTTCATGGAGAATGATGATTCAACCTGATAATTGATTCAGGTGTCACTAACCATGTCTATTCTTCATTTCAAGGAATTAGTTCCTAGAGGCAATAGAAAACTGGGGAGATGACGATGCGTGTTGGAATTGGGCACGTCATCTTGACTGTGGCAATGGGAGGACTTCGACTTTGTTTATAGAAATCATATATTATATTAGATAATGTATATATGGTTCCAAACTTGAAAAGGAACCTTATTTCTGTAAAGTGCTTATTAGAACAAAAATACTCTATTTCATTTGAAGTAAATAAAGTGTCTATTTACAAAAATGGTGTATATATTTGTTCTGCAAATCTTGAAGATAATCTTTATGTGCTAAGACCGTTAGCAACTAAAACCCTCATGAACATAGAAATGTTTAAAATTGTGGTAACTCAAAATAAAAGATTTAAAATTTCTCCTAAAGAAAATACCCGTCTTTGGCACATAAGGTTATGACATATCAATCTCAATAGAATTAGGAGATTGGTTAAGAATAAATTTCTAAGTGAGTTAGAAGAAAATTCATTACCTGTGTGTGAATCATGCCTTGGAAGTAAAATGAGTAAAAGATATTTTACTGGAAAAGGTCATAGGGCCAAAGAACCTTTGGAACTTGTACATTCAGACCTCTGTGGTCTGATGAATGTTAAAGCAAGAGGAAGGCTTGAATATTTCATCACTTTTACTAATGATTATTCAAGATATGGATATGTTTATTTAATGAAACAGAAGTTTGAAACTTTTGTAAAGTTCAAAGAGTTTAAGGTTGAAGTTGAAAATGCATTAAATTAAACAATTAAGACATTTCCATGTGATCGAGGTGGAAAGTTTTTAGATCTTACATTTCAGAACTATTTGATAGAACATGTAATTGTATCCCAACTCTCGACATTTGGTACACTTCAGCAGAATGGTGTATCAGAAAGGAGAAATCGAACCCTGTAGACATGATTTGGTCTATGATGAGTTATGCTTCCTTACCTGACTCGTTTTTTAGTTATGCAGTACAGATTGCAACTTATATTTTAAACCGTGTTCCATTCAAGAGTGTTACGAGAATACTTTTGGAATTATGGAATGGTCATAAAGCTAGTTTATGCCATTTCTGGATATGGGATTGCCTAGCACATGTGCTTGAGGCAAATCCTAAAAAACTGGAACCTCGTTCAAAATTGTGCCTATTTGTAGGTTACCCTAAAGGAAAGAGAGGTGATTACTTTTATAATCCTAAAGAAAATAAAGTGTTTATGTCGATAAACGCTACATTTTTAGAAAATGACCACATAAGGGAGCATAAACCCTGTAATAAAATTGTATTAAATGAACTTTCCAAGGAAACTACTGAATCTTCAACAAGAGTTGTTGAAGAACACAACATCTCAACAAAAGTTGTTGAAGTTGGTTCATCTAGCAAGTCAAATCCACTTCAAGTGTTGAAGGAACCTCGACATAGTGAGAGGGTTGCAAACCCACCTGTTCATCATATAGGTTTAATAAAAATCCTAGCTATGGTAGCTGACGAAGATGTTGAGGATCCATTGTTTAACAAGAAAGCAATGGAGGATGTTGACAAAGATGAATGGATCAAAGCTATGGATCTCGAAATGGAGTCTATGTATTTAAGTTCTGTTTGGGATCTTGTAGATCAACCTGATGGTGTTAAACCTATAGGTTGCAGGATCTACAAAAGAAAATGGGGTATTGATGGGAAAGTGCACACCTTCAAGGCTAGACTTGTGGAAAAGGATTATACTCAAGTTGAGGGAGTTAACTATGAGGAGACTTTCTCACCTGTTACCATGTTGAAGTCTATATGGATTCTTCTGTCCATTGCCTCATATTATGACTATGAGATTTGGCAAATGGACATCAAGATTGCTTTTCTAAATGGCAATCTTGAGGAGACCATTTATATGGAGCAGCCTGAGGGATTCATAACCCAGGGTCAAGAGCAAAAAATTTGCAAGCTTAATCAGTCCATTTATGGACTGAAGCAAGCTTCTCGATCTTGGAATAGACTTGATACTACGATCAAATCCTATAACTTTGATTTTTATGTTGATGAGCCTCGTGTTTACAAGAAATAGTTTAGTGGCTTTTATAGTGTTGCATGTAGACGATATCTTACTCATTGAGAATGATGTAGGTCTACTGACTGAAATTAAGATTTAGTTAGTGACCTAATTCAAAATGAAAGATTTAGGAGATATGCAGTTTTTTCTGGGCATTCAGATCTCTAGAGATCGAAAGAATAAATTGCTAACCTGTCTCAGGCATCATACATTGACAAGATTCTTGTAAAAATTTCATGCAGAACTCTACGAGGGGTTTACTCCCTTTCAGACATAGAGTTATATTATCTAAGCAACAGTGCCTTAAGACACCTCAAGAGGTTGAAGAAATGAGACAGGTTCTCTATGCATCGGTTGTTGGCAGCTTGATATATACGATGTTATGTATTAGATCTGACATTTGTTATGTGGTGAGAATAGTAGTAGATATCAGTCTAATCTAGGATTTGATCACTAGACTGTCGTTAAGAACATCCTTAAGTATCTTTGGAGAACGAGGGACTACATGCTCGTGTATGGTTCTAAGGATTTGATCCTTACAGAATACATGGACTCTGATGTCCAAATTGATAAGGATTCTAGGAAATTCACATCATGATCAGTGTTCACTCTTAACGGAAGAGTAGTAGTTTGAAGAAGCACCAAGCAGGGGTACATTTTTTACTTTACCATGGAGGCTGAGTATGTAGTAGCTTGTGAAGTTGCTAAGAAAGTTGGGTGGCTTAGGAAATTCTTGACATATCTGGAAGTAGTTCCAGACATGTCAAAGCCCATCACTCTTTATTGTGATAATAGTGGTGCTGTGGCTAATTCCCGAGAGCCTCAGAGTCACAAGCACGGTAAGCACATTGAACGGAAGTATCATCTAATTCGAGAGATTATGCATCAAGGGGACGTGATCATTACGCAGATAGATTTGGAGCACAACATTGCTGATCCATTTACAAAGGCCCTCACGCTAAGGTGTTTGAAGATCACCTACAGAGTATAGGTCTATAGGACAGACCATATTTAGTCTAGGGCAAGTGGGAGATTTTGTACTGGGCACATGTTATGCCCTAGTCTATTGCTTTGTGTATCTGTATATTAGTATGACTTTTATATTGTACACCCCACTAGCATTAGGTCAAGTGGGAGATTGTTGGGGTTGATGCCCTAAATCTTGTAGGATCCTATAGTTTGTAATTTTATTGTATAAACATTTTATTATTTAATAAAATATGAGATATTTTATTTGACATTTAGTAGCATTAAACCCACAAACCAATAAACTAACATCTAAGGTTATCATCGGTAGCTTAAACATGTATGTAGAGACATACAGGTGGATCATGTTTAAGTGATAACCTAAATGGTCTGTAGTAGGTGGATAAGGTTGGAACCTTAGCCTGGTGACATTACAAATACAATCCAATTTGTAGATGTTACAATTGTTGTAAAGTGCTATAAATGATATAATCCTAATCATTCATGTGGAGACATGTGAACGGGGGTATTCTATATAAAAGAGTTTGTATAAGACTGAACCACAAAATGACTAGTCTCATTATATAACACCGTTCATAATTGAGACTTACATTTCACTAGGATGACCATAGATGACATGACCTGAATCTTGAGTGAGTTGTGAACTCTTGCCTATAAAGGTGGTTCTTTGATTTGAATGAATGAGAGTGGCCAGATCGTCGACTCAATAAGCCTACAATTTTAGAGATTTGTCTAATTGGGGAGTTGAGAACATATGTAACCATTCCTGATTTTTATTTTGTAATAAGTTTTTTTTTTTTTTTTTTTTTTTTTTTTTTTTTATTGGCTACTTGGATAAATTATATGAGATTTATTTTTTTTGGACAAGCTAAAATATGATTAAATTGTGAATTATGAGTTTTATTTGGCTTGTATTTTGGGAGAGATTTGGTTATCTATGGAGATAATTAAATGTGTATATTAGATTCCTTTTCTTGGGAAAGGAAAAATATATATAAGTATATATATATTTTGGGAGATAATTAAGAAATGTTTGTTTTTTTTTTAAGGGAAAAGGAAGAGTTTAATTTGGTTATATATATATTTGTGGAAAAGGGTTAAAGGAATGAAAAAAAAAGAAAAAAAAAAAGTAAATTAAATTTACTTTCTCTCTCTCTTCTCAATCCGCACGCACTGTTTTTTCCTTCCCTTCTTCTTCTTCTTTTCCTTCCTGCCCTAGCCGCCAACACCGTCCATCGTCTGCCTTCCAGCCTTCACCTTGCCGTTCTGTTGACGCTGCGAGCAGCGCCACTAGCCTCACCTTGCCGTTCCGTCGACGCCGCGAGCAGCGCCACCAGCCTCACCTTGCCGTTCCATCGACGCCGCGAGCAGCGCCGTCAGCCTCGCCATTCCATCGCCAGCGCAAGCACCACTGTCTCACTGCTGCGCCAGTCGACCGCCGTTCTCCTCGCCGTCCAGTTTTGCTTCTGCCACTGTTCGCCCGCCACTGCCTTTTTGAGATTCGGTAAGATTGGATTGTTTTAGGCAAGGTTTGGTGTTGAGTCTTTTTTTTAAGGTGCCTCTTGGTGTTGGAAACGATTTTAGTGTTACCCATTGTGTCGACTTTCAGGATTTGGATTTCGAGGCATTGCTAACAAAAAAAGAACCATTCTCTTCATCGAAGAGTTTCAGTTTTGGTATGTTTTGTGTAAACTGGTTGGTCATTCTTTGGATTGAGAGTAATAGTGGAAAAAAAATAAGTTATTGATTTTGGAATTAATTCTTGATCAGATTGACTACTTGAATCAAGTTTTGGAATTTGTCTTGAATCAAGCCACAACTTTGGGTTGATTCAAGTTTTCCAAAGGTTTTAAGGAATTATTTGCATGGACTTTTGTGACCAAGTTGAGATAAGTGATACTATTACTGGTGCCTTCATACCAGGCGATCTAGATTAGACCTATGAAGTTACTTGGTTGACTCTGGAGCGTGATTTTGTTTGATATTATGTTTTGCTAGTTGCATGGTGGTTACAAGTATTATGAGCATGTTAAAATTATAATCAGTACTGATATTATGTATGTGATGCATGAATAGACCAGTAGAGCGGTTTATTGTTTTGCCTTGACGCGTGTTATTACTATGTTTGACGGTGTGCCTACGGGCCGCTAGACATGCGTGAACCGATAGGTTAACGTTCATGTTATTATCATGTTTGACGGTGTGCCTATGGGCCGCTAGACATGCGTGAGTCGACAGGTTTACGTTCATGTTACTTTTATTTTCACGTTTCATGTTTTGACAGTGTGCCTATGGGCCGCTAGACATGCGTGAACTAACAGGTTAACGTTCATGTTATTATCATGTTTGATGGTGTGCCTACGGGCCGCTAGACATGCGTTTTAAGGCAAAATAGTACATCTTTTGGTTTTCCTTTCGTCATCAAGAACCGATGTAAATGTATGAGCCACGGGCTAATTTTTTTTTTCTTTATTTGCTCATGGATGCATAGTCTGATCCCGGTAATGGGATCACTTACTAAGTATTTTATACTCAACCTTTATCCTTATTTTTTTTTTCAAGTAAGGGCAAGAACACTCGGGCGACTGACAAGAGGAATCTGTGATAGTGTCAAAGGAACCAGAATTCGCTTTCGCATTTGACTGTTTATATTTTCGCATATTTTGTTTTTATCCATTCATGGATTTATCATAATTTAATTAATTAATTAAACTATTTATTTATTCATTTTATATAAATTGTTTTTTGTTAAAAGGGATGCCCGGGTTGAACAATTTAAGATTTTGAGATATGTTAGAACATTTTTTTTATATACTTAATGCAGTTTAAGATTATGATTATTTTCTTTAATTTACTTTATTTTCTTCAATGAGAATATTTATGCATGCATGTAGTAGCGATTCCCTTTTTAGTAGTCCTAGAAAGCGGGGTTCTGTAGACTGACTTATTATGTAAGTCCAGATTGTTCCTTTGGCAAAATGGATTCTTCGTCATCGCCAGGTACGTCCTTTATGAAAAGTATTTAGAATAGTATGCACCCGAGTTAATAGCATTTATAATTGCAATTGATGTGTTTTGTGCTAGTAAGGAAAGTAACTTAGTGGTGGTTACGAATAACTGTCAGGAAAATGGTTCGTGTTAGGGGAAGAGGCAGTCATAGGGTTACTGGAAGGGGGCGTGTTCCCGTAGAGCAGAATTCTTCAGTTCAGGATCAAGATCCTCATGATGAGGATCCACAAGTTTAAGATGCACAAGTTCAGGACCCTCCAGTACTAAAGGATTTCTTGCCGCCTAGGGACCCCTCAGGGTCAGGGTGGCCGTGAACCCGGACACAAAGTAGAGCTCAGCACACGGCCATGCCGCCACAGACGAAGCCCACCCCCGTCACTCCAGCAGAGGTTATCGATTGGGCAGCCACTATTGGGGAAACAGTTTTACATCACTGTGTTGGACAAGGGTAAAGACATGCTGGACAAAACGACTGGCTCAGTTTGCCAGTTCCATCAGACACCACCACCACAGGATCAGTTCCGCAATGCCAGACTCAGAACATTGATCCAGAACTAAAGCATGTCAGGCCTTTTTGGTGGAGGCCAAGCATTTGCGAAGATTTCAGGAAGTATAACCTTCAGCACCTTCAATGGGTCGCTAAAGGACCCTACCAACGCAGAATTTATGGATATCCTCGATTGAAACGAATTTTTCATTATATGAAATGCCCAGAAGACGAGAGGTGCAGATGTGTCGTTTTTATGCTTACCGGCAAGGCTTAGATCTGGTGGCAGTCGACAGAAATGATGTTGGTGTGTAGGGGAGATCCAGTGACTGGGAGCAGTTTAAGGAGTGCTTTTATGCAAAGTACTTCTTCTGCCAACCAGAGTACAATAAGCAGAGGGAGTTCTTGGAGTTGAGGCAGGGACACAGGTCAGTGGAGGAGTATGACCAGGAGTTTGACACCTTAATCCGTTTTGCCCCGGAGTTGGTGCCACGGAAGCCATGAGGGCAGAAAGGTTTCATTCAAGGCCTAAAAGACAGTATACGAGGTATCGTGCGAGCATTCAAAACCAACCACTCATGCTGAGGCACTTCGTTTAGCAGCTGAGGTGGACCCACAGTTAGAAGATAGTTTTCACGAGTATTCGGGCGGACCTTCCTCAGGTCAAAAGAGGAAGGCAGATCAGAAGGCTTTCAAGCCTCACCCCCATCAAAAGGTTCAAGGTTCAGACAGATTGCTTCATCAATTTTAGGCAGCAGAGGCTACCGAGACGGGTACAGTGGAGAGGATGCGACCGGTGTGTAGCTCGTGTGGACGACGTCACTGGGGTCGATGTTTGGCAGGCACTAGAGTTTTTTTCATTGCAAGCAGGAGGGGCACTCGGTAGATAGATGTCCTTCTAGAGGCATGTTCGGTCTTGGGAACCAGTTTGTAGGCCGTGATTAGAGGAGTTCGGGTAGGCCCCAACATCAACAAGGTCGTGTTTACTCTACCACTCGGCAAGAGGCCGAGAAAACAGGCACTGTTGTGACAGGTACGCTCCCAATCTTGGGGCATCTTGCGCTAGTATTGTTTGATTCGGGTTTGTCCCATTCGTTTATATCATCGCTATTTGTTAAGCATGCCATGTTAGAACTAGAGCCTTTACACTTTGTGTTGTCGGTTTTCATTCCGTCTGGAGAAATTATGTTAGCAAAGGAGAAGATAAAAGCATGTCAGATTGAAGTAGCGAGTCATACACTGGATGTGACTTTAGTAGTCTTGGACATGCGGGATTTTGATGTGATTTTGGGCATGGATTGGCTAGCTGCTAACCATGCCAGTATAGACTGCTCTCGCAAGGAGGTGATCTTTAACCCTCCCACGAGAGCCAACTTTAAATTTAAAGGGGCAGGGACCGTGGTCCTGCCCAAAGTGATTTCTGCCATGAAAGCCCAGAGGTTACTTAACCAGGGTACCTGGAGTATTTTAGCTAGTGTCGTTGACACTAGAGAGCCTGAAGTCTCCTTGACTTCAGAGCCAGTAATACGTGACTACTCGGATGTCTTTCCAGAAGAACTCCCAGGTCTGCCACCGCATCGGGAGATAGACTTTGCTATCGAGTTGAAGTCAGACACAACTCCTATCTCGAAAGCTCCAAACAGAATGGCCCCGACAGAACTGAAGGAACTCAAAATTCAGTTGCAAGAGTTTTTGGATAAGGGTTTCATATGCCCTAGTGTGTCCCCTTGGGGTGCGCCGGTACTGTTTGTGAAAAAGAAAGATGGGTCATTACGGCTCTGCATTGACTACAGGGAACTAAACAAGGTGACTATAAAAAACAAGTATCCGCTTCCCAGAATTGATGATTTGTTTGACCAGTTGCAGGGAGCTACAGTGTTTTCTAAGATTGATCTTCGGTCAGGGTATCATCAGTTGAGGATAAGTGATATTCCCAAGACAACTTTTCGTTCGAGGTATGGGCATTATGAGTTCGTCGTAATGTCATTTGGATTGACGAACGCTCCTACAGTATTCATGGACCTAATGAACAGGGTGTTTAAGGAATTTCTTGACACCTTCGTGATAGTCTTCATAGATGACATTTTGGTTTACTCCAAGACAGAGGCGGAGCGAGGAACATTTGCGAAAGGTTCTAGAGACCTTGAGGGCGCAACAGTTATATGATAAGTTTTCCAAGTGCGAGTTCTGTTTAAAGCATGTGTCCTTTCTAGGGCATGTGGTGTCCAAGGAAGGTGTATCATTTGATTTTGCAAAGATCGAGGCAGTCACGAGTTGGTCTCGTCCTACCACAGTTGGAGAGGTACGTAGTTTCTTGGGGTTGCGGGCTATTATCGTCATTTTGTGAAGGACTTTTCCTGTATAGCCACCCCTCTGACCGGTTGACCAGAAAAGGAACTTCCTTTATTTGGAGTAAGGCTTGTGAGGATAGTTTCCAAGATATCAAGTAAAGATTGGTTACGGCCTCAATTCTCACCGTACCAGATTGAACAGGTGGTTTTGTTATTTACAGTGACGCCTCCAAGAGAGGTTTGGGGTGCGTGTTGATGCAGCAAGGTAAGGTAGTTGCTTATGCCTCTCGCCAATTAAAGAACCATGAACTGAATTATCCCACACATGATTTAGAGTTGGCAGCTGTTGTTTTTGCTTTAAAAATCTGGAGGCACTACTTGTATGGCGAGAAGATATAGATTTTCACCGACCACAAGAGTTTAAAATACTTCTTCACTCAGAAGGAGTTAAACATGAGGCAGCGTAGATGGTTGGAGCTAGTGAAGGATTATGATTGCGAGATTCTGTACCATCTAGGAAAGGCAAATGTAGTGGCGGATGCTCTAAGTAGGAAGGTAGCCCATTCAACAGCCCTTATCACCAAACAGAGTCGTTTATGTAAGGACCTTGAGCGGGCTGAGATAGCAATGGTGGTAGGGGAAGTATCTGCGAAGTTAGCACAATTATCAGTACAACCAAGTTTAAGGCAGAGGATCATTATTGCTCAACGCAGTGATCCTTACTTAGTTGAAGTAGCGCAGCAGGTGAAGACGGGACAGGGTGGTGAGTTCTCCTTGTCAGTAGATAATGGTCTTACTTTTCGAAGACGTTTATGTGTTTCAGCAGATAATGACCTTAAGAATGATCTGTTATGGGAAGCTCATAACTCCCCATTTTTCAATATATCTTGGTAGTACCAAAATGTACCAAGACCTAAAACATTGCCACTGGTGGAATAACATGAAAGTGGAGATAGCAGAGTTTTTCAGTAAGTGCTTGGTGTGTCAGCAGGTAAAGGCCCCAAGACAAAAGCCAGCAGGTTTGTTTCAACCTTTGAGGATACCGGAATGGAAGTGGGTGCATGTCTCGATGGACTTCATTGTAAGTTTGCCGCGAACGGTGAAGGGTTTTACAGTAATTTGGGTTATAGTGGATAGACTTACCAAGCTGGCACATTTTATTCCAGGGAAGTCTACATATCCAGTGAGTAGGTGGGCCCAGTTGTATATGAAAGAAGTGGTAAGATTGCACAGGGTACTAGTGTCCATCGTATCTGATAGGGACCCTCGTTTTACCTCCAACTTTTGGAAGAGCCTTCAGGCAGCATTGGGTACACATTTGGATTTCAATATGCTTTTCACCTACAAACTGACAGTCAAACTGAGCGTTTAAACCAGATCTTGGAGGATATGTTACGTGCTTGTGCACTAGAGTTTGCAGGGAGTTGGGACTCTCACCTGCATTTGATAGAGTTTGCCTATAATAATAGTTATTAGGTAACCATTGGTATGTCACCATTTGAGGCCCTTTATGGGAAGTGTTGTAGGTCACCCGTATGCTGGGATAGGTTGGTGAGCGAAAATTACTAGGACCTGAGTTAGTACAAACCACGAACGAGGCAATACAGAAGATTAGGGCCCGAATGTTGACGGCTCCAAGCAGGCAGAAGAGTTATGCCGACGTTAGGCGTAAGGACCTGGAGTTTGAGAGGTGGAAAGGTGTTTCTGAAAGTGGCACCTATGAAGGGAGTGTTGAGATTTGTCAAAAGGGGTAAGTTGAACCCTCATTTCATCAGGCCATTTAAGATCTTGGAACGAGTTGGCCCCGTAGCATACCGACTGGCCTTGCCCCTATCTCTTTTTGCAGTTCACAATGTTTTTCATGTTTCCATGTTGAGGAAGTACGTAGCAGACTCATCTCATGTTGTGGATTATGAACCTTTGCATTTAAATGAGAACCTGAGCTACGAAGAAGAGCCTATTCGAATCATGGCCAGGGAAGTGAAAGTTTTGCGCAGCAAGAAGATAGCTTTGGTGAAGGTTCTTTGGCGAAATCACCAGTTTGAGGAAGCAACGTGGGAGCGCGAGGACGACATGAGGATGCATTATCTTGAGCTTTTTCAGGATTAGAATTTTCGAGGACGAAAGTTTCTTAAGGGGGGTAGAATGTAACATCCTGATTTTTATTTTGTAATTAAGTTTTTTTTTTTTTTTTTTATTGGCTACTTGGATAAATTATATGAGATTTATGTTTTTTTTTTTGGCCAAGCTAAAATATGATTTAATTGTTTGGAATTAATTGAGTTTTATTTGGCTTGTATTTTGGGAGATTTGGTTATCTATGGAGATAATTAAATGTGTATATTAGATTCTTTTTTTTGGGAAAGGAAAATATATATATAAGTATATATATTTTGGGAGATAATTAAGGAATTTGTTTTTTTAAGGGAAAAGGAAGAGTTTAATTTGGTTATATATATATTTGTGGAAAGGGTTAAAGGAATGAAAAAAAAAAGAAGAAAAAAAAAGTAAATTAAATTTACTTTTCTCTCTCTCTCCTCAACCCGCACGCATGTTTTTTCCTTCCCTTCTTCTTCTTCTTTTCCTTCCTACCCTAGCCGCTAACACCGTCTGCCATCCGCCTTCCAGCCTTCACCTTGCCGTTCCGTCGACACCGCGAGCAGCGGCGTCAGCCTCGTCGTTTCGTCGCCGCCGCAAGCATCGCTATCTCGCCGTTGCGCCAGTCAACTGCCGCTCTCCTCGCCGACGTCAGCCCTGCCGTTCAGTTTTGCTTCTGCCACCATTCGCCCGCCACTGCCTTTTTGAGATTGGGTAAGATTGGATTGTTTTGGGCAAGGTTTGGTGTTGAGTCTTTTTTTAAAATGCCTCTTGGTGTTGGAAACAATTTTAGTGTTACCCATTGTGTCGACTTTCAGGATTTGGATTTCGAGGCGTTGCTAACAAAGAAAGAACCATTCTCTTCTTCGAATAGTTTCAGTTTTGGTAAGTTTTGTGTAAACTGGTTGGTCATTCTTTGGATTGAGAGTAATAGTGAGAAAAAAAATAAGTTATTGATTTTGGAATTAATTCTTGATCAAATTGGCTACTTGAATCAAGTTTTGGAATTTGTCTTGAATCAAGCCATAACTTTGGGTTGATTCAAGTTTTCCAAAGGTTTTAAGGAATTATTTGCGTGGACTTTTGTGACTAAGTTGAGATAAGTGATACTATTACTGGTGCCTTCATGCCAGGCGATCTAGATTAGACCTATAAAGTTACTTGGTTGACTCTGGAGCGTGATTTTGTTTGATATTATGTTTTGCTAGTTGCATGGTGGTTACAAGTATTATGAGCATGTTAAAAATATAATCAGTACTGATATTATGTATGTGATGCATGAATAGACCAGTAGAGCGGTTTATTTGTCTTGCCTTGACGCATGTTATTATTATGTTTGACGGTGTGCCTACGGGCCGCTAGACATGCGTGAATCGACAGGTTAACGTTCATGTTATTATCATGTTTGACGGTGTGCCTATGGGCCGCTAGACATGCGTGAGCCGACAGGTTTACATTCATGTTACTTTTATTTTCATGTTTCATGTTTTGACAGTGTGCCTACGGGCCGTTAGACATGCGTGAACTGATAGGTTAACGTTCATGTTATTATCATGTTTGACGGTATGCCTACGGGCCGCTAGACATGCATGGGTCACGGGTTCACGTTCATGTTATTATCATGTTTGACGGTGTGCCTACGGGCCGCTAGACATGCGTTTCAAGGCAAGATAGTACATCTTTTGGTTTTCCTTTCATCATAAAAAACCGATGTAACTGTATGAGCCACGGGCTAATTTTTTTTTCTTATTTGCTCATGGATGCATAGTCTGATTCCGATAATGGGATCACTTACTAAGTATTTTATACTCAACCTTATCCTTATTTTTTTTTCAGGTAAGGGCAAGGACACTCGGGGGACTGACAAGAGGAATCTGTGACAGTGCCTAAGAACCAGAATTCGCTTCCGCATTTGACTGTTTTATATTTTTGCATGTTTTGTTTTTATCCATTCATGGATTTATCATAATTTAATTAATTAATTTAAACTATTTATTTATTCATTTTTTTTTTATAAATTGTTTCTTGTTAAAAGGGATGCCCGGGTTGAACAATTTAAGATTTTGAGATATGTTAGAACATTTTTTTTATATACTTAATGCAGTTTAAGATTATGATTATTTTCTTTAATTTACTTTATTTTCTTCAATGAGAATATTTATGCATGCATGCAGTAGCAATTCCCTTTCTTAGTCCTAGAAAGTGGGGTTTGTTACAACACAGCTACACAAGACAAAATTTACTTCTCTCCCCGACGTCGGGGTAAGTAGATAAGTTGCTATGTTAAGGGCTGATTCTTGGGCTTGAACAATGTGGTGCACACCTCTCCTGGCCAAGAGGGGTTTGGTCATAGTTGGACTATGACTTATTGTTTATTAGATGGATCAATGATACTTAAGGAATTAGATGTAACAACAGGGGCAAAATGATAATTTTGGCCCAGCGTGTACTTACAAGAAAATTTGTGAAAGGTCATCGCACTATTGACTGGTTTATATCCAATGACACAAAAATATATCTGTAGTGTAAAGAGTATAGCTGTCAGTCTTTAGTGGGTGTGCCCACAGTTAATGGATATTGAATAATTTAAATTAAACAGAGTTTAATTAACTATTCAAGTACCATTGGAGTTTCAAAGCTATAGGTCTATGAGGTCCCCTCTGTAGCTCAACAAAGATTTAATGAAAATCAATTTTGGATAATTTAATTGTTCAAAATTAAATGAGGGAATTATAATTACTATAATATATTTGATACACTATAATATAAAGTTTAGCTGAGAGGAAATAAATATTTGAATATGATTCAAATATAATTATGTGAATTGGATTCATATAATTGAATTTAATATAAATGGGATTTATATTAAATACCATTAATGAGAGAATGAAAAATATAGATTATATTGTATTTGATACAATATTAAATTATAGGTTATATGTTATATTTGATACAATAATAGTTTAATATATGATAAGGTGGTTATCATATATATATATATATATATATATATATATTATATATATAATATAAATTTATTAAAATAATTAGTTGAAATTTTTTATTAAATTAATTTTTGATGGAAGAACATGAAGGAGTTTTAGTTGTTTTTTTTTTTTTTTTTTTTTTTTTTTTTTTGTTTTTTTTTTTTTTTCACGTCTTCATCTTCTTCACAAAAGACTGAACCAAGTAAAGCTCTTTGTAATTTCTCCCAGGCTTTTTCCCTCTAAAAAATTAATCTCCCTTTCTCCCAAAATTCCAATAGCCCACAACTCCTTGGATTCTCATCGCAGAGAATACGAAGGCTCCAATTGGTGGTGGCCATCTTGGATCGAGGGTGTCGAGTTCGTGGTGGTATGTGACCAATTTTGGAGAAAAGGAAATTCGAAAAAGACCAGATGTTCAAAGATAAGGGTTTCTCAAACCCTATTCTTCATTTTCCTTACTTATTAATACATGTTGTAAATTAGTGATTATGCATATTCTATTTACCGTAAAATTATGTGATTCTATGAAAATAAAATCGGGACGATCTCCACGTTTCCACTCAGGGCCTTCACAGGTTCTTTCAGAGACATATAGGTGGATCATGTTTAAGTAATAACCTAAATGGTCTGTAGTAGATGGATAAGGCTGGGTACCTTATCCTGGTGACATTACAAATATAACCTGCTTTGTAGATGTTACAATTGTTGTAAAGTGCTACAAATGATCTGATCCTGATCGTTCATGTGGATCATGCAAGTAGGGGTATTCTATACAAAGAGTTTGTATAAGACCGGGCCACGAAATGAATAGTCTCTCTATATAACATCGTTTCTAGAAGAGATTTACATTTCACTAGGATGACTATAAGTGACTTGACCTTAATCCTGAGTGAGTTGTGAACTTCTGTCTATGAGTACAATCCTTTGATTTGTATGGGGAGTGGTCTTGTTGCTGACTCAATAGGTCTACCATTTGGGGGACTTGTCCAAGTAGGAAGTTGGAAACACAACTACATAAGATGAAATTCACTCCTTGGAAAGTAGATAAATTGCTCCCTTAATAGCCGATTCTAGATATTAAACATTGAGGCCTCAACCTCTCATTGGCCAAGGGGTATTAGTTTATAGTTAGACTATAAATTATTTGTTTATTAGAGAGATTAGTGGTATTTAAGAAGTTAGATGTAACTACAAGGGTAAAATGGTATTTTGACCTAGTTATAGTTATGAGCAATTTGTGAAGGGTCAACTCACTATTGATTTGTTATATTAGTGGACACAAAAATAAATCTACAGTGTGAAGAGTGCAACTATCAGTATTTAGTGGAGTGACCGGTAGTTAATGAAAATTGATTAATTTAATTAAAGAGTTTAATTAATTAATCTTATATCATTGAGGCTTCTAATCTGTAGGTCCATAAAGTCCCCTTGTTAGCTCTTTAAAGAATATATAAGAGGAATGGTTTGAATTGTTCAAATCAATTACATATTAGTGAGATTAATATAAAATGGTTAATTATAGATGTGATCTATAATTAAGAAATAAAAATATTTGAATAAGATTCAAATATTAAAGAGATGTACACATATATATGTGTAATAATTATATGCTGATTAATTATATATTAAATATGATTTAATATAGTCGTTTAATTGATTAACTAATGATTAATTAACTTTTAAGAAGTAGAGATAAATAAACATGTGATGTTTATTTATTCATCAATTAATTATATATATTAAATTGGATTTAATATATATGTTATTTAATTACTGGAGTAATTAATTAAATAAAAATTATTTAATTAAATTAGAACTAGCATAGGAATAGGAAAGACTAGAAGAAGGGGTTCACCCCTCCTCTCTATAAATAGGTCTTCATGGCCCACGTTTGTGATATTTGAATTGAGAATTCTGAATCCTAATATCTTACTACATCTCTTTTTCTTTTCTCTACTACTTCTTCTCCCTTTTCTAAGTCTTGGAGACCGCACATTCAATTATTGGAATCCTAGAGAATAACAAGGTTTCACTTATAGTGGTATCTCTTGATCATTGAAAAGACGTTTTGGAGAAGACGCAGAGGGAATTGCGAAGAATTTGGGAATCTATGAAGGTAAGGTTTAGCTCTTCCCTCTTTTCTTCTCTTAAATGCATGCTAATCTCGATTGTTTATCCATTACGTTATTATTTTTATACCGTACTTTGTTTATGTAAAATTGAAAACAAAATTACAAGGTGATCACACGTTTCTGCTTAAGATTCAATCCCTTCAGATTCAACACCTATCCGACCCTCGCTGAACCATCTTTAGGAGTTTAAGCTATTAAATCTATAGGATACCCTAAAGGATTGTGTTCAAGAGGAAGGTCTTGACTTCATTGAAACTTTTTTTTCTTTATGAGAGTTATTTAATGATGTTTACATAAATTTGCCTCATGAGTATAACTCTTAAGGTGTTTTCCTCACAAGAGTCAAGCTTGTTTGTAAGCTAAAAAAAGTTGATATATGGATTAAAGCAAGCTTCTTGATAATAATTTTCCAGACTTTTTAAATAGTTTGTTTGCTCTTTGGCTTCCAACAGTCTAGAGTAGACTATTCACTGTTTATTAAAGGTTCTAGCGATAATTTTCTTCTTTTTTTGGTTTATGTTGATGATATTGTCATTACTAGTTCCAATCATCAAAATATTGACTAATTGAAACATCTTCTAGATGACCGATTCAAATTAAAGGATTCATATCGTCTTTTGAGATACTTCTTGGGCCTTGAGTTAGCACATTCCTCTCAAGGAACATCTATTTCTCATTGCCATTATACACAACAATTGTTAGAAGATATGTGACTTCTTGGTGCTAGATAAAATTTCACCTTTCAGAGACTGATCTATTGATTGATCATACTATTGTCTATAGAAGGCTGATTGGTAGCCTTCTTTATCTAACCATTTTTAGGTCTCGCATTGTATTTTCTATTGACAAACTTAGTGAATATGTAGCATGTCCTTGTAAGCAATAGCAATTGCTCACCATTTATTGAGATATTTGAAGTCTTTCTTCAGGGCAAGGTATCATTAATTCTCCTTCACAGTCCTTTTAGTTGTGTGGTTTTGTTGATTTTGACTGAGCTTCATGTCCTGATACTCCCAAATCCACTATTAGTCTTTGTACTTTCCTAGGAAATACTCTTGTATCATGAAAATCAAAGGAGTAAAGTGTGATATCTTGGTCATTTGCAGAAGTCAAATATAGGGTTTTAGCTTTTGCCACTTATGAACTTGTTTGGCTGTCTTCTTTACTTAAAGAATTGAGCATTTTCATTACAGAACCATGTCTTCTTTACTTAAAGAATTGAGCATTTTCATTACAGAACCATCTCTTTTATTTTGTGATGATTAGGCTACTATTCATTGGGCAAAAAATCCAATTTTTCATGAAAAGACAAAATACATTGGATTTGATTGTCACTTTGTTGGTGATAAAGTAGCTAATGAATTAAGCTCTTACTTGCCGGTTCTTATTATCAACTTGTTATATATTAACTAAAGCTCTTGCAAAACTCATTTTTCTATATGATAAGCCCCTCAAATCAATTGAATTTTGTGATCATATCTATGAGAATAAGGATTAAACAAAATGCAAATGGGTATAAGAGTTGATAAACTATTTATAGGAAATTATAAATATATTTTGTTTTTAAATAAAAATAACACCCACCATGGCAATGATCCATTCACATATCAATAACACCAAAGACCAAGAACTTTATTAATTTTAATATTAAATTACATTACAAGCTTGATTTTGATACAATATTACTACTTGATGATATCCTTCTCAAGCAATCTTCTTTTCTTTTGTTCCTCGATCATTATTCAATGCAATTCGATGTGTAGCTTATCTGTAAAACAAATATACAACAACTTAAATTAATATAAAAATAATAATTTTTAAATTGACAAAAAAAAGACATAAAAATATTTTTGTTATATATTGTCGATCTTTATAATGATGTAGAACTCATAAATGTATAAAATGTCAATAAAATTGACGAAAAAATAAGGTAATATCATGGATGTTAGTAGAGAGATAGAAAGAAGAAAGAGTCGTACCAGCGGTTTCTTTTTCATCACAATCCTCATCACATTTAACTTCACAAAAGCTTTGGCCATTGCCTCCTTCAAGGCATTCCTTCTCACAAGTTTCATAGCAAGACTTGTATTTGGCCTCAAATTTGGCCTCATATTTTTCCACCTCTTCATTGGCAGTGGCAAATTGAAAAGCAGCCATCACAACAATGCACATGAAAAACACTGCAATAATCTTCTTGGCCATTTTCCTTTTGGTGTTTTGTTTTGTTCTTCCTTTGGTGTGTTTTCTTTTGGTGATGATTCAAGTCTTGCTTTTGTGAGTGGATGAAGTTTTGGGAATATGAGAAGCACTTTTTATAGCTAGAGATTTAGTAAAGCTAAATTTAGATCAATAGCAAGATGACCTAAAAATGGATTTCTTGGCCTAAAAAATGTTGTGTTAATATTGAACAAGAATTGTATGCCATACATTCATAACAAACATTGAACTAGCTAGCAATAGAAAAACATATTGAGCAAAACAAAATTTTCTTTTATTGAGTGCTACTAATGAATTTTTTAAGGAAATGAAATATTTTCATTAAATTATGCTTTGCATTGACTATACACAATGCTTTATATGTAGTGTCTATCTAATCTAAATAACATAACTTAACTCAATTGTTGTGTTGAAATTTAAAAGAGGGAAAAAATTGAAGTAAAAAGGGTTCCTAGTATTTAAGTTACTTCAATTAAGTATACTTTCCATGGCACGTATCTTTTTTTCAATTAACTTCCCTAGCATATAAAAATGGTAAATTACACTTTTAGTCATTGAGATTTGAGGTCTGTGTCAAATTAGTTTCTATGTTTCAAGATTGAATAATCAAGTCCTGTGGTTTAGAAAATGCTTGATTTTGTTCAAGTCCCACTGTTTATTATTTTATTTTCATTTTTCCCCTTTTGTTTTTCTTCTTCCTTTTCCATGGTCTTTCTTTAATATTGTTTTATTTTTAAAAAAGAAAAAAGAAACTAAAAATGTGTAGTGAAAAAAAAAAGAAGAGAGAGATGAGGTAAAAAAAATATATATGGAGAGAAGCATATATTGGGGGGAAGATGAGAGCTCTCATCTGTGCTTAAAGAAGAAAATCAGTAAAGAATGGAAAGAAAAAGGAAAAAAAAAATACATTTTTGGTCCCTAGGTTTTGGGTCTAGTTTCTATTTGGTCCTTAAGTTCTCAAATGTTATACATTTGGTTTTTAAGTTTTGAGTTTTGTTTCAACGTAGACCTAAGTTTCAAAATGTTATAATTTTACCCTATGCTTGAATTTTGTTTCAACTCGATCCCTACGTATCAAGATTTTACATTTTAGTTGAATTTTTTCACAGATAGAAAAAATGTCAAACTATTTACAGAAATAGCAAAAAAAAAAAAAAAAAATACTAATAGACACTGATGGACTTTTATTAGCATCTATCATATAGTATAATGATAGACTTCTATCAGTTTCTATCACTGATAGACTTCTATAAGCCTCTATCAAAGAAGATTAAATTTTGTTATTTTGTGTAAATAGTTTCCCTTATTTTTTCTATTTTTGAAAATCCTCATTTTTAACCACAATTTTTCATTAAATACTCACTTTCAATCATTGACGTCAATTTTTATTCATTAATTGAAAATTATTATGAAGTAATATTATAAATTTAATTTGAAAAGTGATACAAATAGTGAAATCTAATTAATTTTAATTCTTCTAATAAGTTTTAATTTATTAACATAAATTAACCCAAAGACGTAAAATGATTATTTAGTGAAAAATCGAGGTTAAAAGTGTAAATCTTGAAACATAGGGATCAAACTGAAGCAAAACTCAAATGTCAAGAATAAAATTGTAACATTATGTAACCTAGGGACTAAAATGAAACCAAACTCAAAATTCAAGAAATGGGTAACATTTTGAAACCTAGGGACTAAATAGAAACAAAATAAAAAACCTAGGGACCAAAAAGATATTTTTCCAAAAACAAATTAGTGAAGATGGGTTGAAGATGTTGAGAAATAAAGTCATAAGTTTGAGGGTGAAAAAGAGAGTTTTTAGAAATGTTGATTTTTTTTTGACAAATAAAAAAGTTTAAAAAATTTATTATTATTATTAATTTTTTTTATTATGGCATGTGTAAAAACAGTGACTCAAATACTTTTCAACTAGTTTATTTTACATAACAAACTTCATATCTTGTAACGGTCAAATGGTATGTGTTATAAATACAGCTAATTAGAACAAAACAATATAGAATTCATCGTACTTTTTATTTTTCTGTAAACTACAACTGCTGTAAGCAATATTCAAGTGAGAAAGAAAAAGAGTCTTCCCGTGGATGTAGGCTTGTTGGTCAAACCACGTAACTCTACTTGTTCCTTCTTCTTCTCTTTATCTTCTTCTTCAATCTTCATCTGTTTCTCTGCAAATCAATGAAAATACGATTTTATAATCAAATCACAACATTTTCAGAGTATCGAGTTCCAACGAGTAAAGAAATTCTCTCATCAAGTAGCATCGAGTCAAGAACTTCTCTCATCGAGTAGCATCGAGTAACGATTAATACTCATCGAGTAGCGTCGAGTAAAGATAAATACTCAACTAGTTCCATCGAGGAAAGAACAAAAACTCATCGGGGAAAGAAGAAAGAAACCATCGAGTAACAAGTAAAAATTCATCAAGTAACAAGTAGATACTCATCGAGGAAATAATAATGCTTATCGAATAAAAGAGAAAAACAGAGAGAACTTCAGTGAAGAAACAAAGCTTTCCTCAGCCTTTTCTTCACCAACTTAGAATTGATCTTGATTGAATTGGGCCTACACAAGACAGTATAATCCAACAAAATTGGTATCAGAGTGTTTGAAGATCATCAAAATCAATGTTCTTCAAGCATCAAGATACTAAAAAAAATCGTTAATGGCATTCTTTTCAGGTTAGTGATGGTTGTTGCTAAATTTGAGATAGAAAAGTTTGATGGAAAGGGTGATTTTAGTCTGTGGAAGGCCAAAATCAAGGCTATTATTGGACAACAGAAAGCCCATAGAGCCCTTTTAGACCCATCTACTCTGTCACCTGTTGGAGTTTACGCCCTAAGTCTCAAAGGGTCCTATAGTTTGTAAACATTATTGAACAAACTCGTTTTGTATTTAATAAAATATATGATATTTTATTCATTGTCTATAAAATATATGATATTTTAGTTGCATTAACCACAAACCAATAAACTAACATACAAGATTATCTTTGTAACTTAAACATGTATGTAGAGATATATAGGTAGATCATATTTAAGTGATAACCTAAATGGTCTATAGTATATGGATAAGGCTGGGTACCTTATCTTAGTGACATTACGAGTATGACCTGCTTTGTAGGTGTTATAATTGTTGTAAAGTACTACAAATGATATGATTCTGATCATTCATGTATAGACATGCGAGCGAGGATATTCTATACAAAGGAGTTTGTATAAGATTGGACCACGAAATATTTAGTCTCATTATATAATGTCGTTCATAATAGAGACTTACATTTCACTAAGATGACCATAGGTAACATGACCTTAATCTTGAGTGAGTTGTGAACTCCTGCCTATAAGGGCAGTCCTTTGATTTATATGGGTGAGAGTGGCCAGATACCCAACTCAACAAGTCTACCATTTTGGAGATATGTCTGATGGGGAGTTGGGAACTCAGCTACACAAGATGAAATTCACTCATTCCCCGAGGCAGGGGTAAGTAGATAAGTTGCTCCCTTAAGGGCTAATTCCGGGTCTTGAACAATGTGGTGCCACACCCTCTCCTGATCCGAGAGGGGTTTAGTCATAGTTGGACTATGATCTATTGTTTATTAGAGGGATCAGTGGTACTTAAGAAGTTAGATGTAACTATAGGGGAAAATGGTAATTTGGCCCAGTTGTACTTACGAACAATTTGTGAAGGGTCATCTTACTATTGATTGATTATATCAAATGGACACAGAAATACATCTATAGTGCAAAGAGTGCAACTGTTCGTCTTTAGTGAGTGCCCGAAAGTTAACGGATGGTGAATATTCTAATTAAAGAATTTAATTAATTATTCATGTACCGTTGGAGCTTCAAGCTACAGGTCCATGAGGTCCCCTTGGTAGCTCAATAGGATTAATTGAGAGTCAATTTTTGGATTAATTTAAATTATTCAAATTTATAAAGAGATTTAATTATATATGATATAATTAAGTTGATTCAATTATATGTGATATAATTGGTATAATGTATTTAATACATTATAGCTTAGTGGGAGGAAATAAATATTTGAATGAGATTCAAATATCTTTTCTATGAATTGGATTTATAGTTGTTAAATTTAATATAAATATGATTTATATTAAATGCCACATAAAAGAGAAAAGAAACTATAGCTTATATTGTATGTGATACAATATTAAAACTATAGGTTATATGTTATATTTGATATAACATAAAATTTAACATATATATATATATAAATATGATAAGTTAGTTATCATATTTATATTTATATTATTATTATTTCAATAATAAGGAAGGGAGTTACGACTCCCTTCCCCTTATTTTCTCTCCACCCACGTAAGTGGGTGGTGGTTATTTTTGGCAAGTAGAAAGGAAAAAGTTTCTTCTTCTCATTAAGGGGCTGATAATCAATTTTTTGATAGAAAAGAGAAAACAACAGAAGAATTCTGTGTGTTTGAGTTTTTGAGAGAGTTGTCGATCTTTCCTCATAACCATTAAGTTTTCCCTCAAAACCAAAATAGTCAGATACCACCACTCTTGGGTACTCACCCTGAGAATACTAAGGAAACATTTATGATAGTGTTCAATTTTGTTCGAGGTTATTCTTAAAGAAAGTCTTCAAGGAGTTCATGATTTGTTCGAGGGAAAATGTGAAGAAAGGTCTTCAAATGTGAGGTTTCTTGAAACCCTTTAATTATTTTGCATGCTGAAATTTATATTAAATGCATATCTTGTTTATTGTTTACTGTAAACTTTATATTCAATGAAAATAGAATTTGGTTGATTCGTTTCCGTTCAAGGTTGTCTTCCCCAAAGAGTTCCTTCACCATCTATGTTAACAACTCAAGAAAGGGAAGATATGGAACTTTAGTTCTTAATCTTAGTGATAGCATTTTGAGATAGGTGATCGATCAAGACATGACTTACAAAATGTGGGTCAAGCTGGAAGATCTTTATGCAACTAAGTATCTACCTAACAAGATGTTTTCAAGGGAAAAGTTCTTCACATTTAATATGGATTCTGCGAAAACACTATCAGACAATCTGGATGAGTTTAAAAAGACAATTTCTGAGTTCAAGAGCATTGACAAAAAGATTGGTGATGAGAATGAAGCCTTTGTTTTGAGGGCTGTTAAGTAGAATATGCGGTGATTATACTTAGAATTCATGAGAAAATGAGCTTGTGTCGATCGACATTAAGAATCTCGGCTAATCCACTTTTATGCGTTATTATGCGTTCAATTGTCTATTTTTGTAGCTAACGCAGGAATCAATTGCATGTGCGGAAGCCAGGCTATCGCGAAGACGATCACATAAGGTGATCGCATACGTCAGTCGTATGGGTGTTGCGGCTATTGAACAAATGCGGTCATCGTAGAGAGATTGCGGCTACAGAGTAATAACCATAATAGAGGGATGAACGCAAGGGTGGTGGAATGCATTGACACTTCGGAAACCAAGCATGAGCGCATACCTCGGGAGTGTCAGTGATGTTGACATTTCACCTACCACGCCTTTAGCAGCAGAGATTCAGAGCAGTCCATCACGTCGTTAGTTGCAGAATTTCAGAGAATGACCATTAATGCAGTTGGCGCTCGAGCTCTATAAATAGAAGCTTTAGAGCATAACTTCAAATAATCCAAGGAACCTTACCTGAAGGCATTCCCTGCCTGAAGGTATCCAAGGTTTTCTGCCATAGGGCAGATTCTTGTGATCCAGATGAAAGCGTGCGAAGATAGGCTTGAGAGTTCTTCATCTCTCCATCCGTTCCGAGTGACGACCGGAGCTCTACCGGAGTTAGATCTCGAGAGAGACTACTCCACCTCCCATCCATGGCACCACCGACAGCCTTGACACACATCTGATGGAAGCAAAGCATTGCTTCCATCTGGCCCTCCATATCTCTTCTTTCTTTGTATTGTATTACATTGTGGCTTAAGATATTAATACATTTTGTGATCAATGCATTTCTATATTTTCCTTCAACTTTATCTTCATTTACTTCTCTCTATCATCCTTTACTTTCATTGCACGACTAAGTGAGACTACTAGAGTATCGCATACTTAATCATGCGACATAGGGATATGAAGCATGTAGCAAACCACAGAGAGGTGTGTGTTGCGTGAGTATTGTGAGAAAATCCTATTTGCTTAGTGTGAAGCTGTACAACGCTTGTCTATAAGTGGACACAATACTTGTCTATGAGTAGAATCAGCAGCGACCAATTACCTGGGAGGGTAAGTAGTTGAACGCATTAAGCAAAGTAAGCAAGTATTCCTAGGGATAGGAATATTCTTATGTCAGCCATATTTTATGTGATTACCTTGTCTTATGAGCGCATCATTCATCATTTAGGCATACTTGGGAGAGTAGTCTAAAAACCAATTCTAGACTCGGGAGAGCAGATTGATCACATAAGCAAGAATGAGGACTTAGGAATAAGATTTGTTTGCTATTACACAGCGTATGCACCCTTTAAGTAGGATAAGGTGGTATGCAGTCATCTTGTTTATGTGTGAGAGCAAGTGAGCAGGAATAGGGACTTAGAAATAAGGCCTCTCGACAGTATCGCATACGCATCGCATAAGTCTTCGTCAAGTGTGTGTAGCATGATCGCATAGCTTGCGCTGGCTGGGGTTACCCTTGCGATCAAGGTTAGTGTTGTAGTGAAGTCATCCCCGCAATTTTATCTATTTTTTCCATGCATTTTATTACACATTAACAGTTGTTGTGTCTCTATCTCTCGTAGTCATACTTCCACTGCTTAATCTGTTAGTTAGGAGTAGGAGCAACGCATAGCCAATAACCTTCAAATTCTTTTATTCTTTGCTGCAAACACATTACTTTCATTACATTTTAGCTATAAGTCCCTGAGTTCGACCTCAAATCACCCGAGAAACTTGCGATCTTGTTATACTTAGCGAGAGCGCAAGAAAACTTGTGATAGGAACGCATGGTCATTGCATATGAGATTAACACATACTTTCCACTCCAATGCATGACCACCGACGCATGAGAACATACGCATAGCTTAAGACATGCATCATATATGCTTCCAAATTTTTATCACCACATACCACCAAAGGAATACTGGACTATGTTCATTCTGACCTATAGAGACCATCTCCTACTGAAGGAAATTGGACATGAAGATTTCCATGAGTAGTGGAATGATCGTTCCAAATTATGTTCATATTTGAACATACATATTTACAATCAAGAAATGGAAACTAATCGGTCATGCAACATACGAAATTACAACATGCTTTACAAAGATCAAGGGAAGAATTTTACATACCTTTGAAGACTCATCTTCAAATACCCTCGATCACAAATGCTCGAACGATCTCCAAGGCTGTAATCACGAACATTCGAACACTACGACCGCAACACGGCATGATCACAACAACCACGAATACGGCGATCTCCAAGATAAAAAACACAACGAACTCAACGAACGGCCTCCAAAAACCTCGACTATGTTGAGTTGAGTACGACACCACCACAATGACTACCTTGCTATTCTCGGTGTGAGAATCCAGAAGTGTGGGCTCTGTGTGAACTTGGTTAGAGGATGAGACTGGCGGAAGAATAATCGTGTAAATGATTGAGCAAGTGGGAGATGATAAGGTCTATTGTATAGACGATGCCCAATCGTTTAGAAAAGCTCCGCGATCATTTAGCTATCGGCTAGCTGAGTGACTATAGTGTAGTGTCACTCCACGATTGTCTAGTCTCTCTTCAACTATCGTTTAGTGACTCTAATCCACTTGACAGCCACCATGAGTAATTTCGAGAAGGGAAAATCTCAAAATCATCAACTACCAAATTTAGGAAAACATTTTTCCTTTTATCTCATGGTTACCATGAAACCACTCAATTGGTTATTAGAGAAAAAGAGATAATTATCCAATAACTAATATTATTATAAATATATATGATAACCAACTTACCATAGTATATTTATAACCTATAGTTTTAATATTTCATCTACATGAAACATATAAACCATAACTCTTTTTCTATTTCATGGTACTTAATGTAAATCTCATTTACATTAATCCTCCACTTGATGTATCTCATACATCACACTGATCATATCATATATAATTGAATTACTTCTTGTCAATTTGGACATTTCAAATCAACACCTAGAACTGATTCTCAACTTGAATCCATTGAGCTACTAAGGGGATCTTATGGATTTGTAGCTCGAAGCTCCAACAGTACGTGAATAACTGACTAAGCTCTTTAGTCACGGGATCCACCATCCGTTAACTGCCAGGCACTGCACTAAAGATCGACAGTTAAACTCTCCTTACTACAGATATATTATGTGTCCATATCATCCAATCAACAGCGCGATAACCCTTCACAGATCACTCGTAAGTACAGTTGGGCCAATAATCGTTATGTCCCTGTAGTTACATCTAACTCCTTAAGTACCACTGATCCCTCTAATGAACATAAGTCACAGTCCTACTATTATTGAGTCTTCTCTTCAAAAGAGAAGTTGTGGCCACTATCTTCAAGCCCCAGAATCAGCCCTTAAAGAAGCAATCTATCTACTTACCCCTACTTCGGGGAATGAGTGAATTCCATCTTGTGTAACTGAATTCCTAACTCCCAAATCAGACAAGCCCTCCAAAAGGTAGGCATGTTAAGTTGGTAATATGGCCACTCTCACCCATACTAATCAAAGGACCGCCATCAAAGGCAAGAGTTCTCAAAACACTCAGGATCGAGGTCATGTCACCTATGGTCGTTTTGATGAGATGTAAGTCTCCAGTATCAACAACATTATATACTGAGACTAGTCATCTCGTGGTCCAGTCTTATACAAACTCTTTGTATAGAACACCCCCGCTCGCATGTCTCCACATGAATGGTCATGATCTACCATCTATAGTAGTTCACAACACTTGCAAACCTCTACAAAGTGGGTCATATTCGTAGTGTCACAAGGATTAGGTATCCGTCCTTAATCCTTATACCACAGACCTATTTAGGTTATCACTTAAGGCATGATCCACTTGTATATCTCATATACATGCTTAAGTTTACATACAATAACCATGGAGCTTTGTTTATTGGATATAAGTAAATGCTAGATAAAATAACTCTTATTTTATTCATAACAATGTGTATAAATTATAAACTACGCGATTCCGGGAGAATTAAGACATCAATCCCATCACCTACACCAAGCTTTAGTGGCTCAAGGTATTTTCTAACCTAAATACACGATTTTTCTAGGAAAAGTTGGATATAATTCCTTAAAACTAAGGACAAAGTCTTTGGGAAGTTTAAAAAATGGAAAGCTATGATAGAAACACAAACATCTAAAAAGTTAAAATACTTTAGAACTGACAATGGGCTTGAATTTTGTAATAAGGACTTTGACAAATACTATAGTGAGAATGATATAACTAGGCATATGACTGTGAGGTACACACCTCAACAAAATGGGGTTGTTAAGAGGTTAAATAGAACTATAATGGAAAGGGTAAGATGTTTGCTTTCCGATGCTATCTTAAGTGAAAAATTTTGGGTAGAAGCTACAGCCTATACTGTTTACACCTTGAATAGGTGCCCTCACACATCTCTAGAGTTGTTTACTCCTGAGGAGAAGTGGACTAATTATCCTCCTAATCTAGAAAACCTTAAGGTTTTTGGGTGTGTAGGGTTTGTTCATCAAAATAAGAGAAAGATGAAGGTCAAAGATGCTAAGTGCATATTTGTAGGTTTACAAAGGGAGTCAAAAGGATTTAAAATGTGGCATCCAGTAGAGAGGAAGTTCATAATCATCAGAGACATCACCTTTAGAGAAAATGAGATGTTTATACAAAAGGAGAAGAGGCTTGAGGATGAAGCTGAGACATCTACCACAAGAATTGAGGTGATGTTAACTACTGAGAAACCAAAAAAACCTAACTTACCTAGTGACACAGAAGAAGTTGAGGAAGAAGTAGGGAAACAAAAGGAGACTGTTAATCAGCAACCAGACTTGAGTCAGTATGCCTTAGCTAAGGATAGACAAAGAAGAATCATTACCCTTCTAGTAAGGTATACTGAAATGAACTATATGAATTTAGTTCTAAATGTTGTTGTGGCTCCTACTAACCAAGAACCAACAACTTTTGAAGAAGCAACAAGTTGTTCTAATGAAAGGAAATGGATAAAAGCCATGAATAAGGACATGCATTCACTAAATGTGAATGATACTTGGTCTTTAGCTCCTTTTCCTAAGGGTTATAAACCAGTAGCTTCTAAATGGGTTTTCAAACTCAAAGAAGGTGCATCCTGTAACCAGAAACCTAGGCATAAGGCAAGGTTGGTTCCAAAGGGGTTTACACAAAGGGAAGGAATAGGCTACTCAAAGATTTTCTCTTCAATTGTCAAACAAACTTCTATAAGGCTTCTCTTATCCTTGGTTGCTCAAAATAACTTAGAATTGTATCAATTAGATGTGAAAACTGTCTTCTTTCATGGACGTTTAGAAGAGACAATCTACATGATGCTGAAGGAACTCTTATACAAGAGTACCTTTGAGCGGAAGCGAATCGTTCCAAACTCATTGTGACAGAATTACCACATTTACATTCTAACAGAATAGATATACAATATATAACAAATTACCAGCATGCTTTTAGAACTAAATAACAAAGAGAAGAGATACGTACCAGTTGAAGAACCTTTCTTCCCCGAAATCTCGCTCTCGAACAAGGATTGCTTCTCTCGTTCTTGCTGGAACGTCCAAGCAATTGTTCACCAAATCACCAGTCGTCTACCCACGAATGGCCTCCACACGAACACAAGAATGGGGATGACACCACCACTTAGAACCTTTGGTATTCTTGGTGTGAGAATTCAAGAGGTGTGGGCTTTGTTGGATTTGGTAGTGGGAAGGAGGAAGAGAGGATCGTATACTACGACCAAGCAAGTGGGAGAATATCGGGTATATCGTATAGACAATGCTTAATCGTTTAGAAGAAGGTACACTATCGTAGGCTGTGATCGTATAGACGATCGTTTAGTAATCGCTCGAGCGCGCGATCATTTAGGAAAGAGTTAGACGATCGTTTAGCAATTCCTATGCGATCGTTTGAAAAGAGGCGCACGTGTATACGATCGTGTAGAAACTTTGAGCTATCGTGTAGTCTCTCGGTTTGCTATGCGATAGGCTGTATACACTATGCGTGAGTGAATTCTGTGATCTCTTACAAAATGAAAACAATTTTCATTTTATTCTTCAGTTGTGAAAACTGAATGAAACCTCCCACTATCATACGGTTACGGAGAAATCGCTGGCACAATTATCCTATAATTGTCCAATTAAAAATTAATAAATATAATAATATTATATTCATTAACCTATAGTTTAATATCACATATAAACCATAGTGTTTTCTCCTCCACTAGATATAAATCATATTTATATCCATTTTCCTCCAAATAATGTATCTCATATATAAAGTCAATCATATCATATATAATTAACTAGTTCAATCATATCATATATAATCAAACTTCCTCTTGTCAATTTGAACATTTCAAACTGACCCAAAAACTTATTCTCAACTTGAATACATTGAGCTACCAAGGGGACCTTATGGACCTATGGCTCAAAGCTCCAACGATACGTGAATAACTGACTAAACTCTTTAGCCACAAGATCCACCATTCGTTAATTGCCAGACATTCCACTAAAGACTGACAGCTGAACTCTTCTTATCACAGATATATTTCTATGTCCATCAGATATAACCAATCAATAGTACGATAACCTTTCACAGATGCTCGTTGTTCATTTCTATCGTGATTTGAGCTAGGAGTATATTGTATAAAATAATTTGGGAAAATAAGTTCTAAGTATGAATGATGCGTTGATGCTTTGATACGTTGAGTGTTAGAGATGTGCAACAGAACGCATGACACTCCTCTATTTGACGTTCAAGTTTTCCTAAATCAGACCCAAGTATAAATCCAATTTAGGTTCCTGGTAAGTCCATGGTCGAACTCAGGGATTCAGATTAAGCTAACGCAGACCTTGCGTTGTAGCTATTGTAGGGATTTCCTAAAAGTATGAAGAAATGTGTTATTTACACTAAGGTGCTGTATGTGTCTGCAAGAAGATACAAAAGAGTTGAGTAGAGAATGATGGGTCGTGTGGAAATTGATTTTAGCGCAAGTGGTATGCGTCGATCTAAGATGAATGTACACGAACTAGAATGTGATGAATGAGATGATTTGTTTATTTTCGTTTATGCGTTAGACTCTATATGACACTTCTCAATGCGAATAACATACAAAACCTATCTCTAGGATGTATGCGTCAAACACAGAATGCGATATAATACCAGTAAGTCTATCTCTAGATGTACTAGGCGTTCTACTTGATGTTAGCTTATTTATTCTCTCGAATAGTCTAAGCTAAAGATGCTTTTACCAATTGATCAAGTTGGCTTAAACACTTGAAATAAAATTTTGCATGAAGTATAGATGCATCCAACATAAACAAGAAATAAACAATGGCAAAGTGTGATGGATCAAATATATGAATTTATAAAGAAGCAGATTGTATTTACAAAAGCAATACATAATCAGATGAAATGATGAAAGCGATAAATGAGATGAAAAGAACTAAGTCAAGCTGTAGAGTACAATCTCTTGTATCTCTCTTGCTCAATTCTAGTTGTGTACAATCACTTGTATAAGAATTGGACGAAGTGTCTCTCTCAAGCTCGACTTCCTCCATTCCTTGATCGGCAGTGATGGTGGTTCTTTTCCCTTCTGCTCTTCTTGGCACCATAGCACAGCTCTAAAGATCTAAACCTACGACTAAGCTAATACTGAGAGTGAGAACTTGAAATTTTCTGAACTTCAAACTCTGAAGGGATTTCTTCTATTTATAGGCATTGGTCATCTCCAACTTGATGATGGGTAGCATTAAAGTCCATGCCCTGGTCAATCGCTTGACACTTAGAAGCTTTTCAGACGCCGCCTGCTACAGGTGCCCATGCTTGCAAGTGGTGATTTGACATAAATAGCCTGAATCAATGATTCTTCCTTGCGTTGAATCCCTCCGATGTATGGCCCATGCGTTAGAACTTTGCCTGCGATACTTCTTAATCATGCATTAGCCTCTTGTTGAAATCCTGCAATATAATGCATTAGTGCCGCAGTATTTTAGTAATAAAAATTCTTTTGCATGAGTTTGCTAATGTTTGAGTAATTCCATGCATTTCTTCTAAAAATGAAGATATTTTATCATTAAAAACCTTAATTGTTCCAACTTAAGAGCCACAATAACTTGTATTTCTACAAGTTATCACCACCCCCAAATTTGAACAATGCGTGTCCTCAAGCATTCCATAAATAATTCTTTGTTATCTCCTTTGTCTTTAGTGTGCAGAGTTCGCCTCTCATCATATTCAATTATAAGCTTGAGACAAGAGTAAGGAAAATGTAACACAGATTGGCTCTTTTCTGAAAGGAATAATGTTTAGTTTCAGGTACAACAAGCCTTTCATCAACAACACCTTTCATTTCTCAAAACATTCCCGTATTTTTCTAAACCAACAATGCGTTAGATGCTTTTTTAAAATAGATGCCGGTTAAAAAGAAAAAATATAAATTTTCAATTACTCATGTGTTGTTCCAGGTGTATCACTTTCGTTTTGGCTTGCCCCCACGGGTGTCATGCGAGCATCCAACTACGGGTGAGAGCCCTTCACAACTAAACTCATATCTAATATTCATGCGTTTCAAGATACAACTTTTTTAAACTAGATAGAGGTGTTTTTGGGACGCATTGGTATAGGAGACTTAATTTTGTTTTGGCTTGCCCCCACGGGTGTCATGCGAGCATCCAACTACGGCTAAGTGCCTCTTCCAACGTTTTAACTCATGCCACTTTGAGGTTTTTCTTTTATAGTAATGACAAAGGAGTTGTGTTTAACATTTTTCTATTTTGTTCCCTTTCTTTTTGATGTACTCGATTAATGTGTCTTAACTCGGATTTCCCTCTTTCTCAAATTTGGAGATGTGCTAAATCCTCATTGCTAAAAGAGAAACAAAATTTCGAAAAGGCTTTGAGAGTTCCGAAAAGAGTTTTGAATTAAAACTTGCATGCATTAGAAAGAAAACATGTAGTCTTTTTAGAGAAGTTCAGGCTTTGTTGAATTTCCTAACGCCTACTCTATACTTATAGATTTCATATTGTTGATATCATTAAGGTAAGGCAAAACACAAGACCAGAAAATATCTAAAGAACAAAAAAAAGTATGTTAAGGTCAAACACAAGGAAAAGAATGATAGAAATTTTTCATTCATTTTCATTAGATAACATGGAATAAACAAACAAGGCAAACAAATACAAAAGATAAACAAATAAATCAAAGTACAAAATAACCAACACCTCAAAACTTTATTGCGCTGGACAGTTAAACTCTTCATCCATAAAGCGCAAAGGGTTTCTAAGATGAACAGGTAGCGGAGGCAGGGCAAACATTCCGACCAAGACCTGATTAATGTACTGCATTGTATAAAAAAATTGGTCTTGCATTCTTCTTGTTTGCTGCCTTAAGTAATCCCTTAGAACCCTATTTTGTTGTTGAAGATCTTCAATGGACGAAACCAATGGTCAGAGTTGATCACTGATGAAAGTTTTCGACTCTTCAATGTCTGTGTTGTGTTAAGGTGGTGCTGGCTCTTCACTTCTTTCAAATGGGTCTTCAAAATTTCCTATGTTACTTGACCCTAACCCAGTTGGTTCAAAAATGGTTGGAGGAGGCACAAAAGTAGGAATTGGAATTGGTGAGGGCGAAAGAAGGGGACAAGGGATGTCTTGATCTACATCAGTAGGCTCTTGGTGCGTTGGATCAAGACTCCCTTCTCGCTAAGCCATTGGTGAGTTTTGGAGAGTGAGGTTTAGGTTTGCCCACGCTTCTTCATCTGTAAGTGCAAGCTTTGTTTCGTACTCTTCATTCTCTGAAGCTTCATCGTTGTGTTCAATTATCCGAACGCGTCTTCTTTTGGGGGTGCGTTTGGATGATCGAGGTCTGGCTGCTAGTTCTTTACGAGGTAGGGTAGGCTAATGCGACGAACCGTGAAGAAAATTCCTAATTAACTTGATGTCCATTAGACCCTCGATCTCCTCATAATCATCCCCTAGAGGGATGCCCCTGCATTCACATATTGCGCAGATCAGCCATGGAAAATAAAGTTGCCTCGTGGTTTGGTTTTGATGGCTTTGATCTGATCCCTTATTATTCTCCTTACATCTAGAGGGATGTACTGCATGATACAGTACGTAGCCAAGACGCGTTCTTTTGACAATGTCTCATCATGCGTTTTAGGCATGATGCTTCTCTTAATCAGATAATACCATAGATTCGCATCTGGCTTCAAGTTCCTAGAAGCTAGCATCTTTGCTCCATTTCTTGACATTTGCCATTTGCTTCCAGGCTTAGCTACCACTCTTAACACATCTTCAACTTGGCTCGGAGTTGGTTGTTCCAAGATGTGATTTCCTTCTGCTTCCGGATTACTCGTGATATTGAACATTTGATTGATCTTATCGGCTGAGAAGCGCACCAATACCCCATCAATAAATGTTGTACTTTTCTCCCTGTCGAACTCACTGCTGTAAAACTGGCGGACAGGTTTAGGCCATATTCTTGTATGCCTAATGCATAGCTGACCTCAACCCATTGCTTCTATGGTTTCAGTTATGTATGCTGGCAATGGGTTGCATTTGGGAAGGAAGCCCTTCTCTGCAAGAATATTACTGAACTGAGGCTTCCTTCCTGTGGTCTTTTTAGGTAATGCGTCGGTTACCTTGCGCTTGCCTGCCTCATGTGCCTTGGCTTCTTGTGCCAGCTCCCTTAATTTGATTTACAATTCCCTTCGGAGAGCTGACTTTCTTCGCCCCTGCCTTTGGGCTGATAATATTCCAATTCCTTCTCTAACGCATTGTGCCTTGAGTAGCTCCCATGCGTTGCATCCTCAGGACCGGATGCGGACTGCTCTTCTTCTTCTTCCTCCAAAATTAATTTTCTCTTTCTGATCACTCTTTTTGCTTTTAAAGGCCCTTCATTCGTGTTAGTTTGGCCAGATTGCGATGCGTCTGGGCCAACTTCCCTTTCTTCATCTTCTTCTTCTAACTCCGCTTCGAGCATCATTGCATAACGCTCCGCTTCATCCATTTCAAGTGATGCGTTAGGTGGGTTAGAACGCATCACTTGTTCTTCTTCTTGGCCTTGATTCAGACTTGCTAAGATTGCTCCAAACACTTCTCGCTCGTCCCTTCGAGCCAATTCTACTAGTTATTCGAGGTTTCGCTCTGATGTAGAACTGTCAGAGCTGGTCTTGGTGGAGTGAATGGTGGGGTGCCGGATGGGGTATGCGGCGACCCAGGGGATGAGATGATGATGGGTGAACGCGGTGGTTGGCTGGACACGTTTGCTTCAACTGGGTAGATGGTGGCCAAGGGTTGTATAGACAGTGGAGGAGGTGGACGCACGGCTGGTGATGGTACGTTATGGAGGTAGGTTGGGATAGAGTCATGCGTCGCACCTATCGGGGTGATATTTGGAATGAGTGGTGGTGGGGTGGCCTTGGTATACGGTTTCTTGCTAGCCGTGGATGACAGAGGATGCTGCCTTATTTTTTAAGGGGTTTTAGGTTTTGGTTTTGGGGTGGTTTTGGGCTATTGGGTGGTCTTAGAAGAGGGGTTTGTGGTGGCTTTTGTGGGTTTCGACCGAGACGATCACTAGGAGGTGGAAGATGGCCCATCGTGCAAGTGTTTAGTAGAAATGGTGGTTTTTTAGGGCTTGGGGGAGGCGATGTTGAAACAGACGAGGAAAAGAAAGAGCTTATCGACGACATGTCTCCAAAGCTCATTGATTGATTCTGGATATCGGACGCTAAAGACATCGTTGTTGAAGAGTCACCGAAGAAATGTTTGGGCGAACGACGGTAAAGGAAACGATGAGTGCTAGGGTTTTTCTTTTCTTTCGCAGAAAGCTTGAAGGCAATGGAAGAAGAAAAAATGAAGGGTTTCTCGAGTTATATAGGTTTGGGGGAGAGAGAGAGGTGACGTCAAGCAGCGCTTGACGTCCGTATTTAATGCGAAGTCGAAGGGACGTGTCTTGGGTTTCCAAGCACTCGAGTGCTTTGCATTTTCGAGACGCATCCTTTAGACTTGAGCCATGCGTTAGACTTAAGTCTAACGCGTCCGTTTATTCCCATCCCGATTATACACAACTTTTTTTTTTTTTAATTTAAAACAAATAAATCTCTAATTACGAAGGCAATAACATTCAACAATCAATCTTAAAACGCAAAGACAAACAAACAAAGTAAACTCGAACGCATTGATAAAATACATAATGCAAAAAGAATAAGAAAAGAGGAAGCGTCCCTGGAATATGTGTCGATGCGAACGCAGGGATGCTTCCACGCGCCTCAGTTGGCTTCGCATAGTACGAGAGATGACTTTTGACGTTCTATGCCATCTTCAAAGTATGACTTCACTCTTTGGCCATTTACTTTGAACGCGTTTGTGTCATCCTCCCGCGGTAATTCTACTACTCTGTGGGGAAAGATTGTTTTGATAATGACTGGTCCTAACCACCTTGACTTTAACTTTCCTAGGAACAAACGCAATCGTGAATTGAATAATAAAAATTGTTGGCCAACAACAAACTCTTTCTTACTAATGCATTGGTCGTGCCAACGTTTGGTCTTTTCCTTGTAGAGCATGTTGTTCTCGTATGGGTTCAACCTCCACTCCTCAAGCTCATTGAGCTGAAGTTTGCGTTGATCGCCCGCGGTGTCCAAGTTTAAATTTAGCTTCTTTATTTCCCAAAAAGCTTTGTGCTCTAGCTCTAGAGGTAAGTGACAAGCTTTTCCAAATACTAGAGAGTATGAAGACATACCTATGGGGGTCTTGTAGGCAGTCCTATAGGCCAGAGTGCTTCATCCAGCCTCTGTGCCCAATCTTTCCACGATGCGTTGACAACTTTCTNAGAGTGCTTCATCCAGCCTCTGTGCCCAATCTTTCCACGATGCGTTGACAACTTTCTCCAGTATAGATTTTATTTCCCGATTTGATACCTCAGCTTGACAGTTCATTTATGGGTGGTATGCGGTAGCGATCTTGTGCGTAACATTATATTTGGCAAGTAATTTAGAAATGATGCGATTAATGAAAAGCGTACCTTCGTCACTTATCAGGGCTTTTGGCGTTCTAAAGCATGTGAAAATGTTCTTGATAAGAAACTTAGAAACAGTTAACGTATCATTTATAGCACAAGCTATTGCTTCTAGCCACTTTGATATGTAATCTACTGCAAGCAGGATATATTGTTGTCCACAGGATAGAGGAAAAGGTCCCATAAAATCAATGCCCCATACATCAAATAATTCAACTTCAAGAATATTGTTCAAGGGCATTGCGTCCCTTGATGAGATATTCCCAGTGCATTGGCAAGGGTCACACTTACGAACATACTCCCTTGCGTCTTTGAAGAGGGTGGGCTAGAAGTATCCGCTTTGAAGAATCTTCGCAGTGGTTCTTTGCCCTTCAAAATTCCCTCCGTAAGGAAAGTCATGACACTTAACCAGGATGCGTTGTGTCTCTTCCTCTAGAACAAATTGATGCATGATGAAGTCGGGGCCTTGTTTATAGAGAAACGGTTCATCCCAAAAATAAAATTTGCTATCATGTACTAACAATTTCTTTTGTTGAAAGTTGAAGTTCTCAAGGAATTGCTTGGTAGTTAAGTAATTAACTATGTCTGCGTACCAAGGTTCTCTGCCTTCAACTCTGAACAAGCTTTCATCAGGAAATGAATCTTTGTTTTCATTTTCTTGGCCTTGTATTTCCTGATTTTCTAATCTGGACAAATTGTCAGCCACTTGATTCTCAGTTCCCTTTCTGTCCTGAATATCAATGTCAAATTCCTGTAATAGCAGCACCCATCTTATTAATTTTGGTTTCACGTCCTTTTTACTCATCAGGAACTTTATGGCTGAGTGATCTGTGTCGATAGTCGCTGATGCACCAACTAAATAAGATCTAAACTTCTCAATGACAAACACTACGACCAACATTTCTTTTTCTGTGGTGGTGTAGTGTTCCTGAGAGTCGTTCAGTGTCTTGGACGCATAAGAGATGGGGTCTATCAAATTTCCTTTCTTCTGCCCCAACATGGTACCTACTGCAACATCACTCGCATCACACATGAGAATAAAACGTTGCATCCAATCCGATGCTATTAGTACCGGAGCTGTAGTCAACGCATATTTCAATGTTTCAAACACATCGCAGCAGTCGTCATTGAAATCGTAGGGACGATTTGCTTCTAATAATGCGCTTAGAGATCTCGCCATTGGAGAGAATCTTCTAACGAACCTTCGATAGAAACCAACATGTCCTAAAAAACTTCATAGAGCTTTTACATTTGATGGTGGTGGAAGTTTAACTATGACATCTATCTTGGCTTCATCAACTTCCAACCTAGCTTTAGATAATTTGTGGCCTAAGACAATTCCTTCAGTCACCCTAAAGTGACATTTTCCCAATTCAGCACAAGGTTTGTTTCCTCACATCGAGCGAGGACGGTCTCCAAGTTATTTAAACATGATTGGAATGAGTCTCCAAAGACTGAGAGATCGCCTATGAAAACTTCAATGGTCTTTTCCAAGAAGTCAGAGAAAATTGTCATCATACACCATTGTAATGTTCCAGATGCATTGCATAGCCTAAAGGGCATGTGTCTGAACGTGAACGTTCCAAAGGAACAGGTGAATGTTGTCTTTTCCTGATCTTTTGGGTCAATCAAAATCTGGTTATAACCAGAGTATCCATTAAGGAAACAATAAAATTCTTTTCCAACCAGTCTGTCAAGCATTTGGTCAATGAAGGGAAAGGGGAAGTGGTCTTTCTTAGTTGCTGTATTGAGCTTCCTATAGTCCATGCAGATGCGCCAGCCCATGACAGTCCTCAAAGGTATGAGCTCATTATTGCTATTGACTATCACTGTTGTTCCCCCTTTCTTAGGAACGCATTGGACTGGGCTTACCCAGCTGCTATCAAATATAGGATAGATCACTTCTACGTCCAACCATTTTAAGATTTCTTTCTTGACCACTTCCTTCATTATGGGGTTCAGCCTTCGTTGAGGCTCGATTGATCCCGATTTCCCTTGTTCCAGCCTGATTTTATGCATGCAATAAGATGGGCTGATGCCACGGATGTCCGCTAGCGTCCAACCTATTGCACGCATGTGCTTTTGCAGCATCTGCAAAAGAGAATGTTCGTTAGGATCGGTAAGATTCACAGAAATAATTACAGGTAAAGTTTTATTTATTCCAAGGAAGGCATATTTAAGGTGACTAGGTAATGGCTTCAACTCAAGTTCTGGCGGATCCTCATGGACGCGTTGGTTTCGTCCGCCGCTCACTAAGACTTGGTGGCTCAGGTTCTTTCATGTTTTCCTCCAACGCGAGGACCTCACACACTTGGGTCACTTCTTCTTCAGGCAACTCTATTCTGTTCAGTTGACATTCTTCACTGCCCGGGAACTTTAATGCGTTTAACACATTAAACTTCACTTCTTGATTGTCTATGCATATAGTCAATTCTCCTTTATGCACGTCTATTAAAACTTTCCCAGTGGCTAGAAAGGGTCGTCCAAGAATAATTGGTACATCCATGTCTGCTTCATAGTCTAAGATGATAAAATTTGCTGGGAATATGAAGTTGTTAACTTTTATAGAACATCTTCAATCTTTCCTTCAGGATACTTGATCGTTCTGTCAGCAAGTTGAAGAGTAACAGAAGTGGGTTATGCTTCACCAATTCCCAATTTCTTGAAGATTGAGAGTGGCATGAGATTAATGCTTGCTCCCAAATCGCATAATGCATGTCCCACATCCAACCCTTCTATCGAGCACGGGACTGTGAAGCTCTAAAGGTCCTTCTGTTTCTTGGGTAGACTGCTGCTTACTAAGGCATTGCACTCATGCGTTAGCGCAATTACCTCCGTCTCGCTGACTCTTCTTTTCTTTGTCAAAATGTCCTTAAAAAATTTGACATATTTTGGCATTTGCTCCAAGGCCTCTACAAGTGGAATATTGATGTGCAATTGCCTCAAGAGTTCAAGAAAACGCTTAAATTGTTGTTCATCATTCTTCTTCATTAAGCGTCTAGGGAATGGTGTGTTTAGCGGCACCGCAGGTTTTCCCGCGTTAGACGTGCTTGGCTCTGAATGGCTTGTGGTTTCAGGCGTTTTTTCTTCTTGATCTTCAATGACATTGAACGTGTGTTGCGTTCTTTTGAAGGATTGTTGTTTCTTGGATTCCTGGTTCTTTCTTCAAAAGCTTTGCCACTTCCCAACGTCACCGTGTGACATTGCTCCTTTCCATTGTTATTCCTAGGAGTTTCAGTGTTGCTAGGCAAAACTGCAAGCTGCCTATTCTTCAACTCACTCGCTATCTGCCCCACCTGTATCTCTAGGTTTCTGATAGACGACACCTGGCTTTTTAGCAACGCGCCATTCTGGGCGATATACTCCTTTAATACGTTTTCAAGCGAAGATGCTGAGCTCAACGCCCGATCTCCTCTACTAAGGACTGTTGGTGTGGCTGATGCGTTGGTTGGAATGCAGGCAACGGTCCTTGTCTTTGCTGCTGGTTCGCCCCTGGGTGGTGCTCTTGTTGATTTCCTGTCCAAGAAAAATTTGGATAGTTCCTCCATCCGGGATTATATATATTTGAAAATGGGTTGTTTTTAATGAAGCATACTGATTGTGGATTTTGTGGGCAATAAGCGTAGGAATGGGGATCTCCACAGCCCACACAGCTAACCATGGGCTGCATGAACGTTTCTACTTGATTCACCTTCTACTGATTTGATGCGTTCCCTAGCGATATATTCTGTAAAAGGTTGGTCATAGTAGCCACTTGTGCAGAGAGTGTGGCTATTGCATTGGAATCGATAGAATTAACATTCTGAGATCTCCTCTTCCTGTCAGCTTTTGCGTCATACGTATCGTCCACCCATTCCATGTTGTGCTTAGCAATGCGGTCTAATATCTCCTTAACTTCAGTATAAGATTTATCCATACTTCCACCAGCTGCAGCTGCGTCGGCTGCCATCTGCAATGCTCTATTCAATCGACCATAAAAAAGTCTCCATCTGAATGGTTAGTGGTAATCCATGGTTCGGGCAATTTTTGACCAATCCCTTAAAACGCTCCCACGCGGCACTTAAGGTTTTAGTTTCTTCTTGCTCAAAGTTCATGATCTCTCGATGCCTCCTTGCGTTGGTGGTAGGTGGGAATTATTTTTGCATGAATTTCTCCACCAACTTCTCCCAAGTTGTGATCTTACCAGGCTCTAGTGAATTTACCCATTGCTTTGCGTCATCATGCAAAGAATAGGGGAACAAAGATAGCCTGATCCCTTCTGGGGTGATTCCAGGAATCATAAATGAGTTACATGTTTCCAGGAAATGTTTCATGTGGGCGTGAGGATCTTCTCCACGATCACCCCCAAATTTTCCAGCAGTTTGGAGCATTTGAAGCATCACAGATTTCATTTCGAATCTTGTCTCATCTGGCGTAGGGTATATGATTCCTGAGGAGAAATCATACAATACAGAAGACGCATACTCCCTCATGGGACGCGTACTACTGTTCGCCATTAAGATCGGATTTTGCGCAGCGTGAGCCAGTTGTTGAGCTAAGTTCTGATTTGCCTGTTCATCCGCCATTTCTTGTTGCCTGTTTTGTTGTCTGAGAAGTTGTTGGCTTAACCTTCGATGACGATTAGATCGATTTCTTCGTCGAAAGGTCCTTTCAACTTTGGGGTCGTATATAAGTTCAGAAGTGCTCTCCCTGCTCATAAACGTTCACAAGTTTAGGCTTAGCTTGTAATACTCCTTCGAACGAAGTGTTCCTACAAAAGATACAAGCAAAATTTCTTGTTAGTTTTGTTGCTGAATCCCCGGCAACGGTGCCAAAAACTTGTTCGTTGCTATCGTGATTTGAGCTGAGAGTGTATTGTATAAAATAATTTGGAAAAATAAGTTCTAAGTATGAATGATGCATTGATGCATTGATGTCTTGATGCGTTGATGTATTCGTAACACTTTGATGCGTTAGAGATGTGCAATAGAACGCATGACACTCCTCTATTTGACGTTCAAGTTTTCCTAAATCAGACCCAAGTATAAATTCAATTTAGGTTCCAGGTAAGTCCAGGGTCGAACTCGGGGATTCAGATTAAGCTAACGCAGACCTTGCATTGTAGATGTTGTAGGGATTTCCTAAAAGTATGAAGAAATGTGTTATTTACACTAAGGTGATGTGTGTGTGCAAGAAGATACAAAAGAGTTGAGTAGAGAATGATGGGTCGTATGGAAATGGATTTTAGTGCAAGTGGTATGCGTCGATCTAAGATGAATGTACACGGACTAGAATGTGATGAATGTGATGATTTTTTTTATCTTCTTTATGCGTTAGACTCTATTCGACACTTCTCAATGTGAATAACATACAAAACCTATCTCTAGGATGTATGCATCAAACACATAATGCAATATAACACCAGTAAGTCTATCTCTAGATGTACTAGGTGTTCTACTTGATGGTGGCTTATTTATTCTCTCGAATAGTCTAAGCTAAAGATGCTTTTACCAATTGATCAAGTTGGCTTAAGCGTTTGAAATGAAATTTTGCATGAAGTATAGATGCATCCAACATAAACAAGAAATAAACAATGGCAAAGTGTGATAGATCAAATATATGAATTTATAAAGAAGCAAATTGTCTTTACAAAAGGAATACTTAATCAGATGAAATAATGAAAGCAATAAATGAGATGAAAAGAACTAAGTCAAGCCGCAGAGTACAATCTCTTATATCTCTTTGGCTCAATTCTAGTTGTGTACAATCACTTGTATAAGAATTGGACGAAGTGTCTCTCTCAAGCTCAGCTTCCTCTGCTCCTTGATCGGCAGTGATGATGGTTCTCTTCCCTTCTGCTATTCTTGGAACCACAACATAGCTCTAAAGATCTAAAACTACGACTAAGCTAATACTGAGAGTGGGAACTTGAAATTTTCTGAACTTCAAACTCTGGAGGGATTTCTTCTATCTATAGGCATTGGTCATCTCCAGCTTGATGATGGGCAGCATTAAAGTCCATGCCCTGGTCAGCCGCTTGACACTCAGAAACTTTTCAGATGCTGCTTGCTGTAGGTGCCCATGCTTGCAAGTGGTGATTTAACACAAACAGTTTGAATCAATGAATCTTCCTTGCCTTGAATCCCTCCGATGCATGGCCCATGCATTAGAACTTTGCCTGCGACACTTCTTAATCATGTGTCCTTTTGTTGAAATCCTGCAATATAATGCATTAGTGTCGCAGTATTTTAGTAATAAACATTCTTTTGCATGAGTTTGCTAATGTTTGAGTAATTCCATGTGTTCCTTCTAAAAATGAAGAGATTTTATCATTAAAAACCTTAATTATTCCAACTTAAGAGCCACAATAACTTATATTTCTACAAGTTATCACTCGTAAGTACCATTAGGCTAATTTACCATTTTCCCCTGTAGTTACATCTAACTTCTTAAGTACCACTGATCCCTCTAATAAACAATACAACATAGTCCTACTATGTATGGACACCTCTCGGGCAGTGAGAAGGTGTGTGGCACCACATCGTTCAAGCCCTGAGATCAGCCCTTAAGGGAGCAATCTATCTACTTACTCTCTGTCTCTTATACACATCTAGATGTGTATAAGAGACAGATACAACATACTCCTACTATGTATGGACACCTCTCGGGCAGTGAGAAGGTGTGTGGCACCACATCGTTCAAGCCCTGAGATCAGCCTTTAAGGGGGAAATCTATCTACTTACTTCTGCTTTGGGGAAGAATTGAATTCCATCTTGTGTAGCTGAGTTCCTAACTCCCAAATCAAACGAATCTCCGAAGTGGTAGGTTTGAGTCGGCGATCTGGCCACTCACACCCATACAAATCAAAGGACCACCCTCAAAGGCAGAAGTTCTCAACTCACTCAGTATTGAGGTCATGTTACCTATGGTCATCCTAGTGTAGTGAAGTCTCTGTTATGAACGGTGTTATATAACGAGACGTTAACACTTTGTGGTCAAGTCTTATACAAACTCTTTGTATAGAATGCCCCCGCTCGCATGTCCTCACATGAATTATCAGGATTAGACCATCTGTAGTAAGTCACAACATTTGTAACTATTCTACAAAGTGGGTTGCATCCATAACATTACCATGATAAAGTTTCCCTCCTATATCCATATACTACAGAACATTTTGGTTATCACTTAAGACATGATCTACTTGTATGTCTCCACATACATGCTTAAGTTACAAACAAAAAACAGGGATTTTAGTTTATTGGTTTGTGGTAAAGCAAATAAAACATCTAATGCTCATAGACAATAAATGAAGAAAATATCAGATATTATATATCACAAGTGTTTGTTCAAAACTGCGTTTACAAACTATAGGATATGAGAGTTTAGGGCATCATCCCCCAATAGATGCAGCCTAAGGGATTTGAAGTTAAAAGGAAAGAGAATCTCTATTGATTACTCAAAAGTCAATCTATAGGCTGAAACAATCACCTAGATGCTAGTATAGAAGGTTCAATGACTATATATCTAGCATTGGATTCAAAAGAAGTTCCTATGACATATGTGTTTATGTAAATATAACTTTCTACAATGACAAGGTTTACTTATTCATATATGCCGATGACATGTTACTGACAGGTAGGTCCAAGGAAGACTTAACTCATGTTAAAAACCTCCTAAAAAGAGAGTTTGACATGAAACACTTGGGAGACGCAAGCAAAGTTTTAGGGATTGAGATCCTAAGGAACAGGGAAAAGTCTATCATAAGCATAAACCAATTTAACTATTGTGAGAAGATCCTAAAAAGGTTCAAACTAAGTGATGCTAAACTTGTAAGCTTGCCTATTGCTCAGCACTTCAAGTTATCCTTAGCCAACTCTCCTATAGATTCTGACTTAGAACATAAAAAACAGATGTCTATTATACCCTATAGTTAGACAGTTGGAAGCCTAATGTATTTAATGATTTCTACTATACCTGATCTCTCATACTCAGCTAGTCTTATTAGTAGGTATATGTCTAACCCAGGTAAGAGACACTGGGAGGCCACTAAATGGATCCTAAGATACTTAGTTTGGTCTAAAAACTCAAGATTAGTCTACCAAAAATCAGCTGAACCAAACTTAGAGCTATATGGATATGTGGATGCTGACTATGCTGGTGATTTAAATAAAAGGAGGTCCCTTACAGGCTATCTATCATTTATGGTCCTAATCTAATCAGCTGGAAAGCCACATTGCAACCTATAGTGGCTTTATCTACAATAGAAGCTGAGTATATGGAATTAACTAAAGCAAGTAAAGAGGCATTGTGGCTTAAGGGATTGTTGAAAGAATTTGGATTAAGTTAAACAGTGGTAAGACTCTACTGTGACAACCAAAGTGCTATACATTTATCCTGAAATCCACAATACCACACTAGAACAAAGCATATTGATATAAAGTATCATTTCATTAGAGACAAAGTTAAGATTGAGGAAATATAAATCTTAAAAGTTCACACATTAGAGAACGCAACAGACATGTTGACAAAACCAGTATCAAAACTTAAATTGATCAAATGTCTAGAACAAATTGGTTTCGAAATTCCAGACATAGGGTAAATAGAATGGTCAGAATCAGGAAGATCAGAAGATTGCAGGCATTAGAGTCAAGGTAGAAAAATTGTAAAAACAATGACTCAAATACTTTTTAGTTAGTTTAGTTTACACAACAAACTTTATATCTTATAACGATCAGATGGTATGTGTTATAAATACCACTGATCAGAACAAAACAATATAGAATTCATCGTACTTTCTATTTTTCTATAAACTACAACTGCTATAAGCAATCTTCAAGTGAGAAAGAAAAAGAATCTTCCCGTGGACGTAGGCTTATTGGTCGAACCACGTAACTCTATGTGTTCCTTCTTCTTCTCTTTATCTTCTTCTTCGATCTTCATCTATTTCTTTGCAAATCAACGAAAACACGATTTTATAATCAAATCACAATGTTTTCAGAGTATCGAGTTGCAACGAGTAAAGATTAATACTCATTTAGTTCCATCGAGGAAAGAACAGAAACTCATCGAGGAAAGAAGAAAAAAACCATCGAGTAACTAGTAGCAACTCATTGAATAACGAGTACATACTCATCGAGGAAATAATAGTGCTTATCGAATAAGAGAGAAAAACAGAGAGAACTTCAGTGAAGAAGTAGAGCTTTCCTTAGCCTTTTCTTCACCAACTGAGGATTGATCTTGATTGAATTCGACCTACACAAGACATATAATGCAACAACATGTCTTTGCGATAATCATTATTAGTGTTAATATTATTTTTCTTATTTTTATGACAAGTGATTTCAATATTATTTTATTATTTTTATTTTAAGTTATTATTATAGTTTATATATGTGTGAAAGGATGATATGAGTGTGAAACTTTTGAAATTGTGTTGAAAATAAAAGTTAAAAAAAAAAGAATGTGAAGAGTTGTAAATTAATTAAATAGAGAGAAAATGAAACAAAAAGGGGATAAATTAGAGATGAGAGTTTTTTGGAAATAAAAAATAATAAAGACGAGAGAAAGTTTGAAAAAGGGATAAAGATAAACCCTTATTTAAAATTGACGTGGGGCAATGTATAAAAATTACAAAAATAAAATTATATAATTGGGACATGTCATGTGGTATTAAAAAAATTTTCCATTGGTTGCAACCAATAAAAATATGTCATGTGGTATTTTTTTATTTGTACTATGCTAGAAAAAGGGAGCGTGGTGTTACACTTAGAGATGTCCAATTTTTCCACGCGGGGCCCCCGCTCCGAACGGGACGGGGATTCCTCGATTAGGCGAGGAATGAGGGAGAGAGTGGGGGAGAAAAATTCCCCATGAGCTAAAGGGGGACGGGGACGGGTAATGCATTCCCTGTCCCCGCCCCCGGCTCCGCCTCGTTTCCCGTCCCCGCCCCGATTAGCTTTTACATATTTATTTAGTATAGTTATTTAATGTTATGTTATTATTATTACTATATAAATATTACATTTAAATTTCAAATTTGATTATTTATTGGGAAAGATAATGAATATGTTTAAATTGTCATATAAAACTAATCATAATAAACAATTTAGTGATAAAGTTAATTATTTAATTAAAATTTGCTCACACTAATGATTTAAAAATTAATTGACTTTTTACCAAAAAAAAAAAAAGGTAGCAGATAAAAATTTCCCGCGGGGAATCCCCACCCTGATCTCCATGGGGAATTCATAGGGATGGGGAATGAAATGGGAAACGAGGACGGGGAATGGCATCCCGACCCTGTCCCACCCCGTAGACATCTCTAATTACAATTAATCATTGCCTTTGAATGTATGTCTTTTTAGTTAGTTATTATATATTTTTTTGGCTATTTGTTATAGTGCAACTCTTTATTTATTTCTTTCATATAAATTTATTCTAATAATTGTATTTACACCATTTCTTTGGTATTTTTTTTTATTTGTTACTTTAATTAATATCTTTAATAAAATGTTTTTATGTTGTCAATTTAATATAACACTTTAATTTGTAAGATATATGGTTGTTAATCTTTTTAATTCATAATCTCCTTTAACAGATTTTAGAAATATTTAAGAGTAATCTTTTAGAATTTTCGAGGTGAGTCGATTTTTTGGAAATCGAATATGTTTTACTAAATGTAATTTTTAATATACTTGTAAATAATATTATTTGTTCGTTTAATACTTAAAAGTTTATGTCATGGTTGCTCTTTTTCTTAATAAAATTTCTCTATAAATATTTTCAACACTTTTAAGTTTTTAAAATTTACTCTTTTCGAGTTTTGTTAAAAAAATATTTGATTTGTTTCCTTAAAAAAAATTGTTTTCAATGATGGTTTTCTTTAAAATTTTCTACTGTGGAATCTATAAATATTTTGAAATCCAATTTTCTAAATTCTAAAGGTAAGTAGAGATGACCATGGGCGTGGAAGACAAGAAAGCCTTCCTCGTCCGTATTTCTGCCCCTCTATTTAATTCTCATCCCCGTGAAAATCCCCTTGCAAAGATTGGGGTGGGGATCGGGTGAAGAATAATTTTCCTTTTGTTTTTTTTAGAAAAATTGTGTTGGATAATTAAATAAATTTAAGATTTAGCAATTATGTCTTTCACTTTTCAAACTTTGCAAATATGACATAAGTAGAATCCCTAAGAATCACATTTCCCATCAAGTAGATATTTTCTATTTGAAACTTTTTATGATTCCCAGACTACCCCTGCCAAATTTTATTTCCTCTTTCTCCCGCTATTTTTTCTTCTTTTTATTTCCTTCATCATTTCTTTGTTTTCTTTGCAGATTTGAAGCTTGTGATTTCTTTTTGTTTCAATTGTTTAGTTGAAATTGGTAACATCTCTTTCTTCTCTTTCTTCTCTTTCTTCTTCTTCTCTATCTCCTTCCTCCTCCTCCTCTTTAAAAATGATTGTTGTGTATGCTTGAAGTTGGATTTCGTACTTCAATCTTGATTTCATCCTAAATCGTTAGTGATTTTGATTTTGTCCTTAAGATTTTTGGAGTTTGATTTTTCTGGATCTGAACGGAAAAGGCTTCAATTTTATTGTTTCTTTGTTTTGTTTTGTTTTGTTTTTTTATTATAGATGTGATTAGCACGATTTCTTCTTCTTCTTCTTCTTCTTCTTCTTCTTCTTCTTCTTCTTCTTCTTCTTCTTCTTCTTCTTCTTCTTTTTCTTTTTTCTTTTTTCTTTTGTAGAAATCTTGGTTTTAGGACATCAAATGTATATTAATTGCAATGTGAAATCAGGAAGGTTTTCCATAGTTATAGATTGTGGAAGAAAAATTTGACTTACTGTGTGATTGCTCTCTATTTTTTCCATGTGAAGTTTAGCGTTTGTTGGAATTTAAGATATTTTTTTACATTGATTTTGTTGTACTTTTTATGTTGATTATGTTTTGCTTTTATATAGTATACTAGTAGCTTGACATACTTATATTAGATGTATTAGGGAATTGATATACTTACACATGTGAATTTGAGTTATCACTAATTTCAATTTTTATAATTTTTTTTTTCAGTCATGGTTAAGCTTCCAATACTTGTTTTTCATAGTGGTCAATGGGATGACTGATAATGCTATGTTGATTACAAAACTATTTGTATTCTAATTGGAAGGATGATATTTGATTCATTTGTTAAATTGATACATAATGAAATCCAACTTGATTCATTTGTTGAACTTTCAGTTTTTTTTGGATATAGGTAGTAATGATGTTAAGCATGTTCTTAAGATTCTTGAAAATAAAGATGTATCTTGGTTGTTTACTTTGATTAAGGATCAATGTAATAAATATCCTTTAGTTGCTCATGTCGTGAATATATTTTTGGATGTTTTAATTGGTTCTTCTTCTTCTTTTATAGTTGAGGTTGATTTGGAAGGTGAATTAGAAATTTTTAGGGATGTTAGTATTAGCAATATGGTTTTCATTGGTTTTTAGAGTATTACTTTATAAAAGTAGTGAATTATGGATGATTTGAAAGTACATTAGTGATCATAATTGCTCCATGATTGTTCGTTCTTCTCATAAACAAGTATCTTCACAATTTATTAGGCAATGTATGGTTGAGAATTTAAGATATAGTTATGATCATTCAACACCAAAAGATATTGTGCATCATATCCATATGAATTATAGTGTTCCTGTGGTTTATTATAAGGCTTGAAGAGAAAAAGAATCTATTATAAAGTTGTTGAAAGGAGATGTCGATGCTTCTTATGTTTTGATTCCAATGTCCTTTCAAAGTTAAAAGAAACGAATTCAAATTTGTTTTTGTACTTAATTTAATATGTTGTTCAACTAATGATTATTTTTTAATTTATTTGTTTCTATACTATTGATATAATTTACATTCAATATTTTACTTGTTTTATTTATATTCTGGACATATGTTATATCAGGCAACTGATATACTTATTATAACGTGTATCTTCCAAATATTGTACCATATACATAATATATTAGTTTTACTATTAAGTGTATCTATTGAATTTATTCTTTTGTTTTTTTCTTTTGTGCATCCATTTACTACATATGAAACAAATTCAAATGGACATTTTAAATGTTGTTTCATGGCTATTGAATCATCAATTGATGGTTAGAGATATTATAGACTAAATATATCTGTTGATTGGACATTTTTCAAATGTAAGTATGGTGGAACATTGTTAACTATGTCAACAATGGAGGGTAATAGCCAAATTTTCCTTCTTGCTTTTAGTATAGTAGATTCAGTAAATGATGCTTCTTGGAGATGTTTTTATTAACATTTAAAACTTTCTTTTGAAAAGTGAGAGTGATTATTTATTGTTTCTGATAGACATATAAGTATTACGAAGGGTGTTTTGAATGTGTTTCCACCAGTTGACTATTGTGTTTGTGTGGAACATCTTTTGAAGAGTGTTAAGTTGTCATTCAAATACTCCTTAATAGAGAACCTTTTTCGTAAATGTGCAAACGCTTATAAAATAGATGATTTTGAGTTGAATATGAGATTGATGGAGGTGATATAACCATCTATTAGAAAATACCTTAGAAAAGTTAGTTTTGAGAGATGGTCGTGTGTATACTTTAGACAAAGATATCAAATGATGATAACAAATATTTATGAGAGCTTGAATTCTGTGTTGAAAATTGATAGAGATTTACTTATTGCATCATTGCTTGAGTCTATTAGAGAGTTGCTTTAACAATGGTTTTATGATAGGAGTAAATTAGCATTATTTTGAAGAGCATTTTGAGTTGGGTTGAAGGAGTGATAAGAAAGCTAGTTGACGAATCACGTAGTTTCACTGTAAGTGCTATATTTTATGTCTATTTTTTTGAAATTGTAAACTATTGATATATAAGTGTAATAGTTAGATAATATACCACCAATATGCTTTATTGAAGTGTGTCGATCATTTATATTACATGATTTTATTACTTATTTTGACTCAATAAATATTTTTAGATTAATCCTGTGGGTCAATTTGAATATCAAATAGTTGATGGCAGAAACAATTTTATAGTAAAGTTGGATTGTAATAGTTGCAGTTGTCGTGTTTGAAATTTTGAAGAAATGTCATGTGCTCATGCTCTTATTGTGATATGTTATCTTAATTTGAATCCTTAAGCATTTGTTTTGAAGTATTATTTAGTACGTCGTCTTCAACTCATGGTGGTTTAGTTCGCCCTGTTGGCAACCATATTGATTAGAGTATTGTAGAGGTGTATGATAATGTCTTGCCTCCAATTCTCAGACGTCCAGTAAGAAGACTTCGGAAGAAAATGATTCCTTCTGTTGGTGAAATTTCAAAGTGCTCAAAGTGTCGTTATTGTAAGCGTCCTGATCGTATTAAAAGAACTTCTAAATTTGAACCTATTTGAACAATTTATATTGTTCAAATAGTTCTTTGATTGATTAAATATATTTCTTTGAATTTTATGCACCTAAACATTTCGATTAATATTCATTTAAGCTTGAGAACAATGTATAGTTTTAAACTTTAACAATTATCAATGGTGTATTAGCCGTTCTTTTTTTTTTTTTTTGGAATATTTTCTTCTCTACTTTATTTCATCTATTGTTAATTGATATACTTGATATAAGGGGTTTCAATTTCAAAGATACATAATTGATGTACAAAATAAGGTATATTAACATATATAAGATTTTTGTTCTTAATTCATATCTTTCTTAATTGATATACTTGATATAAGGTATTTCAAGTTCAAAGATATATAGGTGATATACACAAGATAATATATATCAATGCACAAAAGCTTTATATTCTTAATTCATATATGTTCTTAATTGATATACCTAATATAAGGTTATTCAAGTTCAAAGATGCATAGGTGATATACCGAAGATAAGGTATATCAATGCACAGAAGCTTTTGTTCTTAATTCATATTTGTTCTTAATCGATTTTGTAAATTGATTTACTTAAAAAGCTTAATGATGACAATAAAGCCAAGAGATGATAGACTACATACAAATTTGATAGTAACATTTCCTTCTTGATTGTTTAATAGTTCAAGACATCATAATTTGAAAGAAGATCCTAACATCAAATTTTATGATAAGTGTTATATGATAACATAATAGTTCGTAAAATATAAAGTTCGTCTATCACCCAAGTCTTAACACCAAAATCTATACATATTAAAGAAAAAAGAAAAGTTTTATCGAAGGTATCATTTGTTTTGTGAAATTTTCAAGTTAAAGCTAGGTGCTTCGATTTCAACTGTTGACTTTTGTTGTGTCTTTTTTTTTTTTTTTTTGGAGATTCTTGCTTCTTGACCAATTCCAAAATAATAGCTTTCGGAGTGGGTTTCAATTTCCTTTTTGGCCGTTCATTATGCACTTTAAGGTTTTCAGCATCGTCAACATGGTGTGAAGCTTTCCTTATAAGTAATTTGATTTTAATAACCTAAAAAATACAATTTTATTTATTAGCATCATACAAAAGAATATAAAAAATGTTTAAAATGATATAGTTAAGATAATGACTTTGCCACTTTTTTCCCTTTATCATTCTTTTCTTTGTCCTTTTTTCTTCAATTTCTTGGTGTTTGTTCTATGTTATCACCCAAAATTCAATCATTCGATGTGTATTGATTATATAAACCAAAGTTTATTATTAAGATTATGTACATAAAACAAATATATCATATCAAATATTACAATCAGTTAATAATTATAACTCTTTTTGTGCAATTCCTTTTCATCTTCTTTTTTCTCCCCTTCTAATTTGCTTTTCTTTTCTGTCTTGATCTTTAATCTTTGTAAAAGGTTAACCATTAAATAGAAATAAGGTATATCAGTAAGCTTAATTTTATACACTTACTATTCTATCAGCGATAATAACAAAAATGTTAATAAAAAATGTAGAAACAAATATATTATTTAGTTATAACCTCTTGAATTTTGAGGATATAACTTTAACTAATTTCAGGCTTGTTTCCATTAAGTCCTTTTCATTCAACGATTCTTCAGATTTTGCAATCTTTAAAGTAAAAGTAAGAAAATATGTCAATCCATCAGATGATATATCTAATATTATATTCTATCAAAGTGTATAAAAATGTATAATAAATTACTTACAATTGGTCCCAGAGGAACTGAGAAGTTCCATAGCAGAAGCGAGGATCGATCCAATTTTCAATATTCACATGATATAAAAATTACAGAACAAAAATATGCATTAACGAGAAAAATTACACCATGCATCTTTAAAACAAAGAAAAAGAAAAAGGGTTGGGAGAAATACATATCCATGTAGAACTGTTCTTCACGAAACCCTCGAATCGGTCACGAACAATTTGTGAGGACACTACCAATCAAAACCTTCCGTATTCTCTTTTGGGTAGAAAATTTCTCAAGAGTGTGTGGACTTTAAGATATTGGAAGAGAGAGAGAGTTTGAGAGAGGAAAAAATTTTCAGGAAAAGAATAGAACCTTTCACACTCTACTCCTCTGTGAAGAAGAAGATGAAAAACTAATTCTGCGTGAAAAAAACTGCCCACCAACACGTCTGCCCACCAACACGTCTGTGAAGAAGAAGATGAAAAACTAATTCTGCGTGAAAAAAACTGCCCACCAACACGTCTAGTTGAGAGAATCAAAGGGAGGGAGTTGTAATTCCTTTCCTTTAATTTTAAATTTTAAATTTAAAATAAAATAAAATAAACTTGAACAAAATATATATATATAGTGAACTTATTATATGTATAGTGTATATATAACTATATGTTATATCATTGAATATAACACATAACCCATAGTTTTTATATTATTTCAAATACATTATATTAATTATATAACATATATAATTAATTTAATTATACCATATATAATTAATTCTCTCAATTAATTTGAACAATTAAAATTAATCCAAAATGAATTCTCAATAATCCTTGTTGAGCTACAGAAGAAACCTTATCGACCTGTAGATTAAAGCTCCAATGGTACTTGAATAATTAATTAAACTTCTTAAATTAAATTATTGAATATCCATTAACTACCGATCACTCCACTAAGACTAATAACTGCGCTCTTCGCACTACAGATATATTTCTATGTCCATTGGATATAACCAGTCAGCAGTACGATGATCCTTCACAAATTGCTCGTAAGTACATCTGAGCCAAAATACTTTTTTGCCCTTACAGTTACATCTAACTCCTTAAATACCACTAATCCCTCTAATGAATAATAAGTCACAGTCCAACTATGACCAAACCCCTCTCGAGCTAAGAGAAGGTGTGGTGCCACATTGTTCAAGCCTCGGAATCAGTCTTTAAGTGAATAATTTATCTACTTACCCAGACGTTAGGGAAGGAGTGAATTCCGTCTTGTGTAGCTGTATTCCAGTTCCCCAATCAGACGAATCCCCAAAATGGTAGGCATATTGAGCTGGTGATCTGGCCACTCTCACCAATACAAATCAAAGGACCGCCTTTATGGGTAGGAGTTCACAACTCACTCAGGATTCGGATTATGTCACCTATGGTCATCCTGGTGAAATATAAGTGTCAATTATGAACGGTGTTATATAATGAAACTAATTATTTCGTGGTCCGGTCTTATACAAATCCCTTTGTATAGAATACCCACGCTCACATGTCTCCACATAAATAATCAGGATCAGATTATTTGTAACACTTTACAACAATTGTAACATCTATAAACTGGGTCGTATTTGTAGTGTCACTAGAATAAGGTACCCAACTTTATCCATCTATTACAAACCATTTAGGTTATCACTTAAACATGATCCAGTTGTATGTCTCTATATACATGTTTAAACTACAGAATAAAACCTTGGTTGTTAATATATTGGTTTGTGGGTCAATCGTACTAAATGTCGAATAAAACATCTCTTATTTTATTAAATAAATAAATGTTTGTACATTACAATTACAAACTATAGGACCTACGAGATTTAGGACATCAACCCCAACAATCTCTCATTTGTCCTAAAGCTCGTGGAGTGTACAATATAAAACTATACTTATATAAAAGTACATATAAAATAATAAACTAAGGCATAATACGCGCCCAGTACAAAATCTCCCACTTCCCTAGACTAAACGTGGCTTATCCGTAGACCTATACTCAGCAAGTTACCCTCAAACACCTTAGCCGTTAGGTTCTTGGTAAATGGATCAGCAACGTTGTGCTCCAAAGCTATCTGCGTAATGATGACGTCCCCTCGATTCATAATCTCTCGGATGAGATGCTATTTTCGCTCTATGTGCTTCCCACGCTTGTGACTCCTAGGCTCTCGGGAATTAGCCACAACACCATTATTATAATAATAAAGAATGATGGTTTTCACATGTCTGGAAGTACTTCTAGATCAGTCAGAAATTTCCTGAGCTATAGAGCTTCCTTAGTAGCTTCACAAGTTGCTACGTACTCAACCTCCATAGTGGACTCAGCAACACACCCCTGCTTGGTGCTTCTCCAGACTACTGCCCCTCTGTTAAGAGTAAATACTGATCCTGATATGGATTTTCTAAAATCCTTATTAGTCTGGAAATCAGAGTCTGTGTATTTTGTAAGGACCAGATCCTTATAACCATAACCGAGTATGTAGTCCCTCGTTCTCTGTAGATACTTAATGATGTTTTTAACAACGGTCCATTGATCAATTCCTGGATTAGACTGATATCTACTAACTATCCCCATTGCATAGCTAATGTCAGGTCTATTGGGACTAGTGTCCTAATTCTCCCAGTGGTCTTGTAGTTTGTAAACATTTTGTACACATTTTTTTATTAATAAAGTAAATGTTATTTTATAAGCATTTACTCAATCCAATAAACTAAGATCCGTGGTTATTTTACGTCACTTAAGCATGTATGGAGACATAGAAGTGGATCATGCCTTAAGTAATAACCTAAATGGTCTGTAGTAGATGGATAAAAGAAGGATACCTTATCCTAGTGACACTACGGATACGACCCATTTTGTAGATGTTACAAGTGTTGTAAAGTACTACAAATGGTATGATCCTAACCATTCATGTGGAGACATGTGAGCGGAGGTATCCTATACATGAGTTTGTATAAGATCAGACCACGAAATGATTAGTCTCTTTATATAACGCCGTTGATAATTGAGACTTACATTTCACTAAAATGACCATAAGAGACATAACCTTAATCCTGAGTGAATTGGGAACTTCTGCCTCTGAGGATGGTTCTTTGATTTTTATGGGTAGGAGTGGCCAGATTGCCAACTCAACAAGCCTACCATTTTGGGGATTCGTCTGATTGGAGAGTTGAGAACTCAACTACACAAGACGGAATTCACTCATTCCTCGAAGCAGGGGTAAGTAGATAAATTGCTCCCTTAAAGACTAATTCCAGGTCTTGAACATAGTGGCCACACCATCTCTTTGAAAGAGAGAACTCAGTCATAGTAGGATTATGACTTATTGTTCATTAGAGGAATCAGTGGTACTTAAAAAGTTAGATGTAACTACAGGGGCAAAATGGTAAATTGGCCCAGTTGTATTTACGTGCGATTTGTGAAGGGTCATCGCACTGTTGATTGATCATATGGACACATAAATATATCTGTAGTGAAAATAGTGCAGCTGTCGGTCTTTAGTGGAATGCCCGACAGTTAACGGATGGTGGATACGCGATTAAAAAGTTTAGTCAGTTATTCACGTACCGTTGAAGCTTCAAGCTACAAGTCCATAAGGTCTCCTTGGTAGCTCAATGGATTCAAGTTGAGAACCCATTTTTGGGTTAGTTTGAAGTGTTCAAATTAACAAGAGGGAGTTTGATTATATATGATATAATTAAATTGGTTCAATTATATGTGATATAATTGATTTGATGTATTAGATATATTAATGGGAGGAATTGATATAAATATGATTTATATTAAATAAAGGAGAAAAGAACTATGGTTTAAATATTACATATGATGTGATATCTATAGGTTATAAACATAAAATGATAAGTTATTTATTATATTTATTTATAATACAAATAATTATGAGAGAATCGTTTAGTTGGTTATTTCTTTTCTCCATTAACCGTGCAAGTGAGAGGTTAATTTCAGTTTTAATAACTGGAGAATAAAATTAAAAAAGTTTTCATTTTATAAAAGATCGCTTCATTATCGAATTACTAAATAATCACTCACGAGAGACTATACGATAGCGCTTTCAAGAGACTAAACAATCGAGCGAGATAGTGGCTAGACGATTGCTCACGAGAGTAATGGATTGTTACATGATTGCTCACGAGAGTGAGAGATTGCTAGACGATTGCTCATGAGAGCGAGAGGTTGCTAGACGATCAAGTACCCACCATCTATACGATAGACAAAATATTTCTCCCACTTACTTGATCGTGTAGCTCGATCGTATACTTCCTCCTTCCCTCTACTAAATTCACACGAGCCCACACCTCCTGGATTCTCACTTCAAGAATACCAAGGTTGTTGAGTGGTAGTGTCGAGGGTTGCCGTTTAAGGATCAGATAGTTCGTGATTGTGATGAGAGCGAGGATTTCCAGAAGAAGAGTTCTTTAAATTCCTTTTGTTTTAGTAAGAAAGCATGCTGTGATTTTCTCTATAATGCATAAATGCTCTTGTATGTTTGTAATTGTCTTTATTCTTTCACAATGGATTTGAAAAGTTCTTGCTTCCGTTCACTGGTTCTCTTGAAATGAGAATTCCTTCAATTGGTATCAAAGTAGGTTGTTCTGATATTCCAAATCCATTGATGTATTGAAATGCATTTACATTCTTAGTGGGTTTTAAGCATGTCTACACTATATTTAAGTGTTAAATGTATTTGTGGATGTGGATTAATGGAGTTTTTGGGATGATTGCCTCTGGTTATTGCTTTCTTTTACATTTTAAAGTTAATTTGAAGGGCCTCTGTGTTTTTGGGCATATTAACTTGCTATCGAGTCTCTAATTCAAAGAATTTGAGTCTGTTTCGAGTTGCTTATGATGAAGCTTCAAGGCATTGAGATGTAGTTTACTTCGAGGAAGAAGAAAACCAAGATTCAGTCAGATCGTGTAAACGATAGGGGTAAACGAGCGTTGAGTATGTGATACTCGTTGCATGGTAGTTGCGCGCACTAAACGATCGTGTAGGCCAGCATGCTTCATCGCATAGTCACTAGCTACATGATCACTCGGTAAATATTACACGATGCTTGCTCCTTGATCGTCTAGACTATCATGTTTCATTGCATAGTAGTCGTCTACATGATCGTTTACGATTGTATTTAAACTTGGTGCGCTGCACGATCGAGTGGCCTTCATGCTTCATCGAATAGTCAAACGTACTTGATCGTAGCTACATAATCATGGTTACTTGACCAACTTTACTAGATGATCACATGGAAAAGCTACACGATCAGGAAACGATGGTTTGCCATGGCGGTTCATCTGTTTGAACTTGTTTACTCGATGGTTTATGTAATAGATAGTTTTTATTTTCGATTTTTTAGGCTAATCATCCTGGTCCATTAAATCTTATTTCATTGCAACAGATGAAATCGAAGTATTAAAACCTGGCTCTGATACCAATTGAAGGATCTCATACCGAGAGTTCCATGAGCGTGTTCAGATCACTCCGATCTCACCTTGACCAAAATAAAAATTATATACATTCAACACATACAGTTATGCAAATAAATCTAATTATCGACATGCTCATAACAAGATAATTAATAGGGAAAGGGTTCCATACCAATCAAAGACTTTCTTCGAACTTCAGAACCCCAACGCAGCGGATCCCTCCAACAGATCTACTAACACCCGGCGGGAACGTGGACTACAAAAGCATGATCAACGCGAACACGAACGCCGCAACAAGGATGACACCACCACTAATGAGCCCCGAGTATTCTCGGAGTGAAAACCCAAGGTAGGCTTTGGTGAATTTGGTAGAGGACGGACGACAAACAAGTCGTGTAGGGGATAAGAAAGTGGGAGAGAAAACAGTGCTATCATATAGCAGAAGTGCTTATTGCATAGAAGAGCTACAAATCGTGTATGAAATGCTGAACGATCGTTTAGGAAAAACGTATACGATCGTTTAGTTAAATCGCGAGGTGAACAATCGTTTAGGCGGAGAAGCAACTATTGTATAGGCTCTCGGGTGATCGTTTCACGAAATATTTTTAGGCGGAAGAATGAATGTCGATTGCACGATTCAAAATGAAAACTTTTTTTTATTTTTAACCCATCGATTACCATAACCAACGTTGCCCACTACCCACGTCCGAACATGGAAAAAAATGATTAATTATCATATAATTAATCAATTAATTAATTAATAAATATAATCAACGCTGCCCACTACCCACTTGCCCTAGTCCAGCCGCGAGTGATTCTGTAGACCCATGCTCCCTAGGTGACCCTCAACTACTGTAGCCATGAGAGCCTTCGTTAACAAATCAGTAACATTGTGCTCCGAAGCGATCTACGTGACTATCACGTCCCCTCAATGCACTATCTCGCGGATTAGATGATACTTTCGCTCTATGTGTTTGTCACGCCTGTGACTCCTTGGCTTCTTGGAGTTCGTCACAACCCCACTATTATCACAATAGAGGGTAATGAGTCTAGACATATCTGGAACAACTTCCAAGTTTATCAAGAACTTCCTGAGCCAGATGACCTTCTTAGCAGCTTCGCAAGCCGCTATGTACTCCACCTCCATAGTGGAGTTGGCGATGCACCCCTGCTTAGTGCTTCACCACACTACAGCTCCTCCGTTAAGAGTAAAGACAGACCTTGATGTGGACTTGCGAGAGTCCTTATCAGTCTGAAAGTCAGAATACGTGTATCCTGTAAGGATCAAATCTCTCGAACCATACACGAGCATGTAGTCCCTCGTTCTCCGAAGATACTTGAGGATGTCTTCTCTGCGGTCCAGTGACCCTTGCCTGGGTTAGACTGATACCTACTGACTATGGTCACAACGTAGCAGATGTCTGAATGAGTACAGAGCATCGCGTACATCAAACTGCTAATGGCAGACGCATATGGGACCCGTCTCATCTCCTCAACCTCTTAAGGTGTCATAGGACACATGTCCTTAGACAAAGTGACTCCATGCCTAAATGGCAGTAGGCCCCTCTTGGATTCATGCGTCGAGTACTTAAGCAACATCTTGTTAATGTATGATGCCTGAGACAGTGTTAACACTTTGTTCTTACGATCCCGAAAGATCGGTATACCTAGAACAAACTGAGCCTCTCCCAAATCTTTCATTTTAAATTGGGTCGCTATCTAGTTCTTAACTGCAGCCAATAGACCTACGCCATTCCCAATGAGTAGGATATCGTCTACATACAACACTAAGAAGACTACTGAAGCGTTGATGATCTTCTTGTAGACACAAGGTTCATCAACGTTTTAGTCAAAGTCATACGATTTGATCGCAGTATCAAACACCTGTTTTAGTCCATAAATGGACCGATTCAGTTTGCAAACCTTTTGCTCTTGACTTTGGGCTATGAATCCCTCGGGCTGCACCATATAAATGGTCTCCTAAAGATTGCCATTCAGAAAGGCCGTCTTGACGTCCATTTTCCAGATCTCATAATTATAATAAGTTGCAATGGATAGTAGGATGCGGATCGACTTTACCATGGCAACAGGCGAGAAAGTCTCCTCACAGTCGACTCTCTCTACCTGGGTATAACCCTTTGCCATAAGTCGAGCCTTAAAGGTCTTTACCTTCCCATCAACACCCCGTTTGTGCTTGTATATCCATTTACAACCTATAGGGCGAACCTCATCAGGCTGATCTACAAGATCCCATACTGAGTTGAAGTACATAGACTCCATATTAAGATCCATGGCCTTGACCCATTCATCCTGGTCAACATCCCCCATTGCCTTCTTATAAGATAACGAATCCTCAATGTCGCCATCTGCTACCATAGCAAGGACTTCCATTAAATTCAGATAACGAACGGGTTCGTAACCCTCCCGTTACATTAAGGTTCCCTCAGCTCTTGAGGTGGAACCGACCTACTGGATGAACTCCCATCAACGACCCTTGTTAATGTAGTATGCTCTTCAACAACTCTTGTTGAAGTTTCAGTAGTTTCATTGAAAAGCTCACGTAACATGACTTTGCTTCGTGGACTGTGCTCCCTTATATGATCCTCCTCCAGGAAAGTAGCATTTATTGAAACAAACACCCTGTTTTCCATCGGATCATAAAAATAACCCCCTCATGTACCTTTGGAGTAGCCTACAAAGAGGCATAACCTCGACCGTGGTTCCAGCTACTTGGGATTAGCCTCAAGCACATGTGTAGGGCAACCCTAAATGCGAAAGTGACGTAAACTAGCCTTATGTCCGTTCCACAACTCCAGAGGTGTTCTGACAACACTTTTCGAGGGAACACAGTTGAGTATGTATAATGTAGTCTCCACTGTGAAACCCCAAAACGAGTCGGTAAGGAACCGTAACTCATCATTGAACGGACCATGTCTAACAAGGTCCTATTTCTCCTCTCCGCTATACCTTCTACTGAGGTGTACCCGGCGCTGAGAGTTGAAAACGATTCCATGTTCTATCAAATAACCTTGGAATGCAGGGTCCAAAAACGCTCCACCCCAATCCGATCGAAGTGTTTTAATCCGTCTATCTAATGCGTTTTCAACTTCAGCCTTGAACTCTTTGAACTTTTCAAAGGATTCAGACTTTCATTGCATAGATTAAACATACCCGTACCTGGAGTAATCATCAGTAAAACTGATAAAATACTCATGCCACCTCGGGCTCGCACATTCATAGGACCACAAAGGTCAGAATGTACTAACTCAAAAGGCTTCTTGGCTCTAGAACCTTTTCTAGTAAAAGGTCGTTTGTTATATTACCCACAAGGCAAGATTCACACACTGGTAAAGAATTTTCTTCATACTCACTTAGAAGTCCATTATTCACCAATCTCTCAATCCTATTGAGATTGATGTGCCCTAAACGTAGATGCCAAAGTTGGGCATTTCTTTTTGAGAAATTTGTCGACGTTTTGATTAAGTTACGATAGTTGAACATTTCAGTATTATGAAGGAAATTAAATGGCTAACGGCCTTAGCACATATAATTCGATTTCAAATTTGCTGTGAAAATAAAAACACCATTTTTATGAATAAACGCTTTATTCAAATCAAAGAGAATAGTATATTTACATTGCAATAAACACTTTACAGAAATAAGGTTCTTTTTTAGTTCAGGAACAATATATACATCATTTAAAACAAGAAACCTATTATGTAAAGCTAACTGGAATCCTCCCACTGTCACAGCTGAGACGACGTGCCCGGTGCCTACTTGCATCGTTATCTCACCAGCCTCCAGCTGTCGCCAAGATCTAATCCCCTGCAAAGTAAGAACAAACATGATTAGTGGTGCCTGAATCAATTATCCAGGCAGAATCATCATTCTCCACTAAACAAGTTTCAAGCATAAGTAAACCACATTTAACTTTATCGGCTTTGGCCTTAGCCTTGGCTGCTTTCTTCTCTTTCAGATATCAAGGACAGTTTCTCTTCCAATGACCATCTTGGTTGCAATTGAGACATTTTCCTTTAGCAACTTGTGGACACCTCCTTGGGGCGACAGGCGGTGGGATAGTAGGTGCCTTCCCTTTTCCCTTACCACCCTCTTCTTCTTCCCCTTTGCAGAGTTAGAAGTAGAAGGTGCATACTTCGTTCCTAAGGTCGAACCTCTATGAAACGTCCTGGAGGATGAAGTAACATTTGCCTCACCCTTCTGCCCTTCCTTACTTTTCAGTAAAGATTGGTACGTCTGCAACTTGTTGAGGAGATTTGTAAGGTTATACTTCACTTTGTTAAGAATCACATTCTAACAAAGTGCAAAAAGCTCTCCGACAAAGAATGTGGGATTATGCTAACCTGGCTGCCCTCATCGATGGTAGACCCATTCAACTCCACCACATTAAAGTAGACCATCATGTTTAGCACATGTTCACGAACAGAGGTTCCTTCTTGCATTTTGGAGTTGAATATGTATTTAAGAGCCTCATGCATAAGCTATTCAGACGGCATCCCCCACAGAGACTCCATGATCTCACGTGCTGAGACCATAAGCTCATGTTTCTTGGCCAAGACTTCAGAAAAACTTGCCAAGATGTAGCCTCGGGCCTTCTCATTCGCCCTTGTCCATCACTAGTATGTCTCCCGAACATTTCGAGTGGCATTTGGAGCTGGAATAGGAGGACAAGGCTCCGTGAGAGTGAACATGAGATCCTCGATGATTAGGATCGCCATGATCAATTGCCCCTTCGCTGGGATAAGACATTCTCAACCATTAGGTAGAACCAACTCTTGGAACTGAACCTAACAACCACCATGTTTTGGTCCAGAATCGTTAACATTTAACTATTCCGTGTAAGTGTAACCCCTCATTTTCGGTGCCAAAGTCCTGCCCTAATGCGCTTACCGTAGGGAAAAGACAGATTAGTACAAGAGACTAAGTTACCTTATCCTCTTACAGGAGACCAAATAAAGAAACGCGCAAAACTACCATCCTTTAGGGGGACACTCCCAGGGTGCCTCAAGGCTATGCACAGTAACTTTATTCAACCTAACGATGGAGATCGAGGGATATGCTGTTTCACTTCCCGCTACCACTTACTATAAACATTCTCTCCATCCACCTTGATATTGACCTACCCAAACACCATCTGTTGGGGGGACACGCCAAAGGTGCCGCGAGGTCGAGGATAGATCTCATGGTGTGGACTATTTAGGAGAAAAGTGAAAAGTTTAAGCAAAGCATCTCATGCCCCAAGTACTTCCCACTGAATGTTCTACCTAGGGATTCATTAACCTAGACAATCTGGCTACTGATTTTAGTCTAAGTCATCTTTTTAAATTATGCTCATAAACAACGTTTGTATATGAAAAATGAACAAGTTAAAGTAGTCACATTTAAACATTTTAATAGACTGTCCTTAACTTGCATGCATGCATCAAATCTATCTAATTCACCTTTCCAGATAAGTCCCCAAGTAGGGGTATTACGTTTCCATCAACTTAAATACCACAGCATAGACAGAACTCGCCTTAGACAAAAGGTCTCTTATAGATAGATTTGCTACACTTTAACCTTTTATTAGTCAATTTAATCCTATTAAACTAATTAAAAGATTAAAGCCTTAGGGTTGCGAATCATATTAGAACCGTGATCTTAGGTCTATGTGATCCAAGTTTTAAACACTTTAAATCCATGAATTAAACCTAAGTGAGTATGCACGTCTTTCTTATTTCTTTTAGTTCTAATTTCTCTTTAACTTTTAAAAAGAAACAACTAAAACCATTGCGCATAACGAGGCATTTATAACATTTATAAAATAACCTATGTGTCATGCTTCATATAATGTCCGGTAATTACTATATATAACTTTTATATATAAAGCATAACGACCTAGCAAACATGCTATCATTCACCTTTATACTATAACAATTATAATATAAAGATGATGCATGTCAATGCTTTTTATGCATGCATAAATATAACTCTTATATTATATGATGCATGAGCATGCTCTTACATAACTAAATCATGCTTCTCTAAATTATAACAATTACAATAAATAGATGATGCATGACCATTGCATAACCTACGGTGGGATTTACTATATGTACATACCATATGACATATAAAAAACATACATCGCATGTAATAAATAAAGGATTAATGGGATGAGCCTTTACAAAAAACTGGAATGAAAAAATCCTATCTATTACATTTTTCATCGAGCAAACTGGTTCATAGGCGAACTGGGTCTTGAATCGCCAGGAGTTCTTCATCATGTAGCAAACTCTGTAGGTAGACGATCATTCAGTGCACACTAGATGATAAGAGCATAAGTAAATGATCGCGTAGACGATGACGAGGCTGCGAAGCCTGACTATCCATGCGATCGTGTAGTGCGACGATAGGTAAACAATTTACCTTGAGTTACTAAGCGATCGTTTAGTCAGTTACTAAGCGATGAAGCTTGCTGACGTAAATGATCGTCTAGCGCGCGTGCCTTAAACGATACATGAGCGTCTCATCGTCTATAAGATGTGTGCAATAAGATAAACGATTTACCTTGCTATACTAAGCGATCGTTTAGTCAGTTACTAAGCGATGAAGCTTACTGACCTAAACGATCGTCTAGCGTGCCCGCACGTCAAGTGATCCGTGAGCATCTCATCTCTATACGATGCGATACTCAACAATTGCGTACTCGATCGTCAACCCGGTGCGACCAACTCTTGATCGCATTCCCCATCGTTTAACCGATGCGTTCAACCGCGATCACATACTTCTTCATCTTGACGATGCGATCAACAGCGATCGCGTAGAAGATCTTCTGCACGATGCGATCAACCCTAGATCGTCTCCTTCCTCGAAGAGCCGCAACGCAAAAAAACTTTGAATACAGACTCGATAATGATTATTAATGCCCAAAAATGCAGGGGCCTTTACAAATAACTGCAAATGTAAAAAGGATCTAAATTAAACCGAGGCTAAGCATTCCGAAAGCATCCATTAATCCGGCATATCCACAGTAGATTTAACAATTAAACAACGTAGAAATGCACCCACCATGAATGTAAATCTTATTTCGTTGCAACAAATGAAATCGAAGTATCAGAACCTGGCTCTAATACCAATTGAAGGATCTCATATCGAGAGTTCCATGAGTGTCTTCAGATCGCTCCAATCTCACGTGACCGAAATACAAATTATATACATTCAACACATACAGTTATGCAAATAAATCTAATTATCGACATGCTCAGAGCAAGATAATTAACAGGGAAAGGGTTCCATACCAGTTGAAGACTATCTTCGAACTTCAGAACCCCAACGCAGCGGATCCCTTCAACAGATCTACCAACATCCGACGGGAATGTCGACTGCAACAGCACGATCAACACGAACACGAACACTACAACGAGGACAATATCACCACTAATGAGCCCTGGGTATTCTCAGAGTGAAAACCCAAAGGGTGGGCTTTGGTGAATTTGGTAGAGGACGGAGGACAAACGAGTCGTGTAGGCGATAAGCAAGCGGGAGAGAAAACAGTGCTATCGTATAGCAGAAGTACTTACCGCATAGAGGAGCTACACAATCGTGTATGAAATACTGAACGATCGTTTAGGAAAAACGTATACGATCATTTAGTTAAATTGCAAGGTGAACGATCGTTTAGGCGGAGAAGCAACTATCGTTTAGGCGGAGAAGCAACTATCGTATAGGCTCTCGGGCGATCGTTTCAAGAAATCTTTTTAGGTGGAAGAATGAATACTGATTGCACGATTCAAAATGAAAACTTTTTTTCATTTTTAACCCATCGGACACCATAAACAACGCTGCCCACTACCCACGTCCGAACGTGGAAAAAATGATTAATTATCATATAATTAATCAATTAATTAATAAATAAATATAATCATATTATATTTATATCCTATAGATTGATATCACATATCTACTATAGTATTTTCTCCTCTACTTGATATAAATCATATTTATATCTAATTTCCTCCAAAATAATGTATCTCATACATTTGCCAATTATATCATATATAATTAACTAGTCCAATTATATCATGTATAATCGAACTTCCTCTTGCCAATTTGAACATTTCAAATTAACCCAAATACTGGTTCTCGACTTTTATCCAAGCTACCTAGGGGACCTAATGGACCTGTGGCTCGAAGCTCCAACGGTACGTGAATAGCTGAGTAAACTCTTTAGCCACGAGATCCACCATCCGTTAACTGTCAGGCATTCCACTAAAGACCAATAGCTGATTGCAAGAAGGGCTTATTATCCTTCAGACGTGGAATTATTTTGTCTAAGGAGCAATGACCTAAGACACCTCAAGAGGTGGAGAAAATGAGATAGATTCCCTATGCTTCAGCTGTTGGAAGCCTCATGTATGTAATGTTATGTACTAGACTTAATATTTTCTATGCAGTAGGGATTGCAGTCAATATCAGTCCAATCCAAGATTAGATCACTAGACGAAGGTCAAAATGATTCTCAAGTATCTTCAGAGAACGAGAGACTACATGCTTGTGTATGGAGAAGCCCTTCTTGCAATTCTGCATCGAGTACCTGATCAACATCTTGTCAATGTACGATGCCTGAGACAAGGCCAACCTTTTGTTCTTACGATCCCGAATGATCTGGATCCCTAGAACAAACTGCGCCTCTCCCAAATCTTTCATTTGGAATTGGGCGGCTAGCCATTACTTAATGTTAGTCAGAAAACCTACATCATTCCCAATGAGTAGGATATCATCCACATACAACACAAGGAAAGCTATTGAGCCATTGATCATTTTTTTGTAAACACAAGGCTCATCAACATTCTGATCAAAGCCAAATGATTTGATCACACTATCAAATCTAATGTTCCACGATCTAGATGCTTGTTTCAGCCCATAAATGGACATATTAAGCTTGCAAACCTTTTGCCCTTGATCTGGAACAATGAATCCCTCTAGTGGATCCATGTAGATGGTCTCCTCAAGATTACCATTCAGAAAGGCAATCTTGACGTCCATTTACCATATCTCATAATCATAAAATATGAGTATGGACGGGAGAATCCTGATAGACTTCAACATGACAACAGGTGAGAAAGTTTCCTCGTAGTCCATTCCCTCAACCTAGGTATAACCCCTTGCCACGAGTCTAGCCTGAAAAGTTTGCACCTTTCAATATGCACCTTATTTTCTCTTGTAGATCCACTTACACTGTTTAGGTTTTACCTCATCAAGTTGATCCAAAACTTGAAGCAGTCTCAACTTTTGAGATGGTTGACTAGATGAACCGACATCAACAACTCTTGTTGATCTATCAGTCTGTTCAACAATTCTTGTTGAACTCTCAGTAGTCTCATTAGAAATCTCATTTAAAACAAGTTTGCTTCATGGTTTATGATCCCCGATGTTGTATTCTTCCAAGAAGATAGCATTTATCGACACAAATACCATATTCTCACTCGGATCATAGAAGTATCCACCCCTCGTTTCTTTGAGATAACCTACAAATAGGCAAACTTTCAAATACGGTTCAAACTTTTTAGGGTTTCCACTAGCACGTGGCCCAGCATCCTCAAATACTGAAGTGGCGTAAACTACCTTTACGGCCTCTCCACAGCTCAAAAGGTGTTTCAAGAACACTTTTGAGGGAACATTGTTTAATATGTAACACGCAGTCTCTACTGCAATATATTTTAAGAGCCTCTTTTAATTAATCGATTACATACATTGGAAAGAGTCTCTTATTTCGTGGTAAACGACCTCAAGTTTGTCATGGTTGAGGAGTGTCCTCAACTCCCAACCCTTAATGCACTGTGAAATGTTCATAATGCATATGAGGAGTGGATGAAGGCTAATTCGATGGCCCGACTTCACATTTTGGCTAGCATACCTGATGTATTAGCCAAAAGTGTTGAGAACATGGTCATTGCACGTCAGATCATGGACTCATTGCAAGAATTATTTGAACTGTTGAGTTTCATGTCCTAAAACTTGTAGTTTGTAAAATGATAAAAATTTTCTATAACCAATAAACTTATTATTGATTTCATAAATTGTATGATGAAAGTATAAATCCAATAAACTAAAACCCATGACTATTGTATGAGTACTTGAACTTTATGTAGAGACATAAGAGTGGATCAGGTACGAGTAAATAGTTAAAATGATCTATGGTACATGAATAAGGTTGGGTACTTTATTCTAGTAACACCATTGGATGCTGCCTACTCTGTAGTTGTTACAAAGAGTTGTAAAGTGCTACATACGATGTGATCCTAATTCGTACATGTTATGACATGAGGAGTGGGGGTATCCTATGCAATGAATTTGCATAAGATTGGACCAAGAAATAAGTCACTCTTACTTTATAACGTTGTTTACTGTTTAAGACTGACTATTTCACCTAGATGACCTAGGTAACTCGATCTTAATCCTGAGCTAACTATGAACTCTTGTTTATTGAAGATTGCCCTTAGGTTTGCATAGGTGAGAGTTGACTCAACAGTACCGACTCAATAAGACTCCCATTTCAGAGGCAAGACCTAATAGATAGTTGGGGACATAGGGTGCAAGACGAAGTTCACGCCTACCTGATTTAGGGATAAGAGAATGGTTGTTCTCTCAAGTACTAAATCAAGGTCTAGAACAAGGGGCCCCACCCTCTCATAGGGCTGAGAGAGTTTGGTTTAGTGATTGGGTCATAAACCAGTTATTCATTAGAGGATCAGTAGGGACTTGAGGAATAAGACGTAATCTCGGGGGTAAAATAGATATTTGACTCAGCCGTTATTACGAACAACCTGTGAAGGGTTGACTTGCTGATTATGGTTAAATCATGTGAAGGGGAGTGCAACTATGGGCTTTAATGGGGATTGATTTCATCTAATGAGTTTAGCCAATTAATCTTGGATCGTTACAGCCCATGATCTATAGGTCCGCGAGGTCCCCCTGCTAACTCGTAATGGACTAGCTCTAGAATAGCATGATAAGTTAATTTGAAACTTTCAAATNTAACGAATGGAGATTAATCTGGTCTAATGAGTTTAGCCAATTAATCTCGGATCGTTAGAGCCCATGATCTATAGGTCCGCGAGGTCCCCCTGCTAACTCGTAATGGACTAGCTCTAGAATAGCATGATAAGTTAATTTGAAACTTTCAAATTAGAATTAAGGGAATTAGTAATTATATGAGATATAATTATGTGTTTAATTTGAGAATTAAATGGTATAAAAAAATTTATATTTAAATATGATTTAAATATATAAAGATGGATATGTGTTAAAATTAATTTAATATTTGATATTAAATTAATTAAGTTTTATATAAAAATTAATATATGAAATTAATGTTATTTTTCAATTTTAAAATCAAAATGGATTTGGGAAATATCATATTTTGATTTTTGAGATAAAATTTGAAAAATGAAAAAACAAAACACAAATGGAAAGTTTGTTTTCCATTATCCATCACCTATCTTGCACACATAAATAGCATCTTCTTTGCCTTGTCTTAATTCAAGCATGAGCTACAACTCATTCAACTCTTTCCCTTGCATGTTGATTTGCAATATAATGAAGAGTTTGGAGTGAAATTTGGCGTGCAATCTATAGAGATTTTTAGAGAAAATTCAGGTTGAAGAAAGGGTTATTCACCAAGATTGTTGCAGTGAGCTTTTCTTCTTCATCCCTTGATTCAAGCTTGTTTTGAGTCTCACAACTCAATCTAGAGCACCGAAAGAATAGTGGGGAAGATCTTGAGGTGGCCTACAACAAAATTTGGAGAAGATAGCAGTAGAAGAACAAGCTTTGAAGAAGTTCTATAAGAGGAATGTCTTGAAACTCACTTGTTTTCTGCAAGTGCATGCTTTATGTTTTGCCAAAATTAGTGAATTAGAGTGCTTAAATGATCCTTGTACTTCCGTTGTTGCTAATACAATCCTACATTGGTATCAGAGCATCATATAAGCATTCAATTTGATTTAATTTTCATTTGGTGGGTGTGTTATATGACAAATATGAAACTGATGCATTGATATAGTTTTATGAGTTTTGGCATTTTAATTCTTTTTAATTTCTCATTTAAATTTGTAATTAGCTCTTGTTTGATGAGCTTTTATGAGTTAGCAAGAGTATGTAATTTATTTGGAGTCATTAGAGTTGAAACAAAGATGTAATTGAAGAAACAAGTGAAGGAGGTCAAGTTGCTATTCCAGTTTTCAACTTCTGTTCAAAATTGTTGTTGAGGTTCTGTTGCTAAACGATCGTCTAGCTCTGGGTGCTACAAGATGTGAAGAAAAGCTAGACGATCGTATAGCAATAGGTGTTGGTCGTTGTGATGTTGAATGCTAAACGATCGTGTACCTGCGGGAGCTAAACGATACATTCAATTTGCTATACGATAGTACTAAGCGATCGTTTAGTTTTAGTGTGGGAACTAAATGATTCATTGAATTTGCTATACGATGGCATTACACGATCATGTAGCTAATGTACGCGCTAAGTGATATGATGAAGTGCTATTCGATAGCACTGAGCGATTGTTTAGATGCAGCGATCGTATGACGAAGAGTTAAGCGGCGCAATGATATTCTATACGATAGAACTAAGTGATCATTTAGCTACGACGGATACTAAACGATGACATGAAGCGCTAGGCGATGGTGTTAAGCGATCGTGCAGTTCTATACGATAGAGCTAAGCGATGGAGTTAAGCGATCGTGTAGTTTTATATGATAGAGCTAAACGATCGTTTAGCTTCGGCAAACACTAAGCGATCGTGTAGTTCTATGCGATAAAGCTAAACGATCGTTTAGTTACGACAAATACTAAGAATCGTGTACCCCTTCACAACACAAGGTGATGGAGCTAGACGTTGCCTTTAATGCTACACGATCGCCCTTAGCAAGACTTTGAGGTTAAACTGAGAGCAGCGGGTTCAACTGGTTTTTTCAAGGTCCATTCTGGTTTAGCCTCAAGGTGTTTTTGGCTGTCCGGTTCAGACTTATCTATTCCGGTTCAAGATGTTTGGTTCATTTTGAAGCGATTCAAGCGATTCAAAGATGGTATTGAAGCTGTTTGTAATAGTTAGGCTTCTGTTTGCTTGTTTATGCCAAAACTAAAATCATATCAGTCTGTGTTTAATTATTTATGCATTTCATGTATGTTATAATTAAATAAATCTTGTATGTGCATACAGTATGCCATTTAGATTTAAAATCCCACCATAGGAAGCATGTTACATGCATTGAAAATATGTTATAATCTGTTATAATATATAGTATGCATGTTTGATTTTCTTGTATTTAATATAAGTGTTATATTAAATATTGAATGCCTTTATGTATATTATGGATGTTTAACATGTCTAAAGTTTAATAAGTTGTTATAAAATTGAGTTAGACATTTAAAATCCATAAACAACAAGACATTTAAAATCCATAAACAACAGTTGCATACTCACATAGGTTGACCACCTGTTTTAATTGTTAAAACTTATAAAACCTAGGTTACAGACTCAATTGGTATACAATCCTGTCTAAGGCTAGGGGTTGGGGATTATGGCTGAATTATTGAGCATTGGTAACCGGTTTTATGAGCATATGTGAGTGATGTGAGGTAATAAAATGGTTTATCACCTAGACATCGTAGGTTAAAATCCAATTATAAGAATTATATTTAGATAAACCACATAGACTTAGGATTGTTTTATTAGCCGAAAAGAACCTAAGTATAAATCTACCCAATAGAACATTTCAGTGGTAGTTTAATAACTTCTATATGATAGAGTTATTAGAAAACTTCAGTGGGAGATTAATAATATATACGATACGTTATTTTTACCTCTCACGTCTCTAAGAGTTCACAATCTAGATTTAAGCGGTACTTCATGTCACCTAGATAACCTAGGTAACTTGATCTTAATCCTGAGCTAACTGTGAGCTCTTGTTTATTAAAGATTGCCCTTAGATTTGCATAGGTGAGGGTTGGCTCAATAGCGCTGGCTCAATAAGACTCCCGTTTTAGGGGTAAGACCTAATAGATAGCTAGGGACATAGGGTGCAAGATAGAGTTCACGCCTACCCGATTTAGGGATAGAAGAAAGGTTGTTCTATCAAGTACTAAATTTAGGTCTTGAACAAGGGGTCCCACCCTCTCACAGGGCTAAGAGATTTTGGTTTAGTGATTGGATCACAAACCAGTTGTTCATTAGAGGATCAGTAGCGACTTGAGGAATAAGACGTAATCTTAGGGGTAAAACAGATATTTGACCGAGTCATTATTATGAACAACCTGTGAAGAGTCGACTTACTGATTATGGTTAAATCATATGGACATAATATATCTACAATGAGGGGAGTGCAACTATGGGCTTTAGTGGAGTGGCCCATTATTTAACGAATGAGGATTGATTTAGTCTAATGAGTTTAGCCAATTAATCACGGATCGTTGGAGCTCATGATCTGTAGGCCACGAGGTCACCCTACTAGCTCGTAACAGACTAGCCCTAGAATAGTGTGATAAGTTATTTTGAAACATTCAAATTAGAATTAAAAGGAATTAGTATTATATGAGATATAATACATGTTTAATTTGAGAATTAAATGGAACAGAAAAATTTATATTTAAATATGATTTAAATATATAAAGATGGATATATGTTAAAATTAATTTAATATTTGATATTAAATTAATTAAGTTTTATTTAAAAATTAATATATGAAATTAATTTTATTTTCCAATTTTAAAATCAAAATGGATTTGGTAAATATCATATTTTGATTTTTGAGATAAAATTTGAAAAATGAAAAAACAAAACACAAATGGAAAAAGTTGGTTTTCCTTTATCAATCACCTAACTTGCACACACAAATAGCATCTTCTTTATCTTGTCTTACTCCAAGCATGAGCCGCAATGCAACTCTTTCACTTGCATGTTGTGCAATATAAAGAAGAGTTTGGAGTGTTCGGCATGCAATTTATGGAGATTTTTAGAGAAAATTCGGGTTGAAGAAAGGGTTCATCACCAAGATTGCTGCAGTGAGCTTTTCTCCTTCATCCCTTGATTCAAGCTTGTTTTGAGTCCCTCAACTCAAAAGCATCAAGAGAATAGTGGGAAATTTCTTGAGGTGGTCTGCAACAAGATTTGGAGAAGATTGCAGCTGGAGAACAAGCTTTGAAGAAGTTCTACAAGAGGTATGTCTTGAAACTCACTTATTTTCTACAAGAGCATGCTTTATATTTTATCAAAATTAGTGAATTAAAGTGCTTAAATGATCCTTGTTCTTCCACTATTGCTGATACAATCCTACACTAGCAACTTTTTCTTTCTTTTTTTTTTTAGAAGGCCTTATTTATTCCTCTTTTGTCTAGACCTGCTTCTAGAACAATTTGGTTGTTCTCAAGACCAAAAGTTGTCCTATCGGGGGTGACAAAAAAAATTAAGTAGATATTACATTTCTAAAAGTTTTAAGATTCTAAATAAATTTAAATACCAAGTATTCAATTTTTATGAAATTAAAAGGAAAAGAAATTTTCCTTTGAAAAATGGGTTTCAAAATTTTGTTAGAAAATTTTAAGAGGTTTAAAATTTTGTTTGTATCTTAACTAAAAAGAATGTGTCATCAAAATTTCATTGATAAGAAAGAAATGATTGTGTAAATCAAATGATGTATAAAATAAAATGAATGTGATTATGTTATTTATGTTTTCATGAATTCAATTAAACATGCATTTATTCATTTAAAGAAAAATGAGTAAATGGGTCAATTAATAGTCTTTTGGAATATTAAGAATTCAATGGTTATGTTCTCAGAGAATCAAACTTATGCTGGCAAAATGTATAAGAGCATCAAATATATCAAGACAGGTCAATTCAGAATCACAAAATCTAATCAAGATATCAAAATACCAAAATGATAAAATCAAAATCTAATCCTAACCGAGCTCAGATGCTCAAGGGTTCTAGACATGCATATTATATGTCATAAAGCAAAACAAATTTAGTAAGGCTCATTTTTATAATAAAAACATGCAATGTTTTCCACCCCCAACTTAACGATTGAACATTGTCCTCAATGTTTAAAATATGTAAATATGTTTAAAGACAAAAAGTAAGGGATATAGAGAGAAACTACTTTGGTTTTTGTGATTGCTCGTTTATTTGCTTGAGAGAGAATTTCTTGCTTTTGTTTTTTTTTTTTTTTTAGATGACCTACAAAAAAGAAAAATGATCAATTATTATTTTTTTGTCTTTTATTTAAAATGTAAAAATAAAATAGAAAGACAAAAATTTGAAAATAAAAAGAGAGAGAAAATTCATCCTGTTTTGCAAATTGTTAACATCACTTGCTCAATGTTGATGAAGAGGGGTATCGTGTGTATGAGGGTATAGTCAAATGTAAATCTAATTGAGCTTGATTTACATGCCCTTCATTGTAGACTTGAAGCCTGTGCCCGTTCACCTTGAAAATTTTTCTTGTTTCAGGGAACATAAAAATTTTTAGTCTTTTTAGCTCTTTTCTTCTTGGGATTCTTGAAATAACTACCCAAGGATTTGCTCTTCTTAGGAGATGGGAGAGCTTTGGGCTCAATCCCTTTTTCCTACATTTTATAAATAGAGCAAAGTTAGAAGCCTTATTTTTGTTTTTGGTATTACAAACAATTTTTGAATTAGAATCATCAGTTGAAGGTTTTTCTTTCAAACAAACATTATTTTGAAATTTTGAATTTATTTTTAAAGTATTAATATTTTGGAAAAAAATGTTGGAGGAATTTAAATCATCATCTTTTGAAGAAGATTGATCATTTTTGCAAATTTCAAGAGAAGATTTAAAAACATGCTTTTTGATTTTATTATCATGAATGCAAAAATTAATAGATACATGAGAAGAATTATATGAAATCCAATCAAAGTCATATCAATAGATGGAGCTACCAAACAATTAGAATTTGCATACAACATGGAATCAACAATATCATCTATCTCATCATGTGTATAAATGGAACAAAGAGAAAAATGTTCTTCGAGAAATTTCATGGCATCATAAATGTTGAATGATTTTACTTCTCCATCAAATTCTACCGACAAAGACCCTTTATCTACATCAATTCTAGTTTTGCTATTTTCATGAAGGGTCTTCCTAGTAAAATATTAGAAAAAACGTAGTGTAAGGTTCATCCATTTTCAAGAGATAAAAATCAACAGGAAAAATCAATTCACCTACTCTCAACAAGACATCCTCACCTATGCCTAGAGGTTGTATGTATGACCTATCGACTAATTATATGAAAACAATAGTTTTTTGTAGGCCATTCAATTTTAGGTCTTCATAAACATGGAAAGGCATGGCATTCATCGATGCACCTAGGTCTAACATAGCATGAGTAATAATCCTTTCTCCTATTTTGCATGGCAAGATAAACATTCCTAGATCTTTACTATTTTTAGGCATGACTTTATTTAATAGGTCATACACATTTTTACTAACAATTACTCTCTCCTCTTCCTTCCCTTTTCTTTTCTTAGTACACAAATCTTTTAAAAATTTAGCATACTTAGGTATTTATTGAATAGCATTGAGCAAAGGGATGTTTATTTGTACCTTTTTTAACATTTCAATAAGCTCTAAATCGATGTCTTGTACCTTAGGCCTTGCTAATCTACTAGGGAAGGGGGCCTTAGGTACATACGATTCTACCTTAGGGGAAGAGTAGTCACATACCTCAGGAAAGATGGGAATTTCCTCATATTCATTTACCTTGTTTTCTTGCTCATTTACCTTTTTGGCTTCTTGGAAGATGATTGAACTGGGCTAGCTTCTTGAGAGGAAGAAGGCATTTCTTTCCCACTTTTAAGAGTTATGGCATTTATGTTTGCGTGATCCGGTTGGGGGGGAAGCTTTCAGGATGGTATCCGGGTTGGGGGAAGCTTTCAGGATGGTTTACTCTCAAGTTTGCTTACCACAGTTGCAGGTTGAGTGATTTGAGTGTCCAAGTTTGAGAAGCCTTTCCAAGTCTTTTGTTGAAAGGATTTGGCGTCTTGTTGGAGTTGGATGTTTTCATTTTGGAATTGATGGAGTTCCTGTTGAAATTTTAAAGAGTGGTTAGCAAGGGACTTTACAACATCCTCTAGAGACATACCTGAAAAGGTTGAAGATGATCATTGGTTCTGGTTCTCGTATTGTCCTTGAGATCCCCATTTGGAATTGGGATTATCTCTCCATCCTTGGTTGTAGGTTTACCTGTGTGGATCGTACTTCCTCTCAAATCCTCCAATGGCATTGACTTGGGCTTGTGGACAAGCCTTAGAAGTATGTCCGACTACTCTACATGCTCCACATGTTTTGACTTGAGGAAACTCTCCTTATATACTAAAGTAATGAAATAATTAATAACATACATCCATCCATACATTCAAACTATATACTATAACACTTATAATATAAATGGTGCATGACTATGTTATTACTGCATGCAAACACATACTATAACATTTATATTATATGATGCATGAGCATGCTATAAAATTAAATCATTCAACTATATATTATAACATTTATAATATAAATTATGCATGAATAATACATAACCTATGGTGGGATTTACTATATGACATATATTATGACATAAATATATAAATTAAATCATATTTCATATGCATAATTTAAAATAATTATTAGACCGAGATGGGACTCTTAAATAATTAATTTAATTAATATAAACTTATATTAATCTAATTAATTAAACACAACTAACTACTACAAAAATAATAGCCAACAAGTTCAAAACAGGTGAACTGGGTCTTGAACCACATGGACCGAACCACTCAACACCTAAACTAACCACGGACCACTCAAACCAAGTGAATTAGACAAGAACTAGTTGAGCCATGAACCGAACAACATGCAAATCAATTTATTCTTTCTGTCTCGAAGTGTTGCAGTGCCAACGTTGTGACCTAGCATTGCAACGCTACAGAAAGAACATTTTGTTCCGACTTTCGCAGCGTTGCAACGCTAGGGCACAACATTACAACGTTACTGTATAGTTGCAAATTTCTTCAAATTTTTTCCGATTTTGGCCTCGATTTCTCCAAAAAAAAAAAACCACTGAAAAACTCATGAACAAATCAAAAGCAAAGAAATACAGACTCTATCGCAATTAATTCTAAAAAAAAAAGGACCTTTACAAATCAAAATATGTGAAATTAAAGTAATAAAACTAAGGTCCAATCCTATAAACATCCAAAAAATTGTAAACATTCACATTCATTCTTCATATAAAAAAAATGTAGAATGTAACCCACCAACACATCTGTAAAATCAATTCTGGAACAATAAAAATTGGGACAAAAAAATCACTACTCTGATACCGATTGAAGGAACTGTGAAGTTCCGTAGCGAAAGAGAGGATCAACCTAATTAAAAAATTGGGACAAAAAATCACTACTCTGATACCGATTGAAGAAACTGTGAAGTTCCATAGTAGAAGTGAGGATCAAACCAATTTTCAATTTCACATAATACAAAAATTACAGAACAAAAATATGCATTAACAAAAAAGATTACAACATTCATCTTTAAAAAATAAAAGAAAAGAAAAAGGATTAGGAGAAATTTGTACCGTTGAAGATCCATTTTTCAAGAAACTCTTGAATCGGTCACAGACAATTCGTGAGGACACTACCAATCAGAACCTTCTGTATTCTCTTTTGGGTAGAGAATTTCTCAAGAGTGTGTGGGCTCTGAGATTTTAGAAAAGGGAGAAAGCTTGAGAGAGGGAAAATTTTTTAGGAAAAGAACAAAACCTTTGGCACCCTACTCCTCTATGAAGAAGAAGATGAAACAATAAGTCTGCGTGAAAAAACTGTCCACGCCAACCCGTCTGGTTGAGAGAATTAAGGGGAGGGAGTACTCCCTCCCTTTAATATTGAAATTGAAATTTAAATAAGTAATATATATATATATATATAACTTATTATATGTATATATAACTATATATCATATCAAATATGACACATAACTTATAGTTTTAATATTGTGCTAAATACAATATATAACATATAGTTTTAAATTCTCTCAATCATTTGTGGTATTTAATATAAATCAAATTTATACTAAATTTAATTATATGAATCCAATCGATATAATTAATATTTTAATTATATTCAAATATTTATTTCCTCTCAAATAAACTTTATATTATAGTGTTTCAAATACATTATATTAATTATATCATGTATATAATTAATTTAATTATATCACATATAATTAATTCCATCAATTAATTTGAACAATTCAACTTAATCTAGAATTAATTATCAATGATCCCTATTGTGCTACAGAAGGGACCTTTTAGACCTGTAGATTGAAGCTAAAAATTATACTTAAAAAATTAATTAAACTCATTTAATTAAATTATTCAACATCCATTAACTGCGGTCACTCCACTAAGGATCGATAGCTGCACTAATCGCACTACAAATATATTTATGTGTCCATTAGATATAACCAATCAATAATGCGATGACCCTTCATAAATTGCTCGTAAGTACAACTAGGCCAAAATTACCATTTTGTCCCTGTAATTACATCTAACTTCTTAAATATCACTGATCCCTTTAATGAACAATAAGTCATAGTCCAACTATGACCAAACCCCTCTTGAGCCAAGAGAGGGTGTGGTGCTACATTGTTCAAGCCTTAGAATCAATCCTTAATGGAACAATTTATCTAGTTACCCAGACGTTAGGGAATGAGTGAATTTTGTCTTGTGTAGCTGTGTTCTCAGCTCCCAAATCAGACAAATTCTCAAAATAGTAGGCTTATTGAGTACCGTCTTCATGGGCAGAAATTCACCCATACAAATTAAAGGACCGTCTTCATGGGCAGGAGTTCACAACTCACTTAAGATTCAAGGAATGTCACCTATGGTCATCCTAGTGAAATGTAAATCTCTATTATGAACGGTGTTATATAATGAGACTAATTATTTCGTGGTATGGTCTTATACAAATCTCTTTGTATAGTATATCCCCGCTCACATGTCTCCACATGAATGAGCAGGATCAGATCATTTTTAAAACTTTACAACAATTATAACATCTACAAAGCGGGTCGTATTCATAGTGTCACAAGGATAAGGTATCAGCCTTATCCATCTACTACAAATCATTTAGGTTATCACTTAAACATGATATACCGATATATCTGTACATACATGTTTAAGCTACAGAAGATAATCTTGAATGTTTGTTTATTGGTTTGTGGGTTAATGCTACTAAATGACAAATAAAATATCTCATATTTTATTAAATAAATAAAATATTTGTACATTACAATTATAAACTATAGGATCTACGAGATTTAGGGTATCAACCCCAACAAGTCCCTTTGTTTCTTTTGGGTCTTTACTTTCTTTTTCATCTTCATTCATTTTCCCCCTTCATTCTCTAGTTGATTCTTTAATGAATATGTAGAAAAATTTATTTAAATAATGAAATAGTTATATGATATATATACTACTCGTGTATGAAAGTGTATTGTACGTTACTTACATTCTTGTCTTGATCTTCTATATTCACTTCTTGAGCCTCTATTTCTTTTTCATTTCTTTAAGCCTCTTCTTGATTCTTATATGAATATGTACAAGAAATTTAATGAAATAACGTATATCAATCAACTGAATAATTAATATCCATAAAAAATGAAATTCTTGTAGGTAAACTGAATGTATTACGTCGATGTTGATGAATTAATCAATAGACTTTAGTGCTTTTTCTAGGTTATCATCATCTTCTTCTTGTTCAATTTCTTTTTCATTAATCTATAATGATTAAGTTAGGATAATGTTAGAAGGTAAGTATATCAACAAATTTTTTGGTTATCAGTTATCAAACAAATTGATAATATACCTTATATAATGCATATTGGTATCACTTTTATAACTTATAGGTTATATTAGTGATGCTGATATACCTTGAACAATAGGAAATTTACCTCTTCTTCAAAGAAAGTGCCCAACATTTTGCACCTAAGATTAGGTCACATAAATCTCAATAGGATTGAGAAGTTGGTTAAGAATGGACTTCTAAGTGAGTTAGATGAAAGTTCTTTACCAGTATGTGAGTTATGCCTTGAAGGAAAAATGACTAAAAGACCTTTTAATGGAAAATTTCATATAGCCAAAGAACCCTTGAAACTTGTACATTCAGACCTCTGTGGCCCTATGAATGTTAAGGAAACAAGATGGTTTGTGTTTACCTAATGCAACACAAGTTTGAAGCTCTTGAAAAGTTCAAGGAGTACAAGGCTGAAGTTGAGAATACATTAGGTAAAACAATTAAGACACTTTGATTGATCGAGGTGGAGAATATATGGATTTGAGATTCCAGGACTATTTGATAAAATATGGAATTGTATCCCAATTCTTAGCACCTGGTATATCTCAGTAGAATGGTGTATCAAACGGTGAAATAAAACCTTATTGGACATGGTTTGGTCTATAAAGAGTTATGCTCATTTACCTGACTTGTTTGGGGTTATGCGGTATAGACTGCCGCTTATAGTTTGAATTGTGTTCTATCCAAAAGTATTTCAAAAACATCTTTGAAATTATGGAATGGTTGTAAAGGTAGTTTAAGCCATTCAGGATTTGAGATTGCCCAACACACATGCTTGAGGCTAATCCTGAGAAATTGGAACCTTGTTCAAAGCCATGTCTATTTGTAGGCTACCACAAAGGAATTAGAGGTGGTTACTTCTATGAACCTCAAGATAATAAAGTATTTGTATCGACAAACACTACTCTTTTAGAAGAGAACTACATCAGGGAGCATAAACCATACAGAAGATAGTGTTAAACAATCTTTCCAATAAAACTGCTAAAACTTCGACAAGAGTTGTTGAAGAACCCAGTATATCAACAAAAGTTTTTGATGTCGGTTCATCTAGTCAGTCATATCTACCTCAACTATTGAGGGAGCCTTAACGTAATGGAAGGGTTACAAACCCATCTATTTGTTATATGGGTTTAACTGAACCCTGACTGTCATATCGGATGGCGTTGATGATCAATTGTCCTATAAACAAGCAATGAAGAATGTGGACAAAGATGAATGGATCAATGCTATGAATCTTGAAATGGACCCTATGTACTTCAATTCAGTTTAGAATCTTGTAGATCAACCTGATGGGGTTAAAACTATAGGTTGCAAGTGGACCTACAAGAGAAAAAGGGGTGCAGATGGTAAGGTACAAACCTTTAAGACTAGACTGGTGGCAAAGGGTTATACCCAAGTTGGGGGAGTTGACTATGAGAAGACATTCTCACATGTTGCCATGTTAAAGTCTATTTGGATACTTTTATCCATTGTCGCATATTATGATTATGAAATGTGACAAATGGACGTCAAGACTGCCTTTCTGAATGACAATCTTGAAGAGACCATATTTATCCAACAACTAGAGAGATTCATTTTCTAAGGTCAAGAGAAAAAGACTTGAAAGCTTAATTGGTCCATTTATGGACTGAAATAGGCGTTTTGATCTTGGAATATAAGATTTAATACTGTAGTAAAATCTTATGGTTTTGATCAATAAGTTAATGAGCCTTCTGTTTAAAAAAAATCATCAACAGTTCAGTAGTTTTCCTAGTATTGTACGTGGACGATATCCTACTCATTGGGAATAATGTAGGTCTACTGACTGATGTAAAATAGTGGTTTGTGGCCCATTTTCAAATGAAAGATTTGGGAGAAGTGCAGCTTGTTCTAGGGATTCAAATCTTCAGAGATCATAAGAACAAAACACTGACCTTGTCTCAGGCATCATATATTGACAAGATGCTTGTCAAATATTCAATGCAAAATTCCAAGAGGGGTTTGTTACTTTCAAGCATTGAATTATTTTGTCTAAGGAATAGTGTCCTAAGACACCTTAAGAAGTAGAGATGAGACAGATCCCCTGTGCATCGGCTGTTGGTAGCCTTATATATGCAATGTTATGTATTAGACTTGACATTTTCTATGTAGTAGGGATAGTAGTCAGTAGATATCAATCTAATTTAGCATTAGATCCATGGATAACAGTTAAAACCATCCTCAAGTATTTTCAAAGAATGAGAGACTACATGCTTATATATGGGTCCAAGGATTTAATCCTTACAGGATACACTGACTCTAATTTTTCAGACTGATAGGGATCTTAGGAAATCTACTTCAGGATCAATGCTCACTCTTAATGAAGGAGTTGTAGTCTGGAGGAGCACTAAGCAAGGTTGCATAGCTGACTCTACCATAAAGGTGGAGTATGTAGTGGTTTGTGAAGCTGCCAAGGAGGTTGTATGGCTTAGGAAATTTTTTTACTGATCTGGAAGTTGCTCCAGACATGTTAAAGCCCGTAACCATTTATTGTGATAATAGTGATATTGTGGCGAATTCCAGGGAACATAGGAGCCACAAGTGTGGAAAACACATAGAGCGCAAGTATCATCTTATACGGAAGATTGTGCATCGAAATGATGTGATCATCACGAAGATAGGTTCGGAGCATAATGTTACCGATGCATTTACAAAATCTCTCATGGCTAAAGTGTTCAAGGGTTACCTAAAGAATATGGGTCTACGAGAAAGACCTTATCTAGTTTAGGGTAAGTGGGATATTGTTTTTTACTGGGCACGAAATGTATGCCCTAGTTTCTTGTTTTTGTGTATTGTACCTTATAATTTTACTTTGTATTTGTATATCTCACTAGTTTTAGGATAAGTGGGAGATTTTTTAGGTTGATGCTCTAATTCTCGTGGTCTTATAGTTTATAATTTGTATTTGTTCAAACATATTATTTATCTAATAAAATAAGTTGATTAATTGGACAGTTATAGTTGGACAAAGAAATATATCTATAGTGTGAAGAGTGCAACTATCAATCTTTAGTGGAATGATCGACAATTAACGAAGGTTGATTAATTTAATTAAAGAGTATAATTAATTAATCAAGTATCATTAGAGATTTAATCTATAGGTCCATAAGGTCCCCTTGTTAGCTGAATAAGAATTAATGAGAATCAAATTAATTTTGGATTAATTTGAATTGTTCAAATTAATTAAAGAGAATTAATTAGATAAGATATAATTAACATAATGTATATGATACATTATAATATAAAGTTTTGATGAGAGAAACAAATGTTTGAATATGATTCAAATATTAATTATATAAATGTGATTCATATAAAAAAGTATAGATTAAAGTTAATATGAATATGATTCATATTAATACTATAGGTTGTTTGAGAGAATAATAAACAATAGGTTATATTATATGTGATATAATATAAACTATAGATTATATGTTATATGTAATATAACATGTAGTTTAATATATATATATATATAGATAACTCCTCTTAACCCTTTACTCTCCATTTACGTGATGACATAGAGATGTAAAAATGTGAAAATAGTTTCACAGAGGTGTGCTTCATCTTCTTCATCCTTGCAATTCAAGATCTCTCCATAAAAAATTCTCTCAGGAAAATTCTTCTCCCTTGCACCAAAATTAAGCATTAGAAGCCACACACTCTCTATTGATCCTCATCCTTGAGAATAACAAGGAAGATTTGTGGTGCTATCTTTTTGGTAGCTCTGTTGGTTGTGTTTTGGAGAGGAAAATGCGAAGTGATACTTTAAGGGTAAGTTTCCTTTTTTCTTTTCTTTTTTGTAAATCACAATAGAGTGGCATGCTTAATTAAATTTTTTTTATTTATCCATATTTCCATTCCTCTGAGTTTTATATTTTGTAAAATGAAATCAAGACATGTGCATTCAATTGCTTCTGCTTCGGGGTATTTCAAACTTTTCATGTGTATCCTGTAAGAATCAAATTCTTAGCCCCATACACAAGCATATAATCCCTCGTTCTTCGAAGATACTTAAAGATGTTCTTAACTACAGTCTAGTGATCAAATCCTAGATTGGATTGATATATACTGACTATTCCCACTGCATAGTATATTAGACCTAGTACACAACATGGCATAGATAAGACTTCAAATAACCGATTCGTAGGGAATCAGACTCATTTCCTCAACCTCTTGAGGAGTCATAGGACACTGTTCCTTAGATAATACAATTTATTGTCTGAAAGGTAATAAACCCCTCTTATAATTTTGTAACGAATATTTGACAAACATTTTGTTAATATACAATGCTTGAGACAAGGCTAGTATTTTGTTCTTACGATCCCTAATGATTTGGATCCCTAGAACAAACTATGCCTCACCCAAATATTTCATTTGGAATTAGGTGGCTAGGCATTTCTTTACATCTGTTTGTAAGCCTACATCATTTCTAATGAGTAGGATATCATCCACATACTGAAGGGATGGAATTCACGCAGCGAAAGTGTGTGCATACATTTGTGTCTCTAATTTCCTTTTTCATAACTTTAAAATGAAAAGTAACAGAAACAACAGGACAAACAACAGATATCCTAAGCATGCTTTTACTAATAAAAATCAGAGAGGAAAGGAAATGTCACTAACCCTTAAAGAATTGTCTTCTCGCTTCCTTTCCACAGTAAGATATCATGAACTTCTCCCACTTGTCATAATCACAACAAGATAACAACACAACCAACACCACAACGAAGACACCACTACAATGTCTTTCTCATTATTCTTAAGGTGAGAATCACGCAGAGTTCCATAGGCTTGCCTTTTAATTTTGGTGAAAAAAGGGTGGGAGTTTTGGTTGAAAGAAAAAACAAAAGATGAATGAGGAAGATAAAAATGATTAAGAGAACTTTGTGATTCAAAATCATGTTCTATCTAAAAAGCCTCCAACTTCCTCGTATTATTATGAGAGAAAGAGCAGTTAATTAAATAACTCCCTTGGGAGTTATTTAATTTGAAATTCAAATTCAAAATTTGAATTTTAATATATATATTAACATATACCTACCTACCTATATGTCATCTAACATATAGTCTTATATATATATATATAAAAGACTATATGTTATATCACATATAATATATAAACTATAACTTTTATATGAATATATATTCGAATCATATTCAAATGTTTATTTCTCTTATTAAAACTTTATATTATAATGTATTACATACATTATATTAATTGTATCATATACAATTAATTCCCTTTAATTAATTTGAGCAATTCAAATCAATCCATAATTAATTTGATTCTCATTAATCCATATTAGCTAATAATAAGACTTTATGGACCTATAGATTGAAGCTCCAATGATGCGAGATTAATTAATTAAACTCTTTAATTAAATTAATCAACCTTCATTAATTGTCGGTCATTCCACTAAAAACCGACAGCTGCACTCTTCATACTATAGATATTTTCTATGTTCATTGGATAACCAATCACTAGCGTGTTGACCCTTCACAAATTTCTCACAAGTACAGTTGTGTCAAAATTACTGTTTTACTCTTGTAGTTACATCTAACTCTTTAAATACTAATGATCCCTCTACTAAAAATTAGTCATAGTCCAATTATAACTAAACTTCTTTCAAGCCAAGAGAGAATGTGGCGCCACATTATTCAGGACCCAGAATTAGTTCTTAAGGGAGCAATTTATCTACTTACCCTAACAATCAGAAAGAAGTGAATTCCTTCTTGTGTAGTTGTGTTCCTAACTCTCCAATCAGACAAATCCCCAAAATGATAGACATTGAGTTAGCAAATATGTCCACTCTCATCTATGTAGATCAAAGGACCAACCTCATAGGCAAGAGTTCACAACTCACTCAGGATTAAGGTCAAGTCACCTATGATCATCCTGGTGAAATGTAGGTCTCTTTTAGCAACAGTGTTATAAAGAAAGACTATTCATTTCATGGTCCAGTCTTATACAAACTCTTTATATAGGTTACCCTCATTCACATGTCTCCACATGAAGGATCAGGATCAAATCATTTGTAACACTTTATAACAATTGTAACAATTACAATGCAAGCCATATCCGTAGTGTAAGCAAGATAAGGTACCCGACCTTATCCATCTACTACAAACCTTTCAAGTTATTACTTAAACATGTTCCACCTGTATGTCTCTACATACATGTTTAAGTTTCATTAAATAACATTGGGTCTTAGTTTATTGGTTTTGGGTTAATGCAAGTAAATGTCAAATAAAATAACACCTATTTTATTAAATAAATAATCTGTTTGTACAAATATAATTTACAAACTACAAGACGGACGAGATTTAGGACATCAACCCCAATATATACAACACCAGAAAAGCTAATAAACTGTTGATAATTCTCTTATAGACACAAGATTCATCAATATTCTGATCAAAGTCATAAGATTTAATCACAATTTCAAATCTTATATTTCATGAACTGGATACCTGTTTCAACCCATAAATAGACTATTTAAGCTTGCAAATCTTTTTCTCCTAACCTTATTTAATGACACAGAAATATATCTGTACTGCATGGAATGCAACAGTTAGTCTTTAGTAGAGTGACCAGCAATTAGTGGAAGTTGGCTAATTTAATTAAAGAGTTTAATTAATTAACCAAGTACTATTAGAGCTTCAATCTGTAGGTCTATAAGGCCCATTCAGTAGCTCAATTGAATTATTGAGAATCAAATTAATTTTGGATTAATTTGAATTGTTCAAATTAATTGAGGGAATTAATTATATATGATATATTAATATAATACATTTGTTACATTATAATATAAAATTTTATCTGAGAGGAAAGAAATATTTGAATATAATTCAAATATTAATTATATGAATATGATTTAGTTAAATACTATAGGTTAAATTTAATTTGAATTTGATTCATATTAAATACTATATGTTAATTGAGAGAATATTAAACTATAGGTTATATTATATATGATATAATATAAACTATAGATCATATGTTATATTAGATTTAACATACAGTTTGATATATGTTATGTATAGTAAATTAGTTATTATATAAATATATATTAATTAACTTAAAAAATTATTATTAAAATTTTGAATTTAAATCAGGGAGGGAGTTATTCTCTTATTTCTCTCAATTTTAATCGTGGGAATGGGTGTTTTTTTAGGGATCGCCTTCTTCTCCTTCGTTAACACATAGACCAAGCTCTCCACTCCCAATATGATTTTTAGTCTAAAAATGAAAAAAATTTTCCTCTCAAAATTTTCTCCTTTCTCTCACCAAGATTAACACGAAACCCACTCCTCTCGTGGATTCTCAACCCTATGGAGAATACCCAGGTTTCTGATGGTAGTGTTTAAGGTTTTGGTTCTTTTGGTGTTGCTATCTTTTTGGCCTCTTTGGAGAATTCGTTGAGATCGTAACCAAGAGAGGATTTCGTGAAGAATTGTAACTTCAAGGGTAAGTAATCCAAACCTAATTTCATCTCTTTTCTATTTTTAAGCATGTCGTATTTCTTAGAATACATATGGTTTCTATATTCTGAATTTTGTTGTTTCTATAAAATTAACAATTGGGATCCGATCCGCTTCTCCTGTGGATGTTTGCGCATCCTTCACGGACTCCGATGTGCTTTCATCAACAACTCTTGTTGATGTACTAGCAATGTCAACAACTCTTGTGGACTTCAATAGATTCATTTAAAAATTCATTTAATACAACTTTACTACGTGGTTTATAAACTCTTATGTGGTCTTCCTCCAAGAAAGTAGCATTTTCGATACAAACACTTTATTCTCAGTTGGATCCTAGAAGAGACCACCTCATGTCTCTTTATGGTAACCTACAAATAGACATATTTTTGAACTAGCTCCTAATTTCTTTGGATTAGTGCTCAGTACATGTGATGGACAACTCCAAATCTTAAAGTGTCGTAAACTAACTTTACAACCTTTCCAGAGTTTAAAAGGTGTTTCAGAAATACTTTTAGATGAAACAGTATTTAAAATGTAATCTGCAGTCTGTATTGCATATCTTCAAAAAGAATATAGCAATGGAACATAGCTCAATATTGACCGAACCTTATCCAATAAGGTTCTGTTTCTCCTTTTTGACACACCATATTGTTAAGGTGTACTAGGTGTTGAAAGTTGGGATGTATGCCCTAAAGTCTCAAATGATTCATTTATATGTTATTTGAATCAATAAATTGATTGTTTTTTATATGAAATAATTCATTAAAGAAAAATCCAATGTTATTTTATGTAACTAGATCCAAGGTTATTTTATGTAACTTAAACATGTATATGTTTGACATACGGGTGGATCATGTTTAAGTAATAACCTAAATGGTCTATAGTATAAGGATAAGATTGGGTACCTTATCCTGGTAACACTACTGATACGACCCACTTTGTAATTGTTACAATTGTTGTAAAGTGTTACAAAGGATATGATCCTGATCATTCATGTAGAGACATGTGGGCGAGGATATCTTATACAAAGAGTTTGTATAAGACCAGACCACAAAATGTTGAGTATTTGTTTATAACACCGTTGTTAAAAGAGACTTACATTTTACCAGGATGACAATAGGTGACTTGACCTTAATCTTGAGTGAGTTATGAACTCTTTTCTATGAGGACGGTCTTTTGATTTGCATGGATGAGATTGGCCAGATTCGCTAACTTAAAGAGTTAGATGCAACTATTGGGGTTGACGCCTTAAATCTCATGGGTTCTATAGTTTGTAATTATAATGTACAAATGATTTATTTATTTAATAAAATATGAGGTATTTTATTTGACATTTAGTATAATTAACCCACAAAACTAATAAACTAACATCTGAGGTTATCTTTCGTAGCTTAAACATGTATGTAGAGACATACAAGTGGATCATGTTTAAGTGATAACCTAAATGTTCCGTAGTAGATGGATAAGGTTGGGTATCTTATCTTGGTGATACTATGAATACGACCTGCTTTGTAGATATTACAAGTGTTGTAAAGTGTTACAAATGATTTGATCCTGATCATTCATGTGAAGACATGCGAGTGGGTGTATCCTATAAAAGGAGTTTGTATAAGACCGAACCACGAAATGATTAGTCTCTTTATATAACGTCGTTCATAATTGAGACTTACATTTCACTAGGATGACTATAGGTGACATGACCTTAATCCTGAGTGAGTTGTGAACTCCTGCTTATGAACGTAATCCTTTGATTTGTATGGGTGAGAATGGCCAGATCCCCAACTCAATAAGCCTACCATTTTGGGGATTCAGCTGATTGAGGAGTTGGCAACATAGCTACACAAGACGAAATTCACTCATTCTTTAATGTCGCAGTAAGTAGATAAATTGTGCCCTCTGATTCTAGGGTTTGAACAATGTAGCGTCACACTCTCTCTTAGCCAGAGAGGGGTTTGGTCATAGTTGGACTATGACTTATTGTTTATTAGAGGGATCAGTGGTACTTAAGAAGTTAGATGTAACTACAGGGATAAAACGATAATTTTGGCCTAGTTGTATTTATGAGCAATTTGTGAAGGGTCATCGCACTATTCACTAGTTATATCCAATGGACACAAATAAATCTGTAGTGTAAAGAATGCAGCTGTCGGTCTTTAGTGGAATGATCGACAGTTAATAGATGTTGAGTAATTTAATTAAAGGAGTTTAATTAATCATTCAAGTACTATTGGAACTTCAATCTATAGGTCCATAAGGTCTCCTCTGTAGCTCAACTAGGATTATTGAAAATTAATTTTTGATTAATGTAAATTGTTCAAATTAATTAAGAAAATTAATTATATGTGATATAATTAATATAATGTATTTGATACATTATAATATAAAGTTTATTTTGAGAGGAATTAATATGATTCAAATATTAATGGTATGGATTAGATTCATATGATTTAGTACAAATGTGATTTACATTAAATACCATAAATGATTGAGAGAATTCAAACTATAAATTATATTGTATTTGATACAATATAAAAACTATAGGTTATGTGTTATATTCGATATAACATAGAGTTTAATATATAATATATGATAATTTATCATATACATATATATATATATCTTCCCGTGTTGGCTTCTTCATCTTCTTCACAGAAGATAATCACAGGAGGTCTGTGAGATCTTCCCAGAAGCACTCTTCTAAGCGAAAACTCTCTCCCTCTCTAAAATCTTCTCCCTCTTCCAAAAATCAAAGAAGCCCACAACTCTCTCTGTAATTCTCACCCCTAATGAGAATACATGAGGCTCTTTATTCCTGGTGTCCAAAGTCGGATTGTAGTTTTTGTTCGAGTTTCTTTGGAAAGTTCATGACCAGATCGAGGAGGGAATTCGTGAAGATTTGGCTTCAAGGGTAAGTTGATCCAAACCATTAATTCCTCCTTGTAAAGCATGTTGTAAAATATTCTCTGAGATATGCATAATTCATGTTCTCTGTATATTAATTTTGTGATTTTGAAAATTGGGAACGAGTTCACTTCTGCATCGGACCACATGGTTTCTTCAGTAACTATAGGGATAAAACGATAATTTTGAATCAACTATACTTACGAGTAATTTGTGAAGGGTCAATGCACTGTTGATTAGTTATATCCAATAGATATAGAAATATATCTACAGTGCGAAGACTGCAACTATCGATCTTTAATGGAGTGACTGACAGTTAATGAATGTTGATTAATTTAATTAAAGACTCATTGTTCAAGACCCAGAATCGAACTTTAAGGGAGTAATTCATCTAGTTACCCTCAAGACGGGAAGGAACGGATTCCATCTTGTGTAGCTGTGTTCCTAGCTCCTTCCTCGAGTAAATCCTCAAAATGGTAGGCTTAAAGAATCGGCGAATCTGGCGACTTTCATCTATACAAATCAAAGGATAGCTCTTATAGATAGGAGTTCACAACTTACTCAGGAATAAGGTCAAGTCATCTATAGTCATCCTAGTGAAATGTTAATCTCTTCAAGTAACAGTGTTATAAAGAGAGACTAAAGTGTTTCGTGATCTAGTCTTATACAAACTCTTTGTATAGAATACTCCTACTCAATGTCTCCACATGAACGATCTGGATCAATCATTTGTAACACTTTACAACTATTGTAACAATTACAAAGTGGGTCATATCGGTAGTGTCACCAAGATAAGGTATCCAACCTTATCCATATACTATAAACCATTTAGGTTATTACTTAAACATGATTCACTTTTATGTCAACCACATACATGTTAAAGTTATATTAAATAGCCTCGAATCTTGTTTATTGGATTGAGTTACACAATTTTAAATGTCAAATTAAAAAAAAAATTCTTATTTTATTAAATAAATAAATTTCGTTGATACATTACAAACCACAAGATTAAAAAGTGAAGAAAATAAGGTGAGGGGAGAGAGGCAATTTTAGAAAATAAGGCCAGAAGATGAAAGGTTAAGTAAGGGAAAAGAATGTTGACCGTAAGATGAACAGATGATGAACGATGAATGGAAGGTGAACCATGATCAATGGTTACTTGAGTAAGAGAAGTTGAATGGTGAATGAGAAAATAGAAAGGTGAAGTTGAAAAATGAAGAAAATAAGGTGAAAAGGTAAAACCCTAGAGTCTAGGGCGGTGAAAGTTGAAATGTGAGGATAGAAAGGTAATTTTACATTTTCTAATATGGGTTGGACTTGGCTTTTGACATTTTTGCAAAACTAAAACTTGTGTGTTGTGGACCTAATTTATTAAACTTATTATTGTAAATATGCAAAAAGTCCTTTTTTATTCATTCTTTTTTTAACCATTTGTTTTAATTTATTCTCAACCAAATAAAAGTTCCAAATTTTCTATATTAAATAGATAATTTTATTATGAAATCTTTTGCTAAAAATAATAATATTTAATATTCAATGTGTAAAAGATATAATTAAAATGTATAGTTTCCATAATTTCTCAAAGTTAAAAAAAACAATTATTGCAACAACATATTTAAAGTCTTCAACTTAAAGTGTGTGTCTATATTTAATATTTATTTATTTATTTATTGAGGCGGTGTCAGGGCCAGGGATGGGAAATATAGTCCCAATCCCCAGCCTCGACTAAAAATTTGATTATATGTATGTATGTATATTTTATAAAACCCTAAGCTATTTCACCTTAAGCTGCCTCACCCTAAAATCTCATCTCATGATTTTGGACCCTTAGCCTCTTCTGCTCCTTCGACGGTTGTCCTGCTGGCATCTTCCAAAACCTCTATCTACTCCTTTGATGTCTCACCTTTGCTGCTTCCACTGTCGTCTCACACTCGGATCTCGCGATTTCGGGGTTGTTCATTCACTTCCTCACTGCTTCTCTTCAACTGTTTCTCACTATTCGCTCAAGCCCAGCCAGCTGTTTGTTTCCATTTGTCTGTCGTCATCTTCCTCACTGTTCCTTTACTTCCAGACCCAGCCGCCGTCGTCTCCTCCCATCCAAAGTATGTCCAAATTCCATTAACTATTTTGAATGTTCACCATGATTGTTAGTAGCTTCCATTAATTGGATAAATTATTCTAAAGACTTAAATAAAGTAACAATTTTTAACTTAAGCATACCAAAATTATTCAACGCGATTTGTCACATTAGTTATAATTGCCCTATTGATAGAATGCAATAAGTTTAAATCTATATCGAAAGGAAATTTATTTTGGCATTGGAGTATTTAAATCCATATCAAAAGGAAATTTATTTGATATGATCATCACATTATGATGGCATTTTATCCAATCTTTGAGTGTATAATGAAGCTATAAATTTTAGTTTCTCTTCATCCTAATTTCTTGTAATAAAAATGATAATTACATTGATTAATTTTTTCGTAATTACAATGATATGAAATTGTTACTATTTGACTATTTGTAGGTGAAAATGACTTTATCGAATAATAATGAGTTAGAACAAAGTGGTTTAACTTCAACATCTATGAACACGAGTGAATCAAACCCAATGTATAGTATTTCAAGTGATAATGATTAATCTACATCTATTACATTAGATAGTGATGATAGTGAGATTTTATTAAAATGTAATAAGTTGACATCAGTAGTATGGAATCATTATAAAAGACAAAAAGTAAATGATACCATGAAAGCAATATGTAACTATTGTGGAAAAGAGTTGGGAGGAGAATTAAAAAGTGGGACAAAGCATTTACATGATCATTTCAAAATTTGTCCCTTACAAAGACAAAGAGACATTAGGCAATCATGTTTGCGACCCACTAAAATCAGTGAGGGAAAAGTAGTGCTAAATCCAACCCTCTTCGATTATGAAGCTTCTCGAAGAGACCCTGCTTGTGCTATAATTTTATATAAATATCCTATAAACATGGTCGAACACAAAGGATTTAGAAATTTTTTAGTGGTGTTCAACCGATGTTTAAGATGATTTCAAGAACCGCGATGAGGAGAAAATAATACAAATTTATGAAGAAGAGGGAATTAAAACAATGAAGTTTTTGGAAAGTAATAAAAGTAGGATTGCCCTTACTACGGAGATGTGGACTATGACTAGCCAAAAGAAGTGATACACTGCAATCACTGCACATTTTATTTATGATTCTTAGGTCATACAAAGCAGATTTTTTAGGTAATTTAAATCGTTTATGTTATTATGTACTTCTGTTTCCATAGATAGTTTTCATTTTAACATATTATTACATAATACTAGCTTTGTACACGTGCCACATCCATATATAGACAGTTACTTTCTGAAGTATTAATGAAGTGTGTACTCGAATGGAACATAGATTGTAAATTATCAACTTTAACAATAGATAATTGTTCAATAGATGATGCAATGGTTGACATTTTATTAAAGAAGTTAGGTTAAGGACACTATGGTTGCATGGAAGTTTGTTCCACATTCGTTGTTGTGCACATATTTTGAATTTGATCATGAAAGATGGTTTGGCTGTAATTTCTGATGGTATATAGAATATTAGAGGTATTGTTCATTTTTGGAGGAAAGAAAAATTTGAAGGAGTTCGTCAATTACAAATTCCATGCACTAAAAAACTAAGTCTTGATTGTGTTACAAGATGGAATTCAAAATTTGTGATGCTCAAAACTGCTTTGGAATACAAGAATGTTTTTCCTCAGACTAATTGAAATTTTGCAAAAGAAATGTGTGATAGATTAGAACCCTTTTACTTGATGACTGAGTTATTTTTGGGGTAATGTTATCCAACCTACAATGTCTTTTTTTGAGAAGTTTTTAAAATGAGATTGGAACTTTCTAAGTGGCTTAGTTCCGATGTTAAAGAGATACAAGTAATGGCATCAAGAATGATTGCAAAGTTTGAAAAATATTGGAGTGCGACTCATGGTGTGTTGGCAATAGTTATAGTATTAGATCCTAGGTTTAAGATGAGATTGATCCAGTTTTATTTTTCCTAAAATGTATGGATCTCATCATATTTTTGAAATTAAACGTCTTAGAGATTTGTGTTGTGATTTGATGAAGTTTTATAGTTCAAATTCAAGTACAGTAGAAGAACCTCAATGTTCTACATCTACAATTAGTACTTCTTCGACTTCAAAGTGATATGGAAGTAGTAGTTCAACTTCTCTAATTACTGGGAAATATCGATATCTCAATTTTGAAGAGTTTGTTAATAATGTAGAAAATGATGTTGACAATGTCAAATCAGAGTTGGATCATTATTTGGATGAGTCTCTTCTACCGCAATCGGATGACTTTAACATTTTGCAATGGTGGAAGTTGAATGGAGTAAAGTATTCTATTTTGTATCAAATTGCAAAAGATATTCTAGTTGTTCTGGTCACTACTGTTGCTTCTGGATCTGTATTTAGTATTGGTGGTAGACATGTAGGTCCACATCGTTCCCAAATTCATGAAAACTTATTAGAAGCTTTGATGTGTACTCAAGATTGACTTTGAGCTCAATGTATGAGTTAATATTATTGTTTACTTTATTTAATAAACTTTTATTGTTATAATTTGAGATCATTTTTTTTATACATGTCTTAGATAGATAAGCATACTCCTATAGATACTAAAGTTTTGGAAAATGTTCTTGAGGATCGAGATCCAAATGATGTAAGTTATAAGTCTGTGTATTATTATTATTTTTTTAATATTGATTTATATTAATTTATGCAATATTTGTTTTTTTAGGAATCATCTTTTACAAAGTTGGATGAAATTCGATGATGGCTAGGTTTGGCTATGTTGTAACTTTTCCTAAAAAAATATGTGTTGTGTCTTGACTTGTGTTTTGTGAACCTTTGATGTAATTGGAAACTTTGTTATGATAATTATGGATAATTAAGAATAATTATGGATGGATGTTCTAATAATTGAATTTTAATTTCTATAAATAATGAGAATTTAGCATTATAATTATATCTTTTCAAATTGTCTATGTATTGTCTTTAATAGAAAAATTAATAATATTTCATTACAATGAAAATTGCATTGGAAATATTTCAATAAATTGCATTGGAAAAATATATATTTGATTAAAATTTAAAAAAATTTAAAAAAAAACAAAAGCGAGAATTTTTTTCCCGCAGGGAATCCATGCCTCTCGTTCCCATTGAGGAAATTCACAAGAATTGGGACGGGGATGGCTTCCCTGCTCCCTGTGCTGTGGACATCTCTACCCATTCCCCATCTATTGAGGATTCCCCATCCTGTTCGAGACGAGTCCCTACGAAGCCTTGATCCCTCCAGTTAAATGAAACTCTAGAGGTGAGGGATCATAACCTTTGTAAGTATGAGATTTGATCCCAAAATAAAATGAATTTAATTAAAAATAGTTTTAAAAAATCTTTTATTAAAGGGTTATCCTATGACGTATTTGAGAAATTAAAATATTTTTTATTTCTTGAGGGGAAGATTTCTTCCTAAATTCTAATTGGCCTAATTGATGGAATTTTTCTACTTATTTTAAGAAATCATTACACTAAAAATTGGAGAAATGAGGGGTAAAATAAAAATTTTCTTTCAAGAATATTTTTAATTCCAGATTTAAAATTTGGTCAATTTTCTAGACGGGTGCTATTGGGTACTAACATCTTTCCCATGCACAAACTAACTCCTAAACGCAATTCTAGTTTTTGCATATCATTTGTTTTTGTTTTTATTAAAAAATTATTTACTTTATTTTGTTGTCCAAGGGGACGATGTCTTTTCCTTTTTTTTTTTATTTTTTATTTTAACCATTTTCGATGACCTCGACTGCTCCGCGTCATCTTAGGTCCTTGGAGACGAGTGTTACTTTACAACAATATGTAACTAAGAATTGAGATTGTAAAGAGATTATTATTTAAAAAAAAACCCAAAAAAAAAAAAACAAGGAAAATTCTGAAGGTTAGAAACATGGTTAATGAATGAGTAAATTCTAAAACTGCAGTGATCATTGCAAATTCCAACTATGAGGTTAATTCACATAAAACAATTTGCATAAATTTCTTTATTGGAAAAAAAAAATCATCAACACTGATATTCTATTGATAAATATTAACCAATATAAATATCAAAATTGAAATTTCTATCCATGGATAGTGACATCAATATTTTAATAATCCTTGTTTCAATTAATTCATTAAACTTTGAAAGTTTAAAATGATAATATAAGAGGACTCAAAAAATATATATACTATAACAAAAATCCAACTAAATACATCGAGATGGACAACTTAGAGCAATACAGTTTTAACTAACTTTATTTTCAATTACTTTAAGTGAGATAATTACATATTTTATAGAAAAATTATCATGGATAGGAAAAATATCAAATAAATAGATACGGATAGTTTATCAATATTTATCATTGATAGAGGTTGATAAAAGTCTATCGATGTCTATCATGGATTGAAACTGATAGAAGCCTAAAATGATTAAATTTTGCTATTTTGAAAGTAGTTTCCCTTAATTTTATTTTTGAAAATCTTCATATTTTATATTTAATTTTTAGAACATTTTAGAAGAAAGTATGTTGATTTTTTTTTAAAAAAAAAAAATTAAAACCCTCCAATTTAATTGATCAATGAAAAAAATGAGTAGTTTCAAACAAAATAAGAAATGTTATAAAATAATTTTTGTAAAGAAAAAAAATGTTATTTATGGTAGTATATTGGAGAAATTTTATAACAACAAAGGAATTTACGAACTTTTATACACATACACAATAAAATAATGTACAATTGTTTTGTTAATTTTAGCGGGATAATCGCACAACGGAAAGTACATTTTATAATGTACTAACATTGTGTTATATAAAGAAAGGCCATAATAATATAAGATTTGTTTGATAACGTTTCAACTTCTTTTTTATTTCTATTTTTTATTGTTTAAGAAATTGACTTGTATGATAATTGTTCTCGTTTCTTATTTCTAAAATTTGAAAACGTTCATAAAAATTGAGTCAAATTTGAGTTTGGTTAGTTAATAGACAAGCACGTCCCATTCCCAAAAACAGATTTAATTTAATTTATCTTTATATTATATATTACTTTGGCTATATTTTTTTCTTTTCTATTAAATTTTATATTTATATGTTAATTTAATTTAAATTTTTTTAATATACATGTTTATATGATATTTAAAATTTAAATTTATTATTTTCAATACATTTCAAATTAGTTAGAATTATAATATATAAATTTATTTGTTAAAATATTCATTTAAGTTCACTTTAATATTTTACAACAAACAACATCTAAATAATATAATTAGATTTAAGGCAAATGACTTGAATGTTGCAAATAAAATTTTAACAATACATAAATGATAGACACAATTGTTTGCACTGAAACTTATGTGTATTTGATAATGTAAAAAACAAGAAACAAGAACGTTATCAAACCGGACTAGTTAATAGTAAAATTTTAAGGTTTTTTTTTATTTTGTCTTTTTAGGAAAAGTTTTTTTTTTAAAAAAAAAAAAAAACTTGCTGAATAATAAATACATTACCGTAAAATTGATTCACAATCCCATTATACCAAATAAAGGAATTTTATAAATTGAAATATTCAAATTACAATATTATAAAAGAAAGAGGAAAAAAGTTGAAAAAGTTAATAAAAAGAAAGAAAAAAAAGGAAAAAGGGAACTTTATCAACTCCTCTCAAACTAGATTATTTTAATATACTAATGAATAATGATGGTAAGAATTCTTGACATAAATCTGATAAATTTTCCCAAGGGCACTTATTTTCTTTTATCCTCCATTACTCAATGTGCTGGCTTGATGTGGAGCTTATCTGCAAAACAAATACAACAAATTTCAAGTTTTCCATTAAGAATACAATCCTTTTATCATCGGTTAAATCATTTATTGACCCTAAAATTTAAATTTATGAGTGAAAAATAAATTTAATATTATATCAACACTTTAATAAATTTTTCTTTTACTCACGAAAGACCGAATAACTAAAAACTATATTAATTGGAGAGGAAATAACCATTCTGAGGTTTGAATTTAAGAACACTTATTCTAATACCATTTTAAATAATAGATTGACCGAAATTTTTTTTGTACAAGTCTCACGAGTGAAAATGAATATTAATAAGAGAGGAAAATGATATTACAGTATTCGAACACAAAATTCTGATTGACCTAAACATTTAAGCTGTTAAAGTTATAAGGAAATGAAAGAGTACCAGCAGTTTCTTTTTCATCACAATCTTCATCACATTTAACTTCACAAAAACTTTGGCCATTGCCCTTTTCAAGACATTCTTTCTCACAAGTTTCATAGCAAGACTTGTATTTGGCATCAAATTTAGCCTCATATTTGGCCACCTCTTCATTGGCAGTGGTAAATTGCAAAGCAGCCATCACCACAATGCACATAAGAAACACTGCAATCATTTTTTTGGCCATTTTCTCTCTAATTTTCCTTTTTTTTTTTTTTTTCTTCTTTTCTTGCTTTGAATTATGCCTTTTTTCAGTGCTTTCTTTAGTGGATGAATAATATCCCTTTTTATAGTATTCTAGTATGGCTAAATTTAGACGTAACTCAAAAATAGATTCTCTCTTACAAACTTAGATCCATATTAATAGAACAAACAATAAATGGTTGGCCATTCATGTGCAACAAAATTAATAGTACATGTGGTGAACTAGCAATAGGAAATTCATACCACTAAAATAAGTTTCCCTACACTAATTCTATCAAATGAAATGTAATTTTCATAATTAAAAAAAAAAACGAAACTGTGGATTAGTAGGTGAATCAAAACATATACACATTCTTAATATCCTCATCATATCCCTCTCCCCATCAATATATTCAAGAGAAGCGGGGAGTACGATCAAAAGAGCGAAGAGAGGGCTAGATAGAAATCCTCGTAAAGAATAAGCATTACATAAAAGCAAAAAAATTAAGAGCAATGGAGGAGGGGCTATAATCTTTAAAAAGCTTTGATCAGTATGTCAGCAATCCATTATAGTGAAAATATTCTCTCAAAGTTCAGCAACACTATCAAATGAAATGTATCGATTTAAGTTTATACAAAAGTTAATTAGATGGACAATAGTTTCATCTCAAAATCAATTGGTTATAGAAGTAGTGGTTTGTGTATCATTCTAATGTGGAATTTTTAACATGTTCCCTCAAGATATATTGCATTTTCTTTGAATTCACCACTATCAGGCAAGATCTGAAAAACTATATTAGAAAAACGAGAGGACTCAATATAGAGATTGTGAGGTGTGTCCATCTAAAAATTAAACTAATCGATTGTGAGAGGAGTTGTCTATTTATATTATAGAGATTGTGAGACGTGTCTTTTCATTCTAATGTGAAATCCTCAATAAAAATAGTATTTTATTATTCAATGTCCAAAAAAAAAAGGCATAATGAAAAATAGTTCCTAGTGGTGAAATATATCTTGCCCTAGCATGTATAATTTCATACAACTCTCGATTTGCACTAACAAATTAGTTCTAATGAAATGAACTTAATTTTAATATGATTCACGTCCATATAACATAGAAGACATATAAATTTATTACCAAAAAAAATACATTATGTTTTCAAGAAAACAAAAAGTAAAAACAACATTATGTATGTAAATACTTGAATACTAGTGTTTAAGAACTCAATCAGGATATCTTTTTCGTTGAATTGCAATTAACTAACAACTTCAGTATGTGCATCCGAATATCTCAAAAAATATTTTATTTTTTAGATTTTTTAGTCGACGAATATGAATATTTGTCCTTTTATGCATTAGCAGCCCAAAAACCATGAAAACCAAGAGGGAAATTAAGATGCTTTGGGACCTCAAGTCTTGCTACAATTCCATCAGCTTCTCCAAATCTTTGGGCCTCCAAAATAATAAGATAGCATCTTTGTATTGATACTGCATACTGTATTTAAACAGTTGAAATCCTTTACTCAAATATTCTCATTTTGTTACTTCATTAACAAATAGTATTTTGAAGGGTATGGTTGGAATTCGGAAATATAATTTCTAGCATGTGTAAACAAATTATTCAATGAGGTTGTCACAAAATGTAGCTACCTTATGATAAATATCATTGGATGTGAATACCAAAATCTATATATTTCTAAGAAGCGCTAAGGTTTAGTTTGAGAGTGACTTTGGGATGGTCTAAACTCAATAGCATATTATAATCTTTAATTCTTAAAAAATATAGGTCAAAAAGTGTAAATTTTGAAACCTGGAGACCAAATTGAAACAGAATTCAAATCTCAAGGGTAATATTGTAGCATTTTAAAACCTAAGGACTAAATTGAAATAAAATTTAAAATTCAAGGACTAAAAATATAACATTTTGAAATTTAGAGATCAAATGAAAATTAAATTTAAAATCCAGGACAAAAAGCTATTTTTTCCTTTAAAAAAAATTATAGAGTACTTTGTCTCTGCTTTGCTTACTAAATATTTTTTAGGTCATTTAGTTTCCATTTCTTTAAATACTTCTTCCATTGAACATATTCTGAATTAATAATAAAAACACACAAAACACTAAAAAGAGAGAGATGGTTTATAAGTTTGCTAACCTCAACAACAAGAAGATATCCATCATCTTCTTCATTTCCTTTGGGAACAAAAACCGGTTCTCCGACGAATCTTCGATTACCAGCAGACCATGTTCGGACGGTGTTCATTACCATGTCGAGCTTCACGATCATATCGAATGGAAACGACGGTAGCGATCGCCGATAACCGGAGGAAGTTGCAGCATATAAGTAATTGTGTTTTAGCCCTGAGAATTTAGGGTTTATCACGGGAAAATCTGAGGATTTTGTCCATTGGTTCAATGGCTCCACACTGCACTTTTCACACTTCTCATTCTTATTTAAACTGATGGATATCTGCAAATGGTTAATTTTGAATGTGTTTCTCATTAGCTTTTCTTCATTAAAATTGTATTCAAACTTTTGAAATCAAGTAGGTGTAATTATAATTTTAGTATAATTTATTTTCACATTAAAAAAAAAATAACAGCTAAGTTTTTTACTATAAATTTCAACTTTTATGATTTTTTTTTTAGTCAATATATAATTGTTTTACCCATTGAATTAGGTCCGATTGATAATTAGAACAACATGTTTTTACCAATTGTTTTCTTGCCCATTTTTTTAAAATTTGGTCAAACATTTCTATCAAAAAAAGGGGGAAAAGATACCCTTATCATTGATTTTTTTGGTTTAATTAAATACACTAATGGAAAGAAATTTAAAAGTTACCTTAACTAGGCGAGGCAATAACTCACTTTTGGATTCATTCAAATTCATAATGGAAGGATCTAGTTTTCCAGTCTGCCAATTGTAACCTAGCAGAATACAGTATTAGAGTTCATGGAGCTCAAACAAGTATTATTCATTCAAAAACTCAAAATCAAAATCCAACCCAAGAAGAATGAATTCAACGAGACACTATTTTAAAAAAGAATGTTAAAGATCCCACGTCAAAAAGTACATATAGTCGTTACTCTTTACTAATAGGTTTTTTCAGATGAAACATAATAGTTATCTAATAAACGACTCGAAAGAAGGGTGAGGGCATGAAAGGGAAAAGGACTTACCAAACAATTTTTTAAAATTGAACCATTGATAGGAGCAAGCAGAGGCATGAATTTGGAAGTCCAAGTTGCCATCTTCATGAATAACTTCAAAGGCATTGCCAACGTGTAGCAGCCAAAGCCTTGAAGGAACTTCAACAACAGCCTTTCTCAAATTTCTGTTTGAATCTTCACCAAATCTTGGAATCAAATAAATTGGAGAAGTGGGTTTGCTTGTGTTTACACTTAATGCTGATATCATTGGAGATATCCCACTAACAGCACCCATTGCACCTTCAATTTATGTGGTTTTGGGTTCTAATTAATTTCAGTCAATAATTAATGGAAATATATTTTTTACAAAATATAGAAAAATTATAGAAATATCAATAGTAGATACTGATAGACACTGATAGAAGTCCATCAGTATCTATCAGCGTCTATCATTGATAGTTCTAAAATTTTGCTATATCATGTAAATCTTTTCAACAATTTTACCATTTGAAATAATTTCCTTTTATTAAATTAATTTTTTGTCATTTATATCTAAAATTGAGAAAATTAGAAGAAGGTTTCTAGGTAAAACTAATCAATTGCCAGATAGATAACTATTTTAGCCCTATTTGATAACCATTTGCTTTTTAATTTTTTTTGTTTTTGAAAAGTACAATTTTTTTAATTGTCGAAATATATAACCAAATTATATTTCTAAAACAATAAGAAATGTTTTTAGAAAAATAGTTTTCAAAATTTGACTTCATTGTTAAAATACTCATAAGAATAAACATAGATAACAAAACAAAGAAACTAATAGATAAAAGTATTATTTATAAGCTTAATTTTTTTTAAAAAAAAAATTAAATGGTTAACCAGCAGAGCAATTATGTTTTTTATTTCTTTTATTAAAAAATTAAGTTTATAAACATTATCTCTATGGGTTCTTGCTACTTTTTAAAAATATGATTTTATTTTTAAATTTAAATGTGTATTGTTAGAGAAGGTGAGACGTATACCAAAATTGATTTGTGAAAAAACAAATATAATTTTAAATAATAGAAAATTGAAAACAAAATGATTATCAATGTAAGGTCGTTTTAGAGTTTTTAAAATTAGAAAAGAATTGTGCATATATATTTTAGGTATAAAATATTTAATAAGTAATTTAAAAAAAAAAATTGCAAACGGTTTGCTGTGGAGATCTAGATCAAAATTATATTTTAATAAAAATTAATAAACAATAATTTACTATTATATTATTAAAACAATAAACAAAACAAAACATACCTATGACATCGAGCTTGATTCGGTTAGCAAAGAGGATGTAATGAGTATCAGTAAAAGCCCAATCATGGATCATCAAGTGATCATCAATAACCAAATCTTTTTTCTGTAATAACTTGAAATTGCTGTCAAATTCTGCAAATTAAATAAAATTGTGGGAATATGCAAGTAATGAAAGCAAGTTTCATTTTTTCTTTTTACAACATATGACAAGATTCGAAAAGTAGAAGGATAAGTAGATACATTAGGATATCTTAACTAAGTTGACACATCTCTAGTACTCTCATCACATCCGACACTAAAATATGCTATGTGTTATCACAAATGTAATGTACAATGGATAGCTGGACTAGAGAGAAGCTCAATGTTGATAGTACAATAGAGATAGGCTTTTTTCTAGTCTTTTTTGTTGCTTTCAATATGGTTTTTGTTTTGTTGAACTTAGCTCTTTGTACCACTCACGAACTCTCCAGTACTCTTTGATTTTGTATGAAAGCTTTTTTGGAATATGATGAGAGTACTAAGAATGTGCCAACCTAATCGAGATATTCAAGTAGATCTCTATGTTTCTTGTTAAAAGAGTACAATAGGGACATGCAAGAAGAAATGTATCGAATTTGGAGATAGTAGAAGCTTTGTAATTACAAAAGAGGAAAGGTTTAGTACACCACATAGCAGTCAAATAAATTATAACTACCCAGAGATAAGTTGTCAGTTTGGTAAATAACCATTTCACTTTTAGTGTTTGGATTTTGGAATTTAAATTTATAAATACTTCTCTTATTTGTACTTTTCTTTGTCCAATTAGTTATCAACTTTCTAACAAATACATGTGTATATATAATTGTTTTACATGATAAAACTATTATAAATGTTTACAAATATATCAAAATGTCACTATTTATCAGTGATAGACCGCAATAGATATCAATCGTTGACACTGATAGATGTGATAGATGTCTATCGTGGTCTTTCACCGATAGATAGTAACATTAATTTTGCTATATTTGTAAATAAGTTAGTTGATTTTCCTTTATTTGAAAACAACCTTATATCTATACTAATAATTCAAATGTTTATTTATAAAAGGTAAAAATATAACAAGAAAATTGGAAGACATCAGGCATAAATTTCAAAATAGAAAAGTAAAAAAGGAAAATTGTATTATCAACCATCATGTATTGGCCTAAGAGTAAATAAAGGACATGACCTTGATAAAAGACTAAAAGATCGATTAGACAAGTTTCTTCATCTAAAAATGTCAAAATTCATAAATGTAAGTAAAAAGAAAAATATAAGAGAAATTTAAACAGAAAAATAAAAAAGAATAGAGAAATATGTTGATAAATGAATGAATAATAATTACCATAAAATGTGAAATGGCTAGTTGGTAGAAGCATATCTTCAGCATTGCATGACATAATGAGAAGTCTATTCCTTTGAGCATCAAGCTTGTAATGAGACAACAATCTCTTTGGTGGCATCTTGAATACTCCTGTGCCCATTATTATTCCTCCCATCATTTTTTATATTCATTACCCACCTTCTAATTTCTTTTTTAATTACTTTTAATATATTATTATTATTCAATTTGCAATTGCCAACTCCACCATATTTATTTTCATTTTTTAATATTCAAACCAATGATTATGTGTATATATATTTTTATATGTCGAATATTATTGTTACTTACTGTGGTGTCGGCATTTGTTTGCTATTTTGCAAAATTCCAACGTCATTTTAATAATGTTTTATTCCTCAATTTTGGTGGAACACTCAATTAGTAAAGACACATGTTCTCGATCAATAAATTAAAATTTTGAATCTCAACGCTACTGTATGTTGTCGAAGTAAAAAGAAAGAAAAAGAAGAATTCTTTCGGTTATTATTTTGATCAGCTAAATTTTGAAGTTTTTATCTATTTAATTCATGAACACATTTAAAAAAAAAAATAAAAAATAAAAAAAGTCTCAATTTTGGAATTTCTTTAGAACTCATGGACTCATTGAAAATCAATTAATTTTTATAAATTTTAAATTTGTTGATGCACTTAGATACAAAATTTAAAAACTTATAGAAACTTTTAAAAGTTCAAAAATTAATGTGATACAAACACTCATTGATATTTATATGTGTTAACGATTAAACTAATTTTTAATCCATATGTTCGAACGTTTTAGGTTGGATATGTAGAATATTTTTAAAAAACCAAAACAATAAATCGGTTGTTTAGCTTTGGGTTTATTTCTAATCAATTTTGACTCTTGTCTTTTGACTTTGTTTCTAGTTTTATGTAAAATTTAGAAGGTTAAAAATCATTTTAGTCCCTTAATTTTTATAGAAATAGTAATTTAGTTCTTAAACTTTGGTTTGTAACAATTTAGTCTCTATATTTTTAATTTTGTAATAATTTAGTCTCTAAACCTTATTATGTAAATAATTTAATCCTTATATTTTAAATTTTGTAACAATTTAGTCGCCATCAAAGAAATTAGTGTGAGGATTTAATGGTATTTCTTACATAAATAAACTAATAAACTAATTAGAGGCTCGATATTTTTATAATATACAAAGTCTATATAATAAAATAATAAAAATTGATATCAAATTTTGATAAATTTTATTATGTTATAGACTAACTGTTACAAATTTAAAATAAGAACTAAATTGTTATGTACTAAAATTCAGGAACTAAATTGTTAAAAAATTAAGTACAAACATAAATCGTTACAAATCAAAGTTCAGAAACTAAATTGTTACTTTTACGAAAGTTTAGGGACCAAAAGTGTTTTTTAACTCATTTTAAAAACTTAAATAGAATATGAAAATAATGATGGACTAAAAGAAGAAATAAATAAATAAGGCTTTGAATATATATATTTATGGAGAATGAACTTTAAATATATGTTTTTATCTTGAATATTTGAATGTTTTCTTTAATGTAGTCTCCACATTTTTTATTAAAAAAAATATATATATATCATTTCTCTCTCTATTGTATCGAATTTTTATCATTATATTTTTATTACCACGAAAGATCAAAATGACTTTCCTTCAGAAAATTGTTACCTGTTTTATGAGAAAAGATTATTGCCTATTTTAATTTGATTAAATAAACATGACTTTCCCCCATAAAATTTATAACATATTTTTGTGTTTGAGAATAACTTTGAAATCATTTTAAAATTATCATAATCATTTTTATGTAATTTTTTAAACATGTTTTTAATAACTTAAATTGAATTTAATATTTCATCCTTATACTTTTAAATACAATTTTTTTATAATCAAATTTAATTTTGAAGGAATGAAAACATAATTTAGAGTTTTTAAAATCATGACATTTTCGAAATCACTCTAAAATATATTTTTAATTATTTAAAATTAATTAATATTAAATATTAAATTAATCCTGAAAAAGTATTTTAAAGTGATTTTTATATGATAATAATGACTTTTAACTCTTTGAAATCATTAACAAATATGCCACATAAAATTAAATTTTTAAAAAAAATAGAAAAAGAAATAAAATTATTAAAACTAATAAACCAACCGTAGAGCACAGGCTTCAAAAGCTCCGCAGCAAAGCGCCAAAACCCAGCACCGTAAGGTCCGCCGTGGGACGGCGAATCACAATCACAGCCACCGTGAACAGCAGAAAACTTGCCAACCGTATCCAAATTCTCCGGCCGAATTTCGTACGGATCGCCGCCCTCCCAGAGGCAGAGCAGGCGGCCGCCCCACCGCAGCACACTCGTATTAGCCACATTTTTCATCACTTTTGTATTCCCCAATTTCTTCCCTCCCTTCAAAACCGAGAACGGCCCTCTATGCGTAAACCGCCACGTGTCGGTCACCAGATCATGCTCCTCCATTTTCGCCTCCGTTTTCACGTACTTCGCCATGAAAACCACCTCCTTCTTCTTCCTCTCGAAAACAAACGCTCTTAAATACCCATGGCCGTCGAGTGGATGCACTGTGGAGCCATGGTCGTCGGAGAACATGCCCGGTCCCGCCAGGTAGTACGTGCCGGAGGGGAAATCGGGGGGTATGGCGCCGTCGACTAGGCGGAGGACGGTGGGGTCTGTCGTCTCAGTCCGCTGGGAGACGAAGAGGAATTGGTAGTCCCAGAAGGCTGCGATGGAATCGTCGTCGTTGATCGATATGCGGGTGGTGTTTGGAGTGGGAATCGATATGGCTTTGGGAATTAGAGAAGATGGAAATCGGATAACGGTCACCGGAGGAAGTTTGATCGGCGATGGAAATTGGAGGGGAAGAGATGGAGTGAGTGAATTGGTCTTCATCTCTTAGAAAAGCTTAATTTGTTTGATTGACGTTGAAACGGTGATTTCCAATTTATATACACAAAAGGTTTGAAGAAAACGACAATCATGTCCGAAGAATTATTTAATGAGACCATTACACTTTAACTAATAATTTTGTGTAATAGGACGTGTATTAGAAAAAAAAAAAAAAAAAAAAAAAAAAGTTAATTCATTTTTCTTTTCTACGGTACAACAACTTAACATAACTTGAGTCGAGTAAGATATATGTAGTCTACCTAGTGTGTATCCTAATATCCAATCATAATTTACCATAGACAAAATCTCTTATTATTTATTTTTTAAAATATTTTAATTTTTTTTTTTTAGTGATGGAAGTAAAATACATAAAGACGATGCACCTAAATATAGGCAATGATTAGATTGTGTATCCAAGATTATACCTAATCTCATGCATCTTATTTTTCTTATCGAATAAAAAAATAAAAATATTTCAATTAAAAAAATTGTCACATAGCTTCACAAGATGGATGTAGCCATACTCAAGTCTTTTTTCCAAAGTATTACTAGAACAACTTAGCTCATTATTTTTTTTAAAAAAATTAACTAAATTTCAAAACTACCAATTGAACCATGAAATTAACCCATCCTAATTTGTATACACAAGGGTTTGGAAGAAAATGACAATTTCATGTTCGAGAAATTATTGAATGAAGCGGTCACAATTTGACTAATTTTGTATTGTGACTTGTATGAGGGAAAAATAGTAAAAATATCTCAAACTTATATACTTTAGTGATTCATAGATGCAGCTTTTAACTTCAATTCTTTTTTATTTTCTACAATAGAGCAACTTAACTTAACTTAAGTCGAGTTAAGTGCATCGATTGTACCTATCTTTATGCATCCCACCGTCCAATCATAATTTGTCATGTGGCAAATTCACTTCTTTATTTCTTTTAAGAATATTTTATTTCTTTATTAGTGTGAATGATGAGAGTAAAATGCATAAATATGGGTGCATCTTAGAATGCACCGAGATATGGACAATGATTAGATGTGTACTCTAGGTTGTATCTAATCCCATGCATCCTATTTTCCTTACCTAAAGAAATAAAAATAATTCAATAAAAAGAATTTGTCACGTGACTTCACACAGATGAATATAACTCATACTACACTACTGTTTTTCCAAGTCTTACCCTTTCTATAATAGGGCAACTTAACTTGAATTGAGTTTTGTTGAAAATTAATTTGTGTTGGATTATGTTCCATTTTTAAAAAAATTTAATTGAATTCCTTCCATCTGATTTCTAAACTACCCAATTGAACCATGAAATTAACCCACCCTAATATATAATCTTGAATTTTATAAATAAGGATCAAAGTTTATATTTCTAACTCAAATTAATTTAAAAGCTAAATCCAAATTGCTTGAATTAGGTTTGCCAATCGAAATTTTGGACAATCGATTTTTAACGACCAGCATCCTTAATCAAAGGTTAATTTGATCAGCACTACCCGATTCTAGTTTGAATTTTGTTTAAAATTGAATAATCAAACCAACTCGATCAATTTAATTTTTATAGAATAGTTTGATTGAGTTTATAAATCTTAAAAAACGATTATTTAGACTTAATTTGGTAATGATTCAATTTTTAAAAATTAGGTACTTAAAAACAATCTTTCCACCTCTAGATTTCTTTTCCTTTGTTATTTACTTCCCATCAAAATATTTTTGAAAAACCAAGCTTTTCATTATGGGTATATTTGGACTAGAGGACATAATCAACTTTGTATGAGTTTGTAGATTTCTATATCAAGAAAATGACGACACTCGATGTGAAAACCACACCTCAAGACCCAATTGGGTTTTGAAAAAGAAGAGATGTTGGGTCAAAGGCCAAACTAACTTGCTCGACCTTGATCTTGGCCGAAACTCTTCTTTTATTGAACGGATCGTATTAAATGCATTCTCCAACACATTTGGGCCAAGGAAAGAGAAGAAAGTTGGGCCTAAATGACATGCTTGGTTTTGATCTGATCAAGCCCCCCATGTGATGAATGAGGCATGCCAAATGCATGCCCAACCTATTTGGCCCAAGGATAAAGCTAATCTAACTTCGAAACTCTAATCTAGACGTCTTAAATTGAAAATTTATAAAATACATCATTATGACTTTAGAATAAGTAAGTTCATTCTCATGCTTGAAACTCTTGCTACAATCAAAAGCCTCTTACTGATTTAGACATTAGAAGCCTTGTGACCAAATACCGTACTGATGCTCAAATTTTTCTCGTATCTTCTTCAAATTATAAATTCATAATTACAATGACATAGAGGTTATGTGAGTTTTTTTTTTATTCAAATTTTAGTATCAACCGTTTTCGAAAACTAAAAGCCAAAAGTTCAAATAACGGAGATATAGTTTTATAGAAATTTATAACCATAGGAATTGAGAGGCTTTGAAGATAAGAAAAACAACCCATGAATATGAAATGGGGAAGGGGTTGAATATTATGTGTTAATTACGGATTTGCCACTGGTTTTGGCAGTATATGGGGTTTGGGTGGAAGAGACAAGGAGTGAACCCACGGGGAGGGCATTATATGGTTTGTAGAGCTAATGGCGGACACCATATTTTGGGGATTTATATGGTGAGATTATTATTATTATTATTATTATTATTATTATAACAAAATGTGATAAAACACTGATAGATATCTTGTCACTCTATATTGTAATATTTGAAAATATTTTCTAACAATTTTACTATTTAAAATAATTACCCTTCTTCTTATTATTATGTTATGACCATCATAAGAAAGTAATAGGTTCATTCCGATGTTTTAAGGTTCTTCTAAGTATTTTTTTTGAGTAATATGCTATATTTAAAGAGATTAGTTTGACCACTATATATGTTTTGTGTTTTTCTTTTTTTAATTACAAATTGGAGGTGAGAGATTTAAACCAGTAACTTTTTAATTCTCAACACATACAAATATCATGAGCTAAACTTTTGTTGGTCTCTATATATGTTTGTATTTATAATTAAAATTCAAAGTTGTCGATAAAAATGATTTGCAAAGTATTCTTTGTCCTTTTAAGCGCTTGATGGCTCAAAGACATTTTGAAATACTTTAGAAATTTGTATGAATGTAGTTTATTGTTGAGCATTTGTATGCTTAATTTACTAAGGTACTTATAATTGAAAATTCAAATCACTCTCAAATACACTTTAATGTGATTATTCTTTTCTCGTGATTTTTACTAAATATTCTGATCTACCACTTACAAATCTATTCATCTAAAAATTAACACTTAGAGACGTGATGCAACTCAACTCAACGTTTGATGTCTGGTTGAGATTAAATCAACAATCAAGTTTGATAATTAATGGTGAAAACTTGGATCATAGGGGAGACTTAGAGAGAAAATAATAGTACAGGGCATTATCAAGTTGGTGTGTTTGATGAAACATGAAATTAAGTTATTGCTTATAGGGATGGTCTATATTGCTTATTGGGTCGATGTACTCTATGCTAATGAATTCATCCACCAAGTAAAAAGGCTATAGTTGGACCTAAGATATTACTTATATGAAAACAAAACTAAGATGTGTATTATTCTCTATTATATCTATTTTTGTATATCTCATTTAATTATTCATAATTTGTCAGAATACAAACTCAAGTATTTTAAATTATTATCTTTATGATTAGATTGGGGTGGCAAATATGGGTGCACCTTGGGATGACCCCAAATATATTGCTCTTATGAAAATGTAATTAATATATTTTATTGAAATCTAAAAAGTTAGTAACCTCAGCTACCATGAATAATAACTCAGTTGATATATAAAGTTTTGTAAGCTCGACTAGAAGGTTAGAAATTCAATTCTCCCACCAACATATTATTATTGGGGGAGTATGATGTACATAAAAAATGAATAACTAACACTAACAAATTGATTGCACATTAACTGGATACAAAAATATTATAGGGTAAATATATAGATATTGTATCCCGCGAACACTTTTTCAAACTAAAAAAAAACCTTCATGGAATAACACATATTATACATTGAAATAACCAAAAACTCAAAAACTATTAGAAATTCAATAGGCAGTTGAGGCACTTTTACAAAGCGTTGTCGTGAATAGTACAATTCTTCGATCTACACATGTTGCAAACAAATTGTAGCGCAATCTTCATGGGATACAATGATTAATTTAAGTTGAACAACAACCATTGAACCACTCCGTTCTAAAAGAACTCTTGAATATTTGCTCTCAATTCAACTGATCAAATAAAAAAGAAAGAAAAATAGGTGAGAAGAACATTTCAAATTAAAATGGAATAATCGAAGTGAGAAAACAAATTAATTTATAGGCTAACTGTCACACCCCCCTCCCAGATCACCTCTTTAACCTGAAAAAAGGTGTGAAAACAGTATATGTCAACCCTCTTATGACACCTACTACCCAATTAACTCTTGAAACCTGTCTCCATGGCATATATTGTACCTGATATACAATTAATATACATACACTCATCCAAATTCTCCAACATACAACTGCAGCTAACACAAATGCACACACCATATATATATACAAGCCAGAACAATTTACGTAAGTCTATACAACAGTGGTTTCAACTAGGGTTCTACTCTTACCCCCTAATATGTACATGATGGTCTATTATTTAGACAAAATATGATGGGTCACCTAAGCTTCTTCTGTTTCTCTTCAAACTTTGAGTTTTATGGCAGACTGCTAAATTAGCTAGGCTCCGAGAATTGACCGCTAATTGAGAGAAAAAGAAAACATTTGGAAAAGGTGAACTAACTATGCCCAGTGCGTGACTTCTTTTTAAAACTTACATACATTAAAAATATGATATAAAAACATATTTATTGAATAAAATATGCATCTTTACGTCTTAGGGTTAAAAACAGTTTCAAGCTATAAAAGAATATAAATCTTTGTAAGTACTTTCAAAACCCTGAAAAACTCAAACATCATCAAACTATTTGAAAATCATCATCCTCTTGCCTTAATTGAAAGAGAGCCTTTTTGCTCGATCGTTCAATGTCGATAACGTTAGCTGATGTAGAGTAATCTCAATACAATTAGCTTCGATAATATTGTTCCTATGTGCACGTAGATATGCCTCAAAGGCTAGTAGTAGTATGTCTACCCTCGATACAGTCATCCCTTAAATATCAAAGAACTTATATACTTTCATCACCTTCAGTATTTGATTTTCTCAATATAAAATTTGGAAACATGGTTTAAATTTAAAACTCATCGTACTAAACATTATAGGATCGGTATGATTACCCTAGATAGGGGTGAATAGGGTTTAATAAAAGTAATTAAAATTTTTTCCTAATGTGAGCCCAAATAAACAAATTAACAATTTTTTTTACTAATAAGTAATTTAAACAATAAATTCATGCAAATAAATTCAACCTAAAGCAATCAAGAAGTTAATAATGTTGTGGTGTATGCCCTAAAGCCTCGTAGTTTTATGTTAGTTGAATCAATGGTTGATTAATTTATATTACTTGTGCAATAATCTATTAACCTAATATTCAGGGTTATCTGATGTAACTTAAACATGTATGTGAAGACATGCAGGTGGATCATGTTTAAGTGATAACCTAAATGGTTTATAGCATATAAATAAGATTTGGTGTCTTATCCTGGTAATACTACTAATACATCCTGCTTTATAGTTGTTACAATTATTGTAAAGTGATACAACTGATCTGATCCTAATCATTCTTATGGAAACATGTGAATGAGGGTATCTTATAGAAAAGAGTTTATATAAAGACTAGACCACGAAATGTTAAGTTCTTCTTTATAATGTTGTTGCCAGAAGAGGCTTACATTTCACCAGGATGACCATAAGTGACTTGACCTTAATCTTGAGTGAGTTATGAACTCCTACCTATGAAGCGATCCTTTACTTTGTATGGGTGAGAGTGGTCAGATTCGTCGACTCAATAAGCTTACCATTTTAGAGATTCGTCTAATTTGGGAGCTGGGAACACAACTACACAAGAAAGAATTCACTTTTTCCCTATAGTTAGAGTAAAAAGATAAATTGCTACCTTAAGGGTTGATTTCAAGGCTACAATGAGGCACCTTACCCTCTCCTAGCCCAAGAGGTGTTTGGTCATAGTTGGACTATGACTAATTGTTTATTAGAGAGATCAGTGATATTTAAAGAGTTAGATGTAACTAAAGGGGTAAAACGGTAATTTGACCCAACTGTACTTACGAGCGGTTTGTGAAGGGTCAACGCAGTTTTGATTGATTATATTCAATGGACACAGAAATATATCTATAGTGCGAAGAGTTCAGTTGTTGGTCTTTAATGAAGTGACCAACAATTAATGAATGTTGATTAATTTGATTGAAAAGGTTTAACCAATTAATTTCGTATCATTGGAGCTTCAATCTAATGGTCCATAAGGTCCCCTCATTAGCTCAATGAGGACTTATGGGAATCAAATTAATTTTGGTGTGATTTGAATAGTTCAAATTAATTAAAGAGAATTAATTGTATAAGATACAGTTAAATAATGTATATTGATACATTATATAATATAATATATGTTGATACATTTTTATGAGAGAAATAAATATTTGAATATGATTCAAATATTATTTATATGAATATGATGCATATAAAAGCTAGATGTTAAAATTTAACATGAATATGATTCATATTAAATTTAAATATAATTTTATGAGAGAAATAAATATTTGAATATGATTCAAATATTAATTATATGAAGATGATTCGTTATAATTTAATGTAAATATGATTCATATTAAATTTATATAGTTTTATGAGAGAGAGAAAATGTTTGAATATGATTCAAATATTAATTATATGAATGTGATTCATATAAAAACTATAGGTTAAAATTAAAATGAATTTGATTCATATTAATATCTTAGGTTATTTGAGAGGATAATATACTATAGTTTATGTTATATGTGATATAATATCAATGATAGCTTATATGTTATATGTGATATAATATATAGTTTAAATATATATTAAAGTGGTTAATATCTATATTTTCAAATTTAATAAAGGGGAGGGAGTTACAATTCTCTCACCCCTTAACCTCCTTTTCTCTCACGTAACAAATGAGGAGAGAAAAAATTCTCTCTCTTTCACTCTTTCTAGTTCTTCTTCTTCTCTCTGTGATGTTTATAGAGAAGTTTTTTCCTCTCAATTCTTCTCCCCTTACATCCTGTCAAACTTATGTGTGAGCCCACAACTCAGCACGGTTCCTGTCCTAGAGAATAACGGGGAAAGTCCTGTGGTGGTGTTTAGTTGTGATGTTCATGGGATTGAGAGAAGACGACACGAATTTGAGAGAAACGCGAAAAATTGGTCTTCAAAGGTGAGTGATTTCTTAATCTCTTTCTCTCTAACTTGCACTGTAGAAAGCATGCTTAGGTTTATGTCTTCCCATGCTTTCTTTCTATAAAACGAAATTTAGAGATTAATACGTCCAATTGTTTTCACTGTGGGAAGTTCCAATCCCTTCAAATAATACTACTTTCAATTACTCAATTTGATTCTAATAACAAAATTGTTAATGGATATAGAAATTCAAGAAAAACCAATCAAAATAATCTAATTTGAGCAATTAATTTCAAGAACAAAAATTGCAATTAATTTCAAGTAATAAAATATAATAACAAATTAATTCAAAAATTAAATAGGAGAGAATAGAGAAATTGACACCAAGAATTTTATAGTGGTTCGACACAAGCCTACATCCACTTCCCAAGCTCCTCTTGAGTATTTCTAAATAGTTTTAAATTCATTTTCCTTTTAAATTATTTTTCTTTTTAAAACTAATCCAAAAATCAAAAACCCACTATGTGTCATTCCTCCATTGCTCCAAGTGGCACCTTTTAATTGGTCCACTTTTATGAGAAAAATTACACCATTTTTCCCTTAAGATTGTTTCGGGCAATTTAGGTGATTCAAATTGCGTTGGAACCTTTGTTCCGAACTCTATGCAATAGATACCTCAAAACCGCCAAATTATTAATAAATAAAGTAGGTTTGTTATCATCATAATATTAATTAATTAATTAAAATAGATTAATTTGAGATTAAGGACCAAAAAGCCAACAAACATTAAGCATTCCATTATAAAACACATCATAGAAATAGAGGCCATGACAAGTAATTTAACTCAAGGAATGCTAACTAGTACATCGTTTAATCCTTAAAACTCAAGTATGCTCATACAACTCTTCTCAAGGTTTGCCATGCTTGCTTAAAACTCACGTTGAAAATAAGAAAAACATACTTAAAATTCTTGGCATAAGGCTTATTAAAAGGTATGCTTCATTTTACCTAAAACTTAACCTTTTAAAGAAAAGGACCATGCATCCATTCAATCATAGGTTTTTGAAAGGTAAACATGCGTTGGAAACATCATTCTCAAACTCTTAATATAAACTTGTGAACATGTCATGCTAAAATCAGTCATGCATTGGAAACATCATAGAAAACATATGCTATGCATGGAAATCAAGTAAAAACTTCACTCACTGTCTTGTGCTACTCTCTCAAGGGTTATAGGCTTCTCTTACTTGCGTTTGCCCTATGACATGAATAAATTTCGTTGGTTAACATCATTAGCTCCCTTTTGAGGTTAACTTTAGTATGCAATCTTAACATCACTCTTAGAAATTCCTTACAACTCACCAACACTTGGCCTATCCCAACACATCACTCACACTTAGGCATTTGGCCTGTAGCTCGGTTCGTTGGGCAATAGTGCCCACACATAGACGTTCAAGTAGGCGTTATAGCCCGTACACCCTACTTAGACATTGGGCACTAGTTGGCACTACACTCCACATACTCTTGGCTGATGGCACTTTTCACCACACAGCCTCACGCATCTATTGCGCACAGTACCCTTGCCAGTGCATGCGCACGCTCACGCATACTTTCGTTCAGTCAGCTGCTTATTTGTTCTTTGGTTGCAGCTGCATGCTTGTTCATCCATCCAAAATTCCAGATTCAACTTCCAACTTTAATAACTCAAATTCCAGACATTATCTCACAATTTTTTTTTCTAAGAACGTGTTCCTAAGCATCTTAAATTTCTTACCTTAAAATTGAAGTCTCTAATTTCTCTGAATGAGCTCAGAATTCTCCAATCTTTCCAACTTGCCTGAGTAATCTGGAAACTTGAAACACTTATCAAATTCTTCAGATTTCAATGAGATTTCGTGGAAATTTTCTTTTGGTAGCCTGGGATTTCCTTAAGCACTGATTGATCTTCAAATTGGCTGTAGCTTCTTCCCTTTGGCATGAGATAATTGAGCAAACGAAGCTTTTATTTTCAACCTTCTATTTATATTAGGCGTTGTATGCTTAAGAGATCTAATTTAGTGACACCTAAGCCACTAACCACTACTTAATGCCCTTAATCACGCAACTTACCCTACTAACCTAGTGATTAAGCTAAGTACTCCATCTTCACACCAACACATAGGGTTGGCGTCCATCCAGCCTTCTCTCTCGGTCGCCTTGCCTTGGGTGCTTTCCTTAAGCCTTGTCCGCTCATCCTTGCCTCTATTAACCTCCATGGCAATGCTCAGTGCTTCTCCAAGACGATGTCGCTCACCCATACCAATGCCTAAGCCTTTTGGCAACCATATATTTCTAACCTTTAATCCCCTCGGCCAAAGCACACCTCGCAGCCCATCCTAGCTCCTTGTCTTGGTGCCCCTGGAGCGCTCACCTTGGCACTTGGCTGCTCATATATACCGCTCTCCTTAGCCTTCACTAACTTCTATAGAGGCTAATGCATGTCCCTATACCAGCCACACCCATCACCACACTCGATAGCCAACTAACTTCCTATATGGCCTTCAACACACACCTTTTGCCATACTTAGCCAATTTTTCCTCTTGAGTCACTAGAAGAAATTCGGGCTTTAATGTCGGTAGCCTTTTAATGTCGGTTACAACCGACATTAAAGGCCTTCAGTGAAATTTCCAACCGACATTAAAGACCTTCGGTGAAATTTCCAACCGACATTAAAGCCTGTGTTTTTCTTTTAATTCTTAACCGACATTGAAGCCCGAATCTATCCTTTTTTTTAAAATTTCGTTGTCGAATCCATTTTTTTGGTCAAAAAGTATAACATGATACATCATCATCGAACGTTGTGGCTATGACATATTATTCATGTATGGATTGTAAATTTATTACATTTAATCCACAAATTCTGCTATAAAATTATAATAACGGTCATACAATAATTCAGGCCTTGAAAACAAAAATTACAAGTAATACAAACCTTATGATTTTACAAACACTATGAGTTTACTATCCCTCTCCACTTGGTAAGTATGGATCCCTTCATAATTCTTCTTGAACAGACCCCTCCAGCTTCAGCAGTGTCTAGTTATAAGCATCTTTGTCTGACCACTGTTGTTCAAAGGATCACAAACAAAAAAGGTTTAAGACAAAGGATTGAAAGTGAAAATATGATCAGAATTCATATTCAACTAACCGTGTTTATTGGGAATGTGCATAAATGGTACATTCAAGGTAAAATTCTTGTAGTGAATGTGTTGGATCTAGAGTTCCCCAAGAAAAAATATAAAGAGGTTGCGATACCAAATCTTTACTCCTTTGTTGCACCTGCAAAACAAGAAAACTCAATAGTTGAATAAATGAGAGAATCTTCTTTTTCAAAATTTTTGACAGCATAACGATGTTACCACAACAAAACCAAAAATTTACCTTGAACCTGTTCAAAGAAACACACTCCCAAAACTATTTCCCAACCACTTGTTCTCAACAGAACTATTAGAATTCCCAAAAAATGAATATTCAATAACACATACATCAATAAGCAAATTTAACTCACAATGTACTTCAAATCTCAAAAGTTGTAACAAAAACTGCCATAGTGCATGAATAACCCACAAACTACCATAATGCAATCCACAAAATCAAGCACTTAGAATCAAATCTAAACTACAAATAAATAGTACCCATGAGTCATAAAGGGGTGTTACATTCTAATTCAATATGGTCCAAAGAGAAATAAGTACACTATAACTTCTCAAATGGGAATTTTCATATCATTAGAGTCACTTGAAAACACTTAGAAACTATGCTTAAAACTGTAAGCATTCAAAAATGCACTTACCAGGAATAATTTTTATGTGAATTCCTTGCTGTTGCAAGAAATCCATCTCCTCCCCACCCCTTCCAAACACCTAAAAAACACACAAATAACAACATTAAAAGTAGGAAGAGATTGAGAGAATACAAATGTGAGGCAACTTCAATCAATATGAAGGCTTGAATTGTTATTGCATGTTATCCATTAGAATCTTTTATTAAAGTTGGCCCCCCTTCCATAAACCGAAATGTAACCATGAGAAAAAAAAAACTACACTACCAATGAAGAAAATGATATTGCTTCCTCAAATGCCACCAAAAAAGGTTAAAACAGCAAATAGAACAAGTATATGGACAGGAAAAGACATAAGATCAGAGTCTACACAACAAGACATTTGCATAAACACATATTTCCCCTTCTGTGTTTTCATATATCCAAAGAGCTAACTAATAATGGTTCTAATATAAAAACATATAAGCCAGCAAAATGAGAGTCAGATAAGAGCAAGTTTGAATTGAAAAACTAGCAGAGAAATTTAGTAAACAACAAAAGAAATAACAGAAGATACAAACTGAGTGACAGTTGAAAAACAAAGACGTAAAGTCCGAAATTCTACATTCTCCGTAAGATTTTGCAACAAGAATTGTGGTGTGGAGTACCTGAAGCAATGGCTTGGAGATGTCAACATCCATGAAATTCTTGATGACTTTACATTGGAATCTCTCTCTACTTCCTTAATCTCCCTATCTTCCTATGTTGATTGCCAGCCTTTTCTTCAATGACTTCTAGATGGTGAAAAAAAATGAAACTGAATAAAAAAAACCTTAGTTTATGGTTCAACTCTTCATGAAGAATTTTTTTTTCCAATTTATAATTTCACAAAAAAGAAACATAATCATTGAAATAAAAACTGAAAGATTGAAATAACTTCAAATTACTAAATGTCAAATAAATATTAAAAGAATATTTCACCTTTTGAACAACAAATGACTTGGATTGAAAACGAGAGTAAACCTAAGAGGCTTCCACTCATATCTAAACAATATAGCTAAACTCCTTAAGCTCCAAACAACTCATTAAAAATAGCTGCTTTGACAGACCTAAAACAAACTTTGAACGAACCTCAGCTCGACGACATTAGAACGAACAAAAAAAATAGCTAGAATGAAGCATGAACAATGAACAAATCAGACAAACCAGACAAATCAGACCTAAAAAACATGTTTAAATATATTGGCACAGAGCTTGAGCGGATTTCATGGACAGATTTAAGAGAGAAATGAAAAACATGAATGAATCAGACAAACCTTGGCTTCGACGGTGCTGAAAATAGAGCTTGGATACGGTTCTTCTAATCCTTGACCTCAGCTGCAACTCCATCTCTTTCTTTCTTCCGATCACTTTTCAATCTGTTCGCCTCTCCGAACATGTAAATCCTCTCCGGCCACATTCGCACTCCCCCCCCCCCACATATGGAGCTCTCGAGAGTTTCACTATACCAGCACCGGAACCATCCGACGAGTTTAGGCTTGAAAAGATCTACACGGTGGGTGAAGCCATTGCCGAAATAGGCCTCCAAAGATGGAGAGGGACAGGGGAGTGAGACCAAGGGAGATAAGAAGGCAAGATGGGCCAGGGCTTGGAAGAATGTGGGTTTTCCTTCCCGGGAAGCGTTTTTTGGAAGTGGAATTCCGATGAGGGGAAGTGGGAGGGGAGGTTTTGGAGTGAAAAGTGAAGTAAATACAGAGAGTGAGAATGCTGAAAGCGAAGAGAAGGAAGAAGATCTTGAGAAAGAAAGAGGGAAATGAAAAAAATGGGGGGAAAAATAGAAAGTTAGAGGAAAAAGTGAAGCGGGTCTTTAATGTCGGTTTTAAACCGACATTAAAGGTACTCTACAATGTCGGTTTAAAACCGACATTAAAGATCCACTTTTAAAAAAAAACAAACCGACATTTTACATCCGATTTCACTCTTTTCAACCGACATTAAAGCCCAAAATTCTTGTAGTGAGTCCTTAGACGCATGACATAGCTCCAACTTCTAACTCTCCTATTTTCTTTCTAAGTGCTAACACTACAAGAATTTGGGCTTTAATGTCGGTTGGAAAAAGTGAAGCCGGATGTATAATGTCGGTTTTATTTTTTTTTTTAAAGTAGATCTTTAATGTCGGTTTTAAACTGACATTGTAGGTATACATTTAATGTCGGTTTAAAACCGACGTTAAAGATCCGGTTTTCTTTTTTTTCCTTAAAAAAAAAAATCCATTCCCCTCCATTTTTTTCATTTCCCGCTTCTATCCCTATCTATCCTATCTATCCCTTTTCTAAACCCTTTTTCCCCATCAGCCACCTCCTCCCCAGTCCCCCCCATTTTTGTTTCTTACGAAAATGATATTAGGTTACATTTTGTTTCTCTCCTTTCTCTCTCAGATTTCAGACAAACCTTCGTAGACGACGAAGAGAACTGAAACCGAAAGCTATAAAAAATGGCGACCAAAAATGCCAAAAAAGCCAATCTCTTGGATCATCACTCCCTCAAACACCTACTCGATGAATCTGTGTTATTGGTGTTATTGAAGCACTTTAATGTCGGTTTAAAACCGACAATAAAGGCAACCGACATTAAAGGGCTTTAATAACACTATCTTTAATGTCAGTTGCCAACCGACATTAAAGCCTGAATTTCTTCTAGTGTAAGAGTCTTCTTTGCACTTGAAAGCCTCAAGTTCCATACTTAGAGAATTTCCTTCACCCTTTGGCCTACTTCCACGCCTAGTTTCCCCTTTGCCTATACTTCACTATGTGTTTGTGGCTTCTTCAAACTACCTGAGGGCTTCTTTGCCTAACACTTTGAGAAATTTTTCCCTTCTTAACACTTTTATGCATTTACATTACTCACAATATAATATGCAACTAGGTTAACAAACATAAACATCATATATCAAATAAACTTAAAGCATAATTTCTTAGTAAAGTAGATTCTAGGGTTTACACTAACGACTTTGTAACTGATCTAGAAAAAAAGTAAAATAAATACAAAATTGAAACATATGCTAAATGTAACTCAGTTTGAATATATGTTTTCTTTCTTTCACAACATTGTAATAATCAATGATCGAATTTGGGTTAAATTTTGTTATCTGAAAAAAGTAAACGTTGTACTCGATAAACAAATAAATAATAGTAACCTCATGATTTTAGGTTAAATTTTTTTTTTTTTTTTTATCTTTTAAATATCTTTGCCAACAAAAGTCTTTTCCACCAACTTGTATTTGATTTTATTGTGTCATAAATGATGGAATGGAGATTTTTATATGGAAGAATTATGAGAATAGTTAAAAAGAAAGGAATCTAACATCGTTTTACTTGTAGTAGAGCTCGCACTTAAAATCTTTCTATCAATATATTGATTGAGACTTTGACAAAATAAAAAAAATACGGCTTTTAGACTCTGAATTTGAGTTTGGTAATATCTACGTCCTTCCTTTCAAACTCAACCATTTAACTTTGAGATTTGAATTTAAGTCACGTTTTTCCATTCATAATAAAAATTAGTATAATCGTAATGAAATTTCATTGATATATTAATCGTAATAGATCACAAAAATAAACGTATTTGGATTGTTTTTTATATTATTTTGTTAAAATTATGAATATTATCACATTTATTATTACTCTTACTTTTACTGTTACCGTTTAGTGTTATTGTTACTGTTACTATTACTATTACTGTTATACATAATTTGTCATATTTATTATTATTGTTATTGTTATCATTACAGTAGCAATCATAGTAATAATAACAATAAATATGAGAGCTTCATAATTCTAAAATTGTAACAGTAACAATATCTATAATGGTAACAATTATAGTAATGATAACGGCTAGTGGATCCCTCGTAAATTTCAAACACAATTGGATTGAGCACCCTCAATTCCCCAATCAAATTATATTTTTTGATCAAAGAATTTGAAGTGAACCCCACATTTCATTACAAATACTGAATACATGTAAATAACAACAAACATGATCAAATGGGACCCACTTTTAAGATTATCTTTGATTTATTATATTTACGGGTGGATAAATATGGTCTTAGTAGTATTCATTCTCTGTATATTTATTAAAAATTAATATTCTTTTAACTGATCTTTTAAATTAAACAATTTTTATAATATTTTTTTCATCTCCTCTTCTGCAATCTCTTCTTATTCTTCCATCTTCTACTTGAACTCTAGGTTTTGAAAACCTTATCTTTAATTTAAAACGCTTCATCTCATCTTATAACTTGAAGCATTCGCTTTGCATCTTTAGCTAACATAGTTAAAGTCGCTAATTTGAATGAGATTGAAAATTTGTAATATTACAAACTTACATAAAACACATGTCATGTATATATATAAATGGTCAGTTAACATAGTCCACGTGTTAGAATGTAGTAGTGAGATTTAGATTTTAAAAAAATAGAAATTTAAATAAGTATATGATAAACAAAATCTAAAGCACCAATGTTCCAATACAAACTATTAATATATTAAATGGTTGCATTAGTTACTTGATAAACAATAGTTTAAATAATGGATAGAATAGAATGCACCTCTTGTCATTGAGATTTGATCAAGGTAATCTTTTTTTGGTTCTTGAAGTAACAAAATATGTACATATTGAGTCTCCAAAGTTTGAATTTGATTTCTAATTCTTGATGTTTGAAATATGTTTATCTAAATGAGAATAATAATTTATGTTAGTTGACCTAATAAAATGATATCTTAATTAAGGCCTAGGTCCAAAAGAATGATTGAGTCCACTCGCATTCACATAAAAGCAAAGAGAGTTCTTGAATGGTGAGGTGGACATATCAAACTTGAAAGTTGAAACTCCTTATAATCATAGAGCCAATGCTAACAGACCTTGCTACCTAACTACATCAGCATGTCCACCTCTAACATCGTCATCAGAACATAAGGGCCAACGAAAACAACCAAAGAACCATATAAATAGTCAAGTTCCAACAATCCATGAAGGTAAGCAATATATATGCTCGTGCTTTAGCCTTTATTTTTATTTTTGTTTGAAAATCAGTTGGTTAATTCTAATACATGCCCTTGTGTTAAAGATTCTAATCGCTTGTCTTTTAACCCTAAGATTGATAGGACTTTCAGGAAAAATCTAAAAAGTAGAAAAGAATCAATTGTTGAGATGGCGGAGGAAGCACAAAAGGCAATAAGGGAGTATTTTGATCCAACTATCCTTTCCTACGACTCAACTGGGAATTATGCATGTTCTATAAATACAAATAACTTTAAGTTGATTGAGGCTGATCCAAATGATAAGGAAGAATACCTTTAAAGGATATCCTATTAATGATCCTCACAAATATTTTAGATCTTTCGTATAATATTAAAAATCAAGACTTTAGTAACCTAAATATAAGAGGATGTGTGACACAAAGACTAAACCATTCGATGAGGAAGTAATGGGGTAGAGTAATATAACGGCACAAAACAAAACAAGAGTATGTTTGATTTGATCCCAACAGAACGTTGTTCATAAAATAGGTTTGACTTAATGCGGACAAAATCGAGAAAGTGGGGCCCATAATACCAAGATCGGAAATTGATGTGATCATTAGTCTTTACCTCAGCCGTCTATAGCGGAATCAGTGTAAGGGATGTCAGTTTCAACGTCAAAGTCAACTCTAAGCCAACATCAATGAGTACATACAATACTTCATGTTCACACTATAAATTTATTTTCATAAATATTATTAGATTCTACATTAATATTAGTGAATTCTATCCTATTTTTAAAAGCACGAGAGATAGTATGAAAAAATTGTCCATACTCTACTATAGTATAGGAAATTTTCTCATTTCTATTTTACCATTTTTTTTTTCTGGAAAGATAATTGAAATGTTACGTATTTAATTTTTTAAGTTTTGAATTTGATGTTAATTTAGTCTCTAGATTTTAAAATGTTATTATTTTATCTTCGGGATTTGAGTTTTATTTTAAATTAATTTCTAGGTTTCAAGATTTACATTTTTAACTTTAATTTTTCACTAAATACTTACTTTTTGTCTTTGATGTTAATGTCTATTAATTAAACTTAAATAATTGTGAAGTGAGCTTTTAATTTTAATTTTAATAGTGATGAAAAATAGTAAAACTTAATTTATTACAATTCTTTAATATTTTAAATTAATTAATAGACATTAATATTGAAGATATAAAGTGAATTTTTAATGAAAATATCATGGTTTAAAGTAAAAATCTTGTAAACTAAGAATCAAATTGAAACAAAACTCAAATTCAAGAGTAAAACCATAACATTTTGAAACTTAGAGACTAAATTGATAACAAATTAAAAAACTTAAGGATTAAAAGTGTAATATTTTAAAATTTATGGACTAAATAAAAACTAAGTCCAAAATCTAGAAACTAAAACAGTGTTTTTTTTTCAACAACATGTAGGGTGGGAGATCAAATGACACATAGGAAAATGATGAGTGACCTAACACTCGGAAATATAAGTTAAAGAATGCAGTCTACTACAAAGTATTATGATCAAAACATCAAGTGGATTGAAAATAGCATGAAATTAAGCGGAAGCTTCTAAACTAATCACAAGGCACTACTGTAGATCCCCTTATTGTCCACCTAATGAAGGAAGGTAATTCATCGCAGAAGTGCGTGAATGTCATGCATTTGGAGTTCAATTTTGAAAAACATAAAATATAGAGAAAAACTTACAAAAATATGCAGAGGATAAACATTGTTAATTAAACCTATAAGCATGTTGTTCTAAAGAGGTAAAGGGAAGTGGAAATGCTTACCCTTGAAGTAAATCTCTTCGTCACGTAAATCCTCTTCAAAAAGTCACAAACAGTGCACTCTACGAACATAGCAAAAAAAACCTTTTGAACACCACCATGAAGTTACCTTGTTATTCTCCGGAATAAGGAAAGGATGTGTGGGCTCCTTCTTGGTTTTTGGAAGAGGGAATAAAAGAAGGAAAAGAGAATTCTTTTCGGAGAAATTGAGAGAGATCTACACGTGCTACCAAAAAACCTCTAATCCCTTGTGTGTGTATTCTCAATGCAGACTATAGGAAGAGGGAGGGGATGAGAGTTACTCTAACTCCCATCCATGTGAAGAATGACTCCCCAGTAGTGGGGAGTTATTAATTGTATAATATAATAATATAAAATTATGGTATCTATAACAAAGTTTATAAGTGATTAATTAACTAGCTTAACTAATCAATCATATTATATGTTTTTTAATCACATTAAATGCACATCTCTCATATAACCTATAGTTTTAATATGAATCACATTCACGTTAAATTTTAACATATAATATTTAGATAAATCTTATTTATATGAATAATACTTGAATTTCATTCAAATATTTATCTCTCACATACTATATAGTTTTAATTATAAATCATATTGCTAATTAACTATATATTATAATGTATCAATATATATTATACTTTATATCAATCACATTAATATAATTAATAAGTTAAATTTCCTTAAATAATTTGAACAATTCAAATTATTCCAAAAACAATTATTCCTTGTTTTTATCCTTAGTGAGCTAAAAAGGAGACCTTATGAATCTACAGATTAGAAGTTCCAATGATATAAGATTAATCAAAGCTTTGTCTCAGTAACCCTTTTGTAAGAACATCAGCAACTTGTTGATTTGAAGAATATAAGGGATGCATATGTTTCCATTGTCCAAACTCTCCTTAATGAAATGTTTGTCTATCTCTACGTGTTTAGTTATGTCATGTTGAACCGGGTTATTTGCAATACTAATGGCAGCTTTATTGTCACAAAACAATTTCATCGGAAGTTCATTATCTTGCTGGAGATCTAATAAACTTTCTTCAACCAAATTTCTTCACAAATCCCCAGACTCATGGCCCTATACTCAGCCTCAACACTACTTCTAGCCCTTGTTTCTTACTTCTCCAGATGACTAGATTACCCCAGACAAAGTACAGTACCTAGATGTCGATTTTTTATCAACAACAGACCCTGCCCAATCAGAATTAGTGTACGCTTCAACAGATCGTTTATCAGTATTTCTGAACACTAGACCTTTTCCAAGAGTTCCTTTCAGGTATCAGAGGATAGGTTCAACTGTTGTCATATGATCCTCACATGGAACTTGCATAAACTAACTGACAGCACCTACTGCATACGAAATATCTGGTCTTATGTGAGACAAGTAGATCAACTTCCCGACCAACCACTAATACCTTTCTTTATTAACAGGAATTCTATCATTCTTATCACTGAGCTTTGCATTATACTCTATTGGTGTGTCAACAGGTTTACACCCAGTCATGTCTGTTTCCTTTAGTAAGTCCAAAGTATATTTTCGTTGAGAAACTGATATACCTTCTTTTTAGCGAGCCATTTCCATTCCCAGAAAGTATCTTAGCTTCCCGAGGTCTTTAATTTCAAATTCTCCTGCCATCTTTGTTTTGAGCCTCATGATTTATGCATCATCATTCCCAGATAAAACAATGTCATCAACATAGACAATAATAACAACTATTTTTTCTGATGTCGATCTTTTTATAAAAAGAGTGTGATCAGACTGCCCCTGAACATACCCCTGTGCTTTCACAAAAGTTATGAATCTATCAAACCAGACCCTTGGAAACTGTTTTAATCCGTATAAGACTTTCTCAATCTACGTACCTTGTTTTTGAATTGACTCTCGAACCCAAGAGGAGGACTCATATAGACTTCCTCGTCAAGTTCCCCATTCAAAAAAGCATTTTTAACATCAAGTTGGTGTAGGGACCAATCCTTATTTACAGCAACTGACAAGAGCACTCAAATAGTGTTAAGTTTGGCCATAGGAGAAAAAGTTTCAGAATAATCTACTCCATAGGTCTGAGTAAAGCCTCTTGCAACGAGTCTAGCCTTGTACTGATCAATCATCCCATCTAACTTGTATTTTATCGTAAACACCCATTTACATCCAACTGTCTTGTACCCTTCAGGCAGAGCCACCTATTCCCAAGTTTTATTCTTCTCGAGAGCTCTCATTTCTTCCATAACAGCAGACCGTCATTTTGGTTTTTCCATTGCAACACTTCTGTCATTTGGAACCATCTCAGTGTCCAAATTAGTAGTGAATGCTTTAAACTCGATTGCCAAATTACTATACGTCATGTAACTATGCATAGGGTATTTAGTACATGAACGAGTATCTTTCCTCAGAGCTATAGGAAGATCAAGCGGTGCATCACATTCTTTCAATTCTCCAGGCTCCTCACCATGATTAACTATCTGTGTATCAGAGACTTCAGTATATCCTCCACATCATCATTAGCAAGAATCATTCATTCTCTATTGTCTCCCCTTTTGCCATTCTTTCAGTATTACTACTTCCTTCTCCCTTATCTTGCCTGCATTCATCAGTCTCCATACATACATCAACATCATTAATTTTAGGAATGTAAGTACCTGGATCTGATGGCGGGTCTGACTCATGCACTGGAGCCGGCAGTTCTGGCTCGACAGGTGACACTGCTTCTTTCCTGAGATTCTTCCTATAGTAAGTTTTCCAAGGAACTTGGTTGGTAGGAAGGACCAGACTGTCATGCTCAGAACTAGGTGTAAACAAGGTTTGAATGAGAGCTGACTCTAAGGGAATAGCATAAGATGACCAGTTAGTCTCTTCATTCATGTTCTCCCCCTGAAGATGACTAACAGGGAAAAAAATAGCTAATCCTCGAGGAAGGTGAAATCCATTGAGACATAGTACTTATGAGATGACGGGTGATAGCACTTATATCCACGTTGATGGAGTGGATATCCAACAAAGACACACTTCTGAGCACGAGGAGTAAATTTTGTGCGGTTTGGACTATGGGAGTGAACAAAGGCAACACAACCAAAAACGCGAAGAGAAACATCGAAGATTAACCGAGTGGTTAGGAAGGACTCTTTAAACAGTTCTAAAGGAGTATGAAGATTAAGAATACGAGATGGCATCCGATTAATAAGATGGGCAGCAGTGAGAACTGCATCCCCTCACAGGTGTGATGGAAGAGTGGCAGATAACATAAGAGACCAGGCTACTTCAACCAGATGATGATTTCTCTGCTCAGCAACTCCATTTTGTTGCGAAGTGTAAGCATACGAGCTCTGGTGGACAATACCCTTAGAAACAAGAAAATCCCTGAAGGAGGAATGGAAGAATTCTCGCCCATTATCACTTCGTAAAATTCCAATCTTTGTTTTGAACTGAGTTTCGACAATTGTATAAAATTATTGAAAAATAGATGACACCTCAGATTTGTCAGTAAGGAGGAAGACCCAGGTAAGGCGGGTGTGATCGTTTATAAATGTGACAAACAACCATTTTTCAGTGGAAGTGGTAACCGGTGATGGGCCCCATATATCACTATGAACAAGGGAAAAGAAACTTAGGGTTTGTAAGGCTGAGATTGGAAAGAAACATGACTTTGCTTGGCACGAATACACACATCACAATTGAAAGAAGAAGTATTAACATGGTGAAATAAATGCGGAAACAAATACTTCATATATTGAAAATTCCGATGTCCTAAATAGAAATACCACAACATAAAGTCATTTTCAGAAATAGAAAAATTTAACGACATAAACCCAATTTGATGATCATCTCTAGAGGAAGCTTCTTCAGAAAGGAAGTAGAGTCCCCTATCGTGCCGGGCAGTGCCAATCGTCATCCCCGATTTCAAATCCTGAAACAAAACGAAATCAGGTGAGAAAATTGCCTTACATTCAAATCCCTTGTAATTTTACTGACAGACAACAGATTATAAGTGATTTTAGGCATATGTAAAGTATCACGCAAAATTAAACCATCAAATGGGGAGATATGGACTTTCCCCACAACAGGGGCAAAAGACCCGTCTGCAATGCGAATACGCTCATTTCCAGCACTTGGGTTATATGACATAAAAAATTCTGAAGAACTCGTAAGATGATCTGTGGCCTCTAAGTCAACAAGATGATCTGTGGACACTGGTTCTTTGTGTGTCAGAGCTTCTTACAATGTTTACACACAGGTGGGGGTTTTTTATTGCCATCAGCACTGGACGACTTTGCGACGAAGGTGGCTGCATCAATTATAGGAATGGGATTATTCATGGCGCACAACCAATCCTCTTCCAGCCATATTTCAGAGCAGACTTCTCTGAGTGAAGGAGTCGGGCGCTGGCCCAATATCCGACTACAGACACCATTAAATTTAGGATTTAATCCAGCCAAGAACACGTAAACACGGTCTACCTCTTCGATTTTCAAGTATTGGGCCCCATCTTGTGCACAATTCCAGAAAATCTCTCGACACATGTTCATCTCTTGCCACAACATTGATAATTTGTTAAAATAAAAAGTAACATCCATGGATCCTTATTTTCATTCATAGACCTGTTTGTGGAGCGTATATAGACTAGAGGCATTCTCTCTTTTTTAGTATAAATCTTGCGCTGCCTCCCAGATATCCTTGGCGGTTGCAGCATATAATAGTGGTCTTCCTATTTGAGGTTCCATACTATTCACCAAAACAGAGCGTAACAGCGAGTCTTCTCCTTTCCAGATTCATTCTTGTGGATCGCCTAGTGCTGGCTTTGGAATTTCCCCTGTTAAGTACCTAAATTTATGATGCCCTTCCAAGGTCATTCGGATTGATTGGGACCAGGAGAAATAATTCTGGCCATTTAATTTTTTCCCTACAAGAAATCCTGTAGAATTTCCCATCAAACCAGATAAATAAGAAACATTTGGCAAAACAGGGATCGGGTTTACCAGATTCTCTGTATAAACTAGTTGAACTGGATGGGAATTTGCACCAAACATCGTATCCAAATCTGATATCTGTTGTTGCAGATAAGCCAACCGTTGTCTCACATCGTCTAGGTAATGGGTCGAACTACAAGCGGCTGGAAACAGGGCCGACACTATCGGCTGGAAAGACGTCGCCGGCTGGAAGAAGGTTGCCGGCATATGTGAAGACCCCAGTCGGCTGGACTGCTCGAGATGGCCGCTGGCTCGTCGCTGGTCGAATACACCTGGGGTAGAAAATGAACGGACCGGATCTGCGAAGGTTTTCATGTTCAACGCCACTCCTTGCAGATCGAACGGACCTGTTGTGGAAGAGTAGGCCGGCGCAAAAATGACCGATGCGGAAGTCTGTGAAGGTTCGGAGGGCTTGAATCGCACGGACACCGTCAGAATTGTCTGTCCTTCGAGGGTTCGTCTGGTTCAGTGCGGAAGAGCCCAATTGCGACTAGATCTGTCTGTCCTTCGAGGGTTCGACTGGGTTCAGCGTGGAGGAGCCCAATCGGCACTTTTGTCTGGTGCGGCGACTCCCATTGACGGCAGCTCTCCGTCGACTGCAACTGAACGGCAGAAAGTAACTTCGGTAGGGATGCTTGAAAACACTCCTTCACAGTCACTCGAATAGTAGTTTTCATGTCAAAACTTGAAGATCCATCAGTAGAAGATGACTGTGGTTGGTTCTCTTCCATAACGGCTAGGGTTTCGTCCCCAAGCTCTGATACCATGTTAAAAATAAAAGTAGGGAATAGAATAACAACACAATTACGTAGAAATCCTAGTACAGGGAGAAAAACCACGATATAGAGATTTTTATTTTTATTTTAATTTGATACACTGAATAGATAGGGACACACTATATAAATAGATAGTAGGAAACCTTAGGGGTCTACACAATTACCTAAACGCCCCTAGGTTAATAACTCTATTTTCAATAGATATAACCAATCAACATTATGTTGGGAATGTCCTAGAACTCACACTTCATAAATTTCGTATTAAACATCCTATTTATCAATAAAATATTATTGAGTACATTATTCGATAAAGTTGTTAATATTGCATTCTATTATGAAAATCTAATAAACATATCTATGGCTATAGTATGAATACTTTAACTCTATGTAGTGACATAAACAGGATCAAGTTAATAGTATATAGCCTAAATGGTCTATAAATATATGGATGAAGTTCAGTTATTCATGTATATATGTGTCCCATGAGGACTAGGTGAGTGCTTACATCCCACCAGAGGTAGGCATCTAGAAGACATAGATGCCTAGCTTGACCCCAGTAGTGGGGTTACTTACTGAGTATTTTATACTCACCCTTTCTCATGTTTATGTTTCAGGTAAGAGCAGGGACGCGCCAACGAATGACAAGCAGAATCCATGATCGAGCCACTGGGGACCAGTTTTATGCTTTCACTCATGATATTTAGATTTATTTTTAGATTTTTCAACTTTCAGTTTTGATGTTTGAAACTTACTGTTAAGATTTGTTTTCAGACCTATTTATGATCATTTTGGGTACCTTATCATTTGTTTTTAATATTTGAATTTAATGGAGGTCTTTTAAATTTACCTTATTTATTTAGCATTTATTTCACTATAAAAGGATGTCGTTTTAAGTTCCATGCATGCATGTGTTTAGTAACAGCCTAGCTTGAGTCCTAGGGGGTCGAGTCATTACGTATAACCTATAGTTTCTATATTAATACAATATAACCTATATGTTTTATTCCCTCACCAATGTCATTTAATAAAAAAAATCTCATTTATATTAAATTTAATTATATGAATCTAATTCATATAATTAATATTTGAATCATATTCAAATATTTATGTGATCTCATAAATACTTTATATTATAATGTCAAATAGACTATAGTAATTATATTATATATAATTAAATTAAATTAGTTATATCACATATAATTAATTTTCTCAACTAATTTGAACAATTCAAATTAATTCAAAAATTGATTCTAATTAATTCTCGTTGAGCTACAGAGGGATCTCATGGACCTGTAGCTTGAAGCTTCAATGATTCCTGAATAATTAATTAAACTCCTTTAATTAAATTATTCATCATTCGTTAACTGTCAAGTACTTCACTAAAGACTGACAGTACACTCTTCGCACTACAGATATATTTTTGTGTCCATTGGATATAACCAGTCAACAATACAATTGTAGGAACTCGAGTGAGGAGAACCTTGAGCGGAAGCAGATCGTCCAAATTCCATTCATGATCAAATATTAAGTTTACTGTAAACATACAAGTGATATGCATTTAAAGTTAAATTACAACATGCTTTTACAAGAAAAAGGTTCAAGATACATTACCTTTGAAGACCTTTTTCTTCACAAATCCCTCGAACAGAATCAGCAACTTCTTGAAGACCTTCTTCAAGATTTTCTCGAACCAAAATTCAGACACAACCACAAAGGAGTCCTTGGTATTCTCAAGGTGAGAACTCAGAAGTGGTGGACTTTGACTATTTTGGTTAGAGGGAAAGATTTAATGTGTGGAGGAAGAAGATTGAGAATTCTCTCGAGAATACAAGAACACAGAACACTTCTGTTAAAAAATCTCAATCGTTCAACAACATCAACATTGAAGAAGAAGAAAAGCTGTTTTTTTTTTATTCTCCTTTTTGCCATAAAAACCATAACCACCCACTAAAGTGGTTGGAGAGAAAAGATGGGGGAATATTGTTCAAATAATAATAATAAAATAATATAAATAAATATGATAACTAACTGATCATATTATATTTATATTAAATTATATGTTATATCAGATATAACATATAACCTATAGTTTTAATATTGTATCACATACAATATAAACTGTAGTTTCTTTTCTCTTTTAAATGGCATTTAATACAAATCTCAGTTATATTAGATTTAACAACTATGAATCACATTCATAGAAAATATATTTGAATCTCATTCAAATATTTATTTCCTCCCATTAAACTATAATGTATCAAATATATTATGACAATTATATCATATATAATTGAAACAATTTAACTATATTATATATAATTAAATCCCTTTATTAATTTGAACAATTCAAATTAATCTAAAAACTGATTCTCAACTAAATCCTTTTGAGCTACCAAGGAGACCTTATGTACCACTAATTTGCCTCTGGGCTAAATTACCGTTTTGCCCCTGTAGTTACATCTGACTTCTTAAGTACCACTGATTCCTCTAATGAACAATACAATATAGTCCAACTATGTGTGAACACCTCTCGGGCCAAGAGAAGGTGTGTGGTACCATATCGTTCAAGCCTCCGAATCAGCCCTTAAGAGAGCTATCTATCTACTTACCCCTGCCTCAGGGAAGAAGTGAATTTCATCTTGTATAACTGAGTTCCCAACTCCCAAATCAGACGAATCCCCAAAATGGTAGGTTTGAAGTAGCGACCTGGCCACTCGCACCCATACAAATCAAAGGACCACCCTCAACGGCAGAAGTTCCCAACTCACTCAGGATTGAGGTCATGTTCCCAACTCACCCAGCTCTCAAATCATGTTTAAGTAACACCTACAAAGCGAGCCATACTCGTAGTGTCACCAGGATATGGTACCCAGCCTTATTATCTACTACAGACCATTCAGGTTATCACTTAAACATGATCTACCCATGAGTCACCACATACATGTTTAAGTTACAATGATAATCTTGAATGTTAGTTTATTATTTTGTGGTTAATGCAACTAAAATATCACATATTTTATAGACAAAGTGAATAAAATATCATATATTTTATTAATCACATAAAGAGTTTGTTCATACAATATTTACAATCTATAGAACTTTATAAGATTTAGGGCATCAACCCCAATAATCTCCCACTTGACCTAAAGTTAGTGGGGTGTACAATATAATAGAATACAAGTACACAAACAATAAACTAGGACATAACACGCCCAGTATAATATCTCCCACTTGCCTTAGTCCAACCGTGGTCTGTCCCATAGGCCCATACTCTGCAGGTGACCCTCAAACACTGTAGTCGTGACGGCCTTCGTAAACGGATCAACAATGTTGTGCTCCGGAGCTATCTTCGTGACAATCACGTCCCCTCGATGCACAATCTCTCGGATGAGATGATACTTCTGCTCTATATATTTGTCGTGCTTATGACTCCTAGGCTCTCAGGAATTAGCCACAACACCACTATTATCACAATAAATTGTGATGGGCTTTCACATGTCTGGAACAAATTCCAGATTAGTCAAGAATTTTCTAAGCCAAACAGCCTCCTTAGCAGCTTGGTGACGGGAAATTAGATTTTAAATTATTCAACAACTAAAATCCTTTAGATGCAATATGCGATGCATATTCTTAAGACATGCGTTGATTGTCATGGGTCGATGGTCATGCGTTGGAATGAATATGCGTTAATAAATATATGTGCTGACCATGCGTCCTGTCACAAGTTTTCTTGCATTCACGCCAAGTATAACGCGAACGCAAGTTTCTCGAGTGATCCGAGGTCGAACATAGGGTCTTGTAGCAAAATGAATGTGATAATGTGCATGCGGCGGTTTGAATAAAAGAATGGAAGGGAGGTTGCTAAGTTGACCTTAGTCCTACTCCTATCTAACAGACAATGCAATGAGAATATGCATGAGAGACACAAAAACTCTTGACATGAAACAAATGAATGGAAAAATAGATAAAATGCATAGATGATTTCATTGCAACCTTTAAGAGTGACCGCAAGGGCAACCTTAGTCAACGCAAGCCATGCGATCATGGAACACACATACAATAGTAAACCACCTCTCGGTGTGAATGCTACGGCTTCTAATCCTAGAATGCATGTGATATATGTGATAAGTCTATAGGACCTACACATAAGCCTCTATTCTTATTTTGTGCGATGAAAAAGTGACACACACACAAATACGGCAACCACATTATATCATACCTATTCCTAGGGTGCATGCGATGCAGGTTAGCAAACGGAGCTTATCTCTAAGTTCCCTGTTCTTGTCTACGCGTTCCAATCCGTTCTCTCGAGTCTTAGATTTGGGTTTTAGACTACTCTCCCAAGTATGCCTAAATGATGAATGATGCGCTCATAGGATAAGGTAACCGCATGAACTTGGATGACCTAAGATTATTCTTATCTCTAATGAACAATACATACATTGCTCAATGTGACCAACCACTTACCCTCTCGGGTAGTTGGTTGTTGCTGACTTTACTCATAGACAAGCATTGCGTTAGCCTATAGATAGGCGTTGCCGCAGCTTCACACTAAGCAAATAAAATTACTCACACGCTCATGCAATGCACACCTCTCGGTGGGTTGCTACATGCTTCATATCCCTAATCCACATGACTAAGTATGTGATACCCAAGCAATCTCACTAAGTGTTGCAATGAAAGTAAAGATACTAAGTAAAGAAGATGGAGATAGAGTCGAAGGAAACAGAGAAATGCATTGAAAACAAATTGTATTAATTCCTTAATCACAAAATGTCACACAATACAATATAAGAAAAGAAAGGAAAATGAAATGACTGGCTGGAAGCAAAGACTTGCTTCCAACAGATGTGCATAAAGCTATCAGTGGTGCCATGAATGGGCGGTAGAGCTTACTCTCCCGAGATCTAGCTCTGGTCGTCACTTGGAATGGATAAAGGAGGTGAAGAACTCTCAAGCGTCTTTTCCCGCATTTTGTCTGGATCACAAGGATCCGCCCTAGGCGAACCTCAGGCGAAAACCTTGGATTCAACCTTGGGTGAAAACCCTGGATGATTTGAATTTCTACTCATCAGCTTCTTTATATAGAGCCTGAATTTCTGACAACATTAATGGACTATTCTGATTCTGACATTCGACGCGTTTAGTCCTTTCTGAACCTCTGCCGCTAACGGCATGGTAGGTGAAATTTCAAAATCATCTTTTGATTTTCTCGAAGTAGATGCGTTGATGCGTTCATTCCACCAACCTTGCGTTGATCCCATTAGTATGCATTATCGCGTAGCCGCAATCATTCAGTGACCGCATTCGCTTAATATCGCAACTCTACACGATGACCACAATCGCTTGACGAGCGCAACTCCCATGCGATGGACGTATACGGCTGGTTACCACGACATCCATGCATTGATCAACGCATTCGCCTTTGCGATAGAGAGTTTCTCCGCATCGGTCGTCTATACGGTGGTCCGATTTTCATATTTGCGTCCACTTCCTGCGTTAGCTACAAAAATAGAACATTATACGCATAATATCGCATAATAATGGGTTAGCCGAGATGTATCATGCTGAACGATGCAAGCTTACTTTCTCATGGATTCCTAGCACAATTGCCGCATATTCTGCTTAACAACCTTCATAATTCTATGTAAAAGGCCTAAGATGACATGCATTTCTGCATGTCATCACACCCACAAACTTAAAATCATGTTTATCTTCAAGCATGTGTTATACTCAAGAAATTCTAACTCACCTTCATGCTTTCCTTTGCGATGACCAGCTTCTTAGAATATAATTTACACACACCTCTGACCATCACCCTAATACTCTCCTCCACTTTTGCTACTTCTTCAAAAAGATCTCTTCTAAGTTTAGATCCGCCAAGCTTTTGCTCAAAAACTTTTATTCATTCACCACAATTTTGCATTTAGCTTTTGAGAATGTGTCCGTCAAAATAATTCAAAACTTCGCAATGACTTATTCGAATGCGGCGTTGAACCTGGTTACGCTCTTCATTTTAGCTTACCCCACGAATGTCATGCGGGCATCCAACTTCAGTTGCGTTCCATATTCAACTCAACTCTTGTCTTGCTTGATTGGGCTTGCGCCCAACAGAGTAGTTGCGCTAATGCACTGATCCTGGCGACATGCCTTCGTTTTTGCTTGCCCCCACGTGTGTCAATGGACATCCAACTTCGAGCAAGTGCCTTTCACAGCTTAACTCTTATCAACATGGGTTTCCCCATTGCGTTGACAGTGGAGTTATTATTCTCAAAAACTCGCTTCCTTTTTTTTTTAAATGATCCCAATGCAATGAACGCAATTCTTCGTGACCGCTGCCACTTCCAAACTTAGAGGTTGGCAGCGTTTTCACAACAAAGCTAAAAACAAAATCAACAGGAATGTTGTAATCAATGTTTGAGCGAAGGTTTGCACAAAATAAAACTTAAGACTTTCAAAATTTGAAGAGGCTAATAAAAGTAAAGAGCGCCTTGCGTTGATTAGTTAGAAAATGCGGTGAATTATATGTACCATCATAGAAACACTGCAAAGCAACGCGATCGGGAAAGAAAGAATTTCAAAAGGATAAGGCATACAAGATAACAGGAAAAGACCTTAGGCGGAACAATGCATGCGATCATGTGTTGGAATTCATGCGATTGAAGCCATGCGTTGAAGGATGAAAGGAATTCTTCTGTTGAACTGCGCACCAAGGAGACTTATTGTTGCACTTACAAAAGCAAACGTACCACACCCAAGGAAGCAGCCATATATCCAAAATAACAATGAAAATAAAAATAACATATATTAAGAAAGCAAGTTAAAGATAGAAGACATCCCTGGAAAAGTTGGAGTGTTGTCACCGAAAGGAGTCTTCCATGCAGAAGATGGTTCTCAACTGCTTGGGTCAAGGATTTGCCCTGACCATTGGAACTTCCGGCAATTATTGGGTGCATGCGGTCGTCATGTGCTTAGAATTATCTTCAGCTCTTTTGCGACTGTTTGCCTTTCTACCTTGGGGTTAATACTAGCTTTCGGCGCATCGCTTACACTTCAATATTGTTTGCAACCTGGTCGCACAAGCTACAATACTCCCAAGATAAAAAATGTTGCCTGCAGAGACACAAAACTTAACAAACAATTAGCTGCTAAGTCCCCAGCAATAGCACAAAAAACTTGTAATAAATTAATTTTGATGTTGTTATGCTTTGACTCAAGTTTTTGTCCCTGGCAACGGCGTCAAAAACTTGTAAAAGAATAAAAATTGAATGATTATGATGCGCTATGACTTATGATACTGCGATACTATGTTCTAAATATATTCAATAATGCTTAGATGCTTTCGTAGTATGCATTCGTATAGTGCATGTCATAAGTTTTCTTACGCTGGGACCAAGTATAATTCCAATGCAAGTTTCTTAGAGTGAACTAAGGTCGAACACGGGGATTGTGAGAATTAATGTGATACTATTGTGGTATATACGACCGGTTAAAATAAAGAATAATGAATTGGGTTTGCAGAAACATAAAATGCGATAAAGAGTAAATTACGGTAAAGACTAAAATGCGATGGTAAATAAATTACGGTGATAAAATAAATGAATAAACTATTAATATACAGGTTGAGGACTGACTATGAAGATGTGCAAAAATGTCTAATGAATGTGGTGGCAAGTCTTGTGAAATGTGTCAGAAAGAGAATGGGTTGAGGGAAAGGACATCGCAAGTTCGTCAATCTTGCTGAGGATGCAACTAAGGTTCCGCTTTCCCTTGGCTTACATCTTTCAGTGATCGGTCGCATTCCCATATGTCTATGGTGAAACAGAGATGAACGTGATGAACACAAGGTTGTTTCCATCTCTGGAAATACTTCTCGCTTTAGTTAACGCATTCTTCCAACCTTTTTTCGATAGGCAGAATAACATCTTCACTTCTGCTCTCACAGGTGAAGATGTCGTCGAGCATGCTTTAGCTAAACTTAGTTGATTTCCTTAACAAGGGTTAACTCACTCGCTTAATCCTTCCCTTTTACCTAGGGGATTAGTTACACATGATGGAGAAAATGGATGATGAATGTATGGAAAAGAACAAGAGATGATGATGAATACGATAATGATATTTAAATCTAAAGATCAACGTTTGTTCAGATAGTGAATGAAAGATTAAAGATAGATGAATACAGTAGATGAATAGAAAAATAAGAACAAATACGGAAAGAGTGTTAATGTCTTGACACAAATCCCGATCGAAGACGTTGTGCTTGCTGGCGTGTGGAAGAAATGGAGTGGAAAGCATCCGTCTCAGGCTTGCTTTCCAAGTAGAAGTGACCTCTTACACAGAGCTTCTTTTTCAGGGATGGAAATAATTTCTTGCTTAGATACTTACCTTTCAGTCTTGTCTCGTCATTCTCCCGGATTTTCTCTAAATTGTCTCTTCAGACCAACCTTTTTTTCATTGAATTTGATGAAGCTATTTACCTTGGCTCCTTCTGTATTAGTGGTCCCACTTTGAAAATCTGATAATTCCTGCCATGGCTGGGTGGAAACGTCCACTCTGCTCCATGATTGATTTGTTAGAATCGTACAACAGAAAAGCTGTACAATGTCAGAAGTCCTTGCAAATGTGTTGCTCTTCATATCTTCAATCTGTCTCTTATACACATCTAGATGTGTATAAGAGACAGACAGAAAAGCTGTACAATGTCAGAAGTCCTTGCAAATGTGTTGCTCTTCATATCTTCAATCAATCGCCACTTGCGGTGTAATTGTTTTGATCTCTTATCGATTTTCGCATGCGGTGGAAATGCGTTGGTTGTTTGAGTCCGTGATCGATCATCGCATGCGCTGCAATTGTGTTGTTCTTTCTTTATTCTTGAATGATTGCAGCATGCTATGATAATGCATGGTTATTTTTTTGTCCTCGAGCGATTATCGCATGCAGTGACCTATTTTCCTGCAAAACAAAGACTTGGACATTCCATTTTGCCATCGCAATGGGGTTAGAGGGTGTGCTTACGACATTTTACAATTTTCGCGATTCTAAGCCAATTTCTATACTGTTGATGCAACTTTTCCTTCTTTTTGCTCCATAATCTAAATAAAACAGTATAAATAACTTGTATTTCTACAAGTTATAACAGCTTCACAAGCCACTACATACTTTGCCTCCATGGTGGAGTCAGCGATGCACCCTTTCTTGATGCTTCGCCATATTATCGCCCCTCCATTAAGAGTGAACATTTATCCTGATGTGAATTTCCTAGAATCCCCCTCAGTTTGAAAATCAGAGTCCTTGTACCCCATAAGGATCAAATTCTTATAACCATAACAAGCATGTAGTCCCTGATTCTCCGTAGATACTTGAGAATGTTCTTAATGGCTATCCAGTGATCTAATCCTGGATTATATTGATATCTACTGACTATCCCCACTACGTAGCAGATGTCAGGTCTAGTACATAACATCACATACATCAAGCTACCTACAACAGATGCATATGGGACCCGTCTCATCTCCTCAACCTGTTGAGGCGTCTTAGAACATATGTCCTTAGACAAAGTGACTCCATGCCTGAACGGTAGTAGACCCCTTTTGGAATCTTGCATCGAGTACTTGAGCAACATCTTGTCAATGTATGATACCTGAGATAGTGCTAGCACTTTGTTCTTACGATCCCAAAAGATCTGTATACCCAGAACAAACTGAACCTCTCTCAAATCTTTCATTTGGAATTGAGTCACTAGCCAGTTCTTAACTACAGTTAGTAGACCTATATCATTCCCAATGAGTAGGATATCGTCTACATACAACACTAAGAAAACTACTGAATTGTTGACAATCTTCTTGTAGACACAAGGATCATCAATGTTTTGGTCAAAGCCATACGATCTGCATCGAATGTTCCAAGATCGAGACGCCTGTTTCAACCTATAAATGGACCGATTCAGTTTGCAAACTTTTTGCCCTTGACCTTGAGTAATGAATCCCTCGGGTTGCACCATGTAAACGGTCTCCTCAAGATTGCCATTCAGAAAGGCAGTCTTGACGTCCATTTTCCAGATCTCATAATTATAATGAGCAGCAATGGACAGGAGGATGCAGATCGATTTTAACATGGAAACAGGCGAGAAAGTTAACTCATAGTCGACTCCCTCTACCTGGGTATAACCCTTTGCCAAAGGTCGAGCCTTGAAGGTTTCCACCTTCCAATCAGCACCTCGTTTCCTCTTGTAGATCCATTAACAACCTATAGGTCTTACCCCATCAGGCTAATCTACAAGATCCCATACTGAGTTGAAGTACATCGACTCCATCTCGAAATCCATGGCTTTGACCCACTCATCTCGGTCTATATCCTTCATTGCCTTCTGATAAGACAACAGATCCTAAACTAGCCATCTGCTACCATAGCTAGGATTTCCGTGAAACCAAATAGCGAATGGGTGGGTTCGCAACCCTCTGACTGCGTTGAGGTTCCCTCAACTCTTGAGGTGGAACCAACCTACTAGATGAACTATCATCAACAACTCATGCTGATGAAGTAGGCCCTTCAACAACTCTTGTTGAAGTTTCAGTAGTTTCGTTGAAAAGCTCACGTAACACGACTTTACTACATGGACTGTGCTCCCCAATATGATCCTCCTCCAAGAAAGTAGCGTTCATGGAAACAAACACCCTATTTTCCAATGGATTATAAAAATAACCCCCTCGTGTACCTTTGGGGTAGCCTACAAAGAGGCATAACCTCAACCATGGTTCTAAATTCTTGGGATTAGCCTCAAGCACATGTGCTGGGCAACCCCATATGCGGAAGTGACATAAACTAGCTTTACGCTCGTTCCACAACTCCAGAGGTGTTCTCGCAACACTCTTGAAAGGAATACAATTGAGTATGTATACCGCAGTCTCCACTGCGAAACCCCAAAATGAGTTCGGTAAGGAAATGTTACTCATCATCGAACGAACCATGTCCAACAAGGTTTTGTTTCTCCTCTCCACTACACCATTCTGCTGAGGTGTATCTGGCGTTGAGAGTGGGAAACGATTTCATGTTCTATCAAATAGTCCTGGAATGCCGAATCCAAAAACTCTCCACCTCGATTTGATCGAAGTGTTTTAATCCATCTATCCAATGCATTTTTAACTTCAGTCTTGAACTTTTTGAACTTTTCAAAGGATTCAGACTTTCGTTGCATCAGATAAACATACCCATACCTAGAGTAATCGTTAGTAAAACTGATAAAATACTCATAGCCTCTTCGGGCTTGCACATTCATAGGACTACAAAGGTCAGAATGTACTAATTCAAGAGGCTCTTTACCTCTATAACCTTTTCCAGTAAAAAGCCTTTTAGTCATCTTACCCTCAAGGCAAGATTCGCATACCGGTAAAGAACTTTTTTCTAACTCACTTAGAAGTCCATTATTCACCAACCTCTCAATCCTATTGAGATTGATGTGCCCTAATCGAGGGTGCCAAAGTTGGGCATTTTCTTTTGGAGAAATTTGTTGACGTTAGATTGAGTTACGACAGATTTAAACATCTCTATGTTATGGAGGGAAGTTAAGGCTAACGGTCTTAGCACATACAAGTTATTTTCCAATTTAGCTGTAAAAATCTCAACACCATTCTTATGAATAAACATTTTATCCACATTAAAAAAAAGAGTGTATTTCCATTCTAACAGACACTTTACAGAAATTAAGTTCCTTTTTAATTCAGGAACTACAAAAATATCTTTTATTACAAGAAAACTATTCTGTAAAGTTAACTGGATGCCTTCCACTGCCACAGTTGAAACGATGTGTCTAGGGCCTACTTGCATCATCATCTCACCAGCCTCCAGCTGAATCTAATCCCTTGAAAAGAAGAACAAACGTGATTAGTAGCGCCCGAATCAATTATCCAGGCAGAATCATTATTCTCCACTAAATAAGTTTATAGCACAAGTAAATCATATTTACTTTTGTCTTCCTTGGCCTTAGCCTTGGTAGCCTTCCTTTCCTTCAGCCAGCGAGGACAATTCCTCTTTTAATGTCTGTCCTGGTGGCAGTGAAAACATTTTCCTTTTTCAACCGGCGACGGACGCCTCCTTAGGGCGACAAGTGGCGGGTTAGCAGGCGTTTTCGCTTTCCTCTTACCACCCTTCTTCTTCTTCCCCTTTCCAGAGTTAGAAGTAGAAGGTGCAAACTTCATCCTTGAGGTCAAACCTTGATGGAATGTTCTAGAAGATGAGGCAACATTTGCCTCACCCCTTTTCCTCTCATTGCTTTTCAGTAAAGATTGGTATGTCTGCAACTCCTTGACGAGAGTTGTAAGGTTTTATTCCACTTTGATAAGAATTACATTGCTAACAAAGTGGAGGAATCTCTCCGGCAATGAATGTAGGATGATGCTAACCTGACTGCCCTCATCGATTCTAGACCAATTCATCTCCGCCACGTTAAAGTGGACCATCATATTAAGCACAAGTTCACGAACAGAAGTGCCTTTCTCCATTTTCAAGTTGAAGATGTATTTAAGAGCCTCGTGCTTGAGCTGTCCAGACAGTTTTCTGAACATCCCCCACAAGGACTCCATGATGTCATGCACTCAGACCATGGGCTCATGCTTCTTGGCCAACACATCACTCAGACTGGCCAAGATATAGGCTTGGGCCTTCTCGTATGCCCGTGTCCATCGCTCGTATGCCTCCTGAACATTTTGAGCGGCGTTTAGAGCTAAAATAAGAGGACAAACTTCTGTAAGGGAAAACATTAGATCCTCGATGATGAGTATCATTGTGATCATATGTTTCCAACTCGAATAGTTGTCGCCAGTAAGTTTTTTGGCATTTAACAATGCAATTGTGGCTATAGTCATTTTTCAACCATTTCTGAGATACGAACAAACTTTTATAAGACTTTGCTAAACCACATTTTAACTAATTAGTTTTAGCAAATTAGTTTCCAAGTACCCTAAGTGATTAAGACTTTTATTTTGCAATGATGCCCCAGCGAGTCAGGACAAATGTCACCGGTGGGGTGATCAGATGCCCCTTCACTGGGATGAGACATTCTCAACCATTAGGCAGAACCAACTCTTGGAACTGAACCTAACAACCACCATTTATTTGGTCCAGAACTGTTAACACTTAACAATTTCGCGTAAGTGTGACCCCTTGTTTTCAGCCCCAGAGTCCTGCTCTAATGAGCCCACCGTAGGGAAGAAACAGATTAAGACAATAGATTAAGTAACCTTATTCTCTTACAAGAGATCAACTAAAGAAACGCGCAAAACTGCCATCTTAAGGGGGGCACTCCCAGGGTGCCTCGAGGCGATGCACAGAAACTTTATTCAACCTAACGAGAGAGACCCTAGGATATGCTGTCGCACTTCTCGCTCCCACTTACTATGAACATTCTCTCCATGCACCTTGATATTGACCTACCCAAACACCATCCTTTAGGGGGACACTCTTAGGGTGCCACGAGGCCAAGGGTAGATCTCACAGTGTGGACAATAAGGTAGAAACGTGAAAGGTTTAAATGGAGCATAAAATGCCCCGTACCTCCCATTGAATGTTTTACCTAGGGGTTCATTAATCTAGACAATCCGACTACTGATTTTAGTCTAAGTTATCTTTTAAGTTCGCTAAAAAACAACTTTTGTCTTTGAAATAAAACAAGTTCAAATAGTCACATTAAACTCTTTAATGGACTGTCCTTAACTTGCATACATGCATCAAATCTATCTAATTCACCTTTCCAGGTAGGTTCCTAAGTATGGGTGTTATGTTTCCGTCACCTTAAATACCCCAGCCTAGACAGAACCCTCCTTAGACAAAAGGTCCCTTATAGATAGATTTGCTAACCATGTATTAGTCAATTTAATCCTATTAAACTGATTAAAAGATTAAAACCTAAGGTTGCTAATCATATTAGAACTGTGATCTTAGGTCTATCTCATCAAGTTTTAAACATTTTAAGACCATGAATTAAACCTAAGTTGGCATGCATGTCTTTCTTGTTGATTTTAGTTCTGATTTCTTTTTATAACCTTTATAAAAGAAACAACTAAAATATACATTGCCACACAACAAGGTATTTATAACGCTTATAAATTTAACCTATGTGTCATGCTTCATGCAATGTCTGGTCATTACTATACATAACTTTTATATACAAGCAACAACCAAGCACACATGTTTTCCATACATTCTTATACTATAACAATTATAATATAAAGATGATGCATGTCAATGCTTTATGCATGCATAAATATAACTCTTATATTATATGATGCATGAGCATGCTCTTATGTAATTTAAATCATGCTTCTCTAAATCATAACACTTAGAATAAAGAGATGATGCATGACCAATGCATAATCTAAGTTGGGATTTTTCTATATGGCATACCATATGACATATAAATAAAACATACATCTAATACATAACACAGATTAATGGACCGGGATGAACCACCTCTAAAATCGGAATGAAAAAATCTATCTATTACTTTTTTCCACCAAGAAAATCGGTTCATAAGAAAATCGGCATTTGAATTACCGGGCGAAGCTCCCATCGTTTATTAAACACCTCCAGGTAAACGATCGTGTAGCGCACAAAACGATGCTAAACGATCGCTAAGACGACAAAGAAGCTATGAAGCCCGATTGTCTAGATGATCACTTAACGAGCAAAAGGTAAACGATTTACTACGTGATTTACTCCACGATCGTATAGTCAGTAACTAAGCGATGAAGCTTGCTAAGCTATAAAATCGTCTAGTGCGTGCACGATATACAACTCCCGAGTATTCGATACTCAATGATCGTCTACACATTGTCTACACGACCCGACCAATGCTTGGTCGTCTTCATCCTCGAAGAATAGTAACCCTTGCTACGAAGCTTCTTTACAAACGACTCACAGACTCAATAGTAGTTAATAATGCCCAAAAACGTAGGGGCCTTTACAATTAGCTTGAAATGTAAACGAATTTAATAAACCGAGGTTTAATCCCAAAAACTCCATTAATCCACACACCACAAATGAATTAACAATTAAAACAGAGAGTAGACATGCTTTTACCCACTGAGAATGTAAATGCAATTCTTTGCAGCAATGAATTTGGAATATCAGCAACCTGGCTTTGATACCAATTAAAGGAACTCTTATACAAGAGTACCGCTGAGCGGAAGCGGATCTTTCCAAAAACATTGTGACAGAATTTCCACATTTACATTCAAACAAATGATATGCATCAAACTGCTAAATTACCGGCATGCTTAGAGATAAATAAATACGAGAATAAGGAAACTTACCAGTTGAAGACTTTCTTCTCGACAAAGCTCATTCTCGCTAAGTGAACAGACTCCTCGCGCTCTCGTTAGAACAACAACTGATCGTCTACCACGAACGTACTCCACACGAACAGAGAAGAATGAGGATGACACCACCACTTGGAACCCTTAGTATTCTTGGACTGTATCCAAAGAGTGGGCTCTGTTAAGATTTGGTAGAGGAAATGAGGAAAAGAGATCGTATACAACGATCAAGCAAGTGGGAGAAAGACACGTCTCTCGTATAGACAAAGTGCTTGATCATTTAGGAGAGGTACACGATCGTGTAGGAAAAGGTAAGCGATCGTTTAATAGAAGTCGCGCGCGTGTAAGCAATCATTTAGTAAAATAAGCTATCGTATAGGCTCTGATTTACTAAGCGATAGAAAGAAAAATACACCGTGAGCAATTAACCATGGTTTTTGCAAAATGAAAACAATTTTCATTTTATTCTTCAGTTACGAAAACCGAATGGAACTTCCCACTAACGCATGGTTACAGAGAAAATGGCGGCCAATTATCCCATAACTGTCCAATTAATAAATAATAAATATAATCATATTATATTCATTAACCTATAGTTTAATATCATATATCAACCATAGTGTTTTTTCCTCCACTAGATATAAATCATATTTATATCGAATTTTCTCCAATTAATGTATCTCATATATAAAGTCAATCATATCATATATAATTAACCAGTTCAATCATATCATATATAATCGAACTTTCTCTTGTCCATTTGAACATTTCAAACTAACCCAAAAACTGATTCTCAACTTGAATCCAAGCTACCAAGGGGACCTTATGGACCTATGGTTCGAAGCTCCAATGGTACGTGAATAGCTTACTAAACTCTTTAGCCACGAGATCCACTATCCGTTAACTGCCAGGCATTCCACTAAAGACAAACAGCTGAACTCTCCTTACTAGCGATATATTTCTGTATCCATCGAATATAATCAATCATCAGTACGATAACTGATAACTTGTAGAAATACAAGTTATTGTGGTTCTTAAGTTGGAACAATTAAGGTTTTTAATGATAAATTCTCCTCATTTTTAGAAGAAACGCATGGAATTACTCAAACATTAGCAAACTCATGCAAAAGAATGTTTATTACTAAAGTATCGTGGCACTAACGCACTATATTGCAGGATTTCAACAAGAGGCTAACGCATGATTAAGAAGTGTCGCAGGCAAGGTCTAACTCATGGGCCATGCGCCGGAGGGATTCAATGCAAGGAAGATTCATTGATTCAGGCTGTTTGTGTCAAATCTCCACTTGCAAGCATGGGCACCTACAGCAGGTGGCGTCTGAAAAGCATCTGAATGTCAGGCGACTGACCAGGGCATGGACTTTAATGCTGCTCATCATCAAGCTGGAGAAGACCAACGCCTATAAATAGAAGAAATCCCTCCAGAGTTCGAAGTNCTTCTCACTCTCAATATTAGCTTAGTCGTAGTTTTAAATTGTTAAAGCTGTGTTGTGGTGCCAAGAAGAGCAGAAGGGAAGAGAACCACCACCACCGCCGATCAAGGAGCGGAGGAAGCCGAGCTTGAGAGAGACACTTCGTCCAATTCTTATACAAGTGATTGTACACAACCAGAATTGAGCCAAAAAGGACAAGAGATTGTACTCTGCGGCTTGACTCTTTTCCTTTCATCTTATTTATCGCTTTCATCCTTTCATCTGATTAAGTATTGCTTTTGTAAAGACAATCTGCTTCTTTATAAATTCACATATTTGATCTATCACACTTTGCCATTGTTTATTTCTTGTTTATGTTGGATGTATCTATACTTCATGCAAAATTCCATTTCAAATGCTTAAGCCAACAAAATTTGGTAAAAGCATCTTTAGCTTAGACTATTCGAGAGAAAGTAAGCCAGCATCGAGTTAGAATGCATAGTATATCTAGAGATAGACTTATTGATGTTTATTGCATCCTGTATTTTACGCATGCATCCTACAGATAGGTTTTGTATGTTATACGCATTGAGAAGTGTTGAATAAAGTCTAACACATAAACAAAGATAAACAAATCATCTCATTCATCACATTCTAGTTCGTGTACATCCATCTTAGATCGACGCATACCACTTGCATTAAAATCCATTTCCACACGACTCATCATTCTCTACTCAACCTTTTTGTATCTTCTTGCACACACACAGCACCTTAGTGTAAATAACACATTTCTCCATACATTTAGGATATCCCTACAACAGCTACAACGCAAGGTTTGCGTTAGCTTAATCTGAATCCCTTAGTTCGACCCTGGACTTACCAGGAACCTAAATTGGATTTATACTTGGGTCTGATTTAGGAAAACTTGAACGTCAATAGAGGACTGTCATGCGTTCTGTTGCACATCTCTAACGCATCACCACATTAAGAATACAACGCATCAAAGCATTAATGCATCATTTATACTTAGAACTTATTTTTTCAAATTATTTTATACAATACACTCCTAGCTCGAATCACGAAAGCAACAAACAAGTTTTTGGCGCCATTGCCAGGGATTCAGCAACAAAACTAACCAAAAATTTTGCTTGTATCTTTTAAAGGAACACTTCAGCCAAGGGAGTATTACGAGCTAAGCCTAAGCTTGTGAATGTTTATGAGCAGGGAAAGCACTCCTAAACTTATATACGACCCCAAAGTTGAAAGGACCTTCCGATGAACAAATCGATCTAATCGTCATCATAGGTTAAGGCAACAACTTCTCAGACAACAAAACAGGCAACAAGAAATGGCGGACGAATAGGCAAATCAGAACTTAGCTCAACAACTGGCCCACGCTATGCAAAATCCTATCCTAATAGCGAACAGTAGTACACATCCCATGAGGGAGTATGCGTCTCCTGTATTGTATGATTTCTCACCAGGGATCATACACCGAAGGCCAGATAGGACAAGATTTGAAATAAAATCTGTGATGCTACAAATGCTCCAAACTGCTGGACAATTTGGGGGTGGTCGTGGAGAAGATCCTCACGCCCATATGAAACGTTTCCTAGAAACGTGCAACTCATTTGTGATTCCTGGAATCACCCCAGAAGCGATCAGGCTATCTTTGTTCCCATATTCTTTGCGTGATGATGCAAAGCAATGGGTAAGCTCTCTAGAGCCTGGTGAAATCACAACCTGGGAGAAGTTGGTGGAGAAATTCATGCAAAAATACTTCCCACCTACCACCAACGCAAGGAGGCGATGAGAGATCATGAACTTCGAGCAAGAAAAAGCTGAACCATGGATTACCACTAACCATCTAGATGGAGACTTTTTATGGTGGATTGAATAGAGCATCTCAGATGGCAGCCAACGCAACTGCAGCTGGTGGTATTATGGATAAATCGTATACTGAAGCTAAGAAAATATTAGACCGCATTGCTAAGCACAACATGGAATGGGTGGACGATACTTATGACGCAAGAGCCCGACAGGAAGAGGCGATCTCAAAATGTGAATTCTATCGATTCCAACACAATAGCCACACTCTCTGCACAAGTGGCTACTATGACAAACCTTTTGCAGAACATGTCACTAGGGAACGCATCAACTCAGCAAAAGGTAAATCAGGTAGACACAATCATGCAACCCATGGTTAGCTGTGTGGGTTATGGAGATCCTCATTCCTACTCTGATTGCCCACAAAATCTGCAATTAGTATGCTTCATTAAAAACAACCCATTTTCAAATACATATAATCCCGAATGGAGGAACCATCCAAATTTTTCTTGGATAGGAAATCAACAAGAGCACCACCCAGGGGCGAACCAGCAGCAAAGGCAAGGACCATCGCCTGCATTCCAGCCAACGCATCAGCCGCACCAACAGTCCTTTAATAGAAGAGGTCACGCGTCGAGCTCAGCATATTCGCTTGAAAACCTATTAAAGAAGTATATCACCAAGAATGACGCGTTGCTGAAAAGCCAGGAGATACAGGTGGGGCAGATAGCGAGTGAGTTGAAGAATAGGCAGCCTGGAGTCTTGCCTAGCAACACTGAAACCCCGGGGAATAACAATGGAAAGGAGCAATGCACGCGGTGACATTGCGAAGTGGCAAAGCTCTTGAAGAAAGAACCATGAATCCAAGAAACAACAATCCTTCAAAAGAACTCAACACACGTTCAATGGCATTAGAAGTTCAAGAAGAAAGAACGCATGAATCCACAAGCCATTCAGAGCCAAGCACGTTTAACACGAGAAAACCTGTGGTGCCGCTGGATGCACCATTCCCTAGACGCTTGTTGAAAAAGAATGATGAACAACAATTTAAGCGTTTTCTTGAAATCCTGAGGCAATTGCACATCAATATTCCACTTGTAGAGCCTTGGAGCAAATCCCAAAATATGTCAAATTTTTTAAGGACATTTTGACAAAGAAAAGAAGAGTCAACGAGACGGAGGTAATTGTGCTAACGCAGGAATGCAATGCGTTAGTAAGCAATAGATTACCCAAGAAACAGAAGGACCTAGGAAGCTTCACAGTCCCGTGTTCGATCGGAGGGTTGGATGTGGGACATGCGTTGTGTGATTTGGGAGCAAGCATTAATCTCATGCCACTCTCAATCTTCAAGAAATTGGGAATTGGTGAAGCACAACCCACTTCTGTTACTCTTCAACTCGCTGACAGAACGATCAAGTACCCTGAAGGAAAGATTGAAGACGTTTTGGTAAAAGTTGACAACTTCATATTCACAGCAGATTTCATCATCTTAGACTATGAAGCGGACAGGGATGTACCAATTATTCTTGGACACCCCTTTCTAGCCACTGGGAAAGTGTTGATAGACATGCATAAGGGAGAATTGACTATGCGCATAGACAATCAGGAAGTAAAGTTTAATATGTTAAACGCATTAAAGTTCCCGGATAGTGAAGAATGTCAACT
>NC_052360.1:70928798-71002893 GCF_009727055.1 Benincasa hispida | reverse complement strand
GAAACAGAAGGACGTAGGAAGCTTCACAGTCCCGTGCTCGATCGGAGGGTTAGATGTGAGACATGCATTGTGTGATCTAGTAGCAAGCATTAACAATCAGGAAGTAAAGTTTAATATGTTAAACGCATTAAAGTTCCCGGATAGTGAAGAATGTCAACTGAACAGAATAGAGTTGCCTAAAGAAGAAGTGACCTAAGTATGCGAGGTCCTCGCATTGGAGGAAAACATGAAAGAACCAGAGCTGCCAAGTCTGAGTGAGCGGCAGACAAAACTAACGCGTCCATCACTAGAGGATCCACCAGAACTTGAACTAAAACCATTATCTAGTCACCTTAAATATGCTTTCCTTGGAACAAATAAAATTTTACCTGTAATTATTTCCGCGAATCTTACCAAGCCTAACGAACATTCTCTTTTGCAGATGCTGCAAAAGCATATGCGTGCAATAGGTTGGACGCTAACGGACATCCGTGGCATCACCCTATCTTATTGCATGCATAAAATCAGGTTGGAAGAAGGGAAGATGGGATCGATTGAGCCTCAACGAAGGCTGAACCCCATAATGAAGGAGGTAAAGAAAGAAATCTTAAAATGGTTAGATGCAGGAATAATCTATCCTATATCCGACAGCAGCTGGGTAAGCCCAGTCCAATGCGTTCCCAAGAAAGGGGGAACAACAGTGATAGTCAATAATAATAATGAGCTCATTTCTTCAAGGACTGTCATGGGCTGGCGCATCTGCATGGACTATAGGAAGCTCAACGTGGCAACCAAGAAGGACCACTACCCCATTCCCTTCATTATGGACTATGTGTGGACACCTCTCAGGCCATGAGAAGGTGTGCCTTGGGATCAGCCCTAAAGGGATCAATCTATCTACTTACCCTTACTTCGGGGAAGGAGTGAATTCCATCTTATGTAGCTGAGTTCCCAACTCCCAAATCAGACAAACCCCCAAAGTAGTAGGTTTGAGTCGGCGACCTGGCCACTCGTACCTATGCAAATCAAAAGACCGCCCTCAATGGATGGAGTTCCCAACTCATTCAGGATTGAGGTCATGTTACCTATGGTCATTCTAGTGAAGTGAAGTCTTTTTCATGAATGACGTTATATAACGAATACTTTGTGGTCGGGTCTTATACAAACTCTTTGTATAGGACGTCGCCACTCATATGTCTCTACACGAATGATCAGGATCAGACCATCTGTAGCAAGTCACAACACTTGTAAGTATTCCACAAAGTGGGCCGCATCCGTAGTGTTACCAAGATAAGGTTTCCCTCCTATATCGATATACTACAAACCATTTTGGTTATTGATAACGGGCAGAAATGCACGTTATCATAGTGTTAAGTTCTTAAACAATGTTGGCTTGCATTGATAAAATATGATAAATTGCATTAAAAAAGCATCATATTCATAATATTGCGGTCGCATGTGTTCATCGCATTGGAACAGTTGATTTTTGTATTTTTTATGCAGATTATGCGTGAACGCAAGGGGGAAATTGCGATCATAGGAAATCATCGGTCCGAGCGCAACTTCACCGCAAGGCTTTGCGATGATTGTGCTCGTAAACATTTGCTCAAGAAGAATTTCCGCAACTTGGTTTGCGTAACTTGGTGGGCGCATCTCAGTGAAAGGCTAATTAATTGCGATGGGACAGAAAGCTGATGACAGTCGAATCTGAATTAAGTTAACAGCCGATAACGATCACAAGTACATTCAACTTTTCAGTGACAAATATTCGGCGCATCAATCAGGAATTAAAGCCGTCCCATCTGTACAATCAATAAGAGAAGAAGCCGCCTTTCACCCTGGATGTTCTATAAATACCAAGGCAATCCTTCAGAAAAGGGGTTAATTAGTTCACGAGTTCACCATCTTACGAGTTTAGCCTGGTTTTTTAGATTTTCTTTTACTTTAAGGCGGATGCGAGAGAAGAAGGTTGTGCTGACAGATTGTTCCAGTAAGCTTGGGAGACCGCCGAAAAACTACCAAAACAGAGAGAGGGTCGACGCCTACAGAAGCAGGAATATCTTTGGAACCGAATAGAGATTGACAGTGTAAAAGCCTCAGTCAACAAGGAATTGCTACCAGGCTCTCTTCCTTTATCTTCCATTGTTATTTTGTACTCACTCATTTATAAAAATGGAATTTCCTTCTCTATATCTGTTCACTCTCTGTTATTTATGCATGAGTAGCTAAATCTATTGAATTGGTTGAGAATAACTTAGCTAGCATGACTGGGAATCTCCATTCTATGTGATTATCTTGTATTATGTATGCTTCATTCGTCCATTAGAGATACTCGAGAGGGTAGTTTGTGGACAGGATCTAGGCTTGGGAAAGTCAGGTTAGAATCTAAGTTCGGGAGAGTCTGATTAGAACACAAAATCAAGAGATAGGCGCTTAGGAATAAGCTCTATTTGCTATTAACGCATCCCATGCATCCTAGAGATAGGATATGATTGTGTGTGGCCACCTTGCTTTCATGCATCTTGCATCATTGTATAGGACAAGAGTAGAGACTTAGGAATAATCTCTATGGACACTTTTGCATTCAACACATGCGTCCTAGACTTAGGAGCATCACATTTGCATTGGAAAATGACTTGTTGTGCATGGTTGTAGCATGGTCGCATAGTTTGACGCATTCCCAGGTAACGATAGCTAAAGACCTTCTCAACCCGTTCACCGCATACTAAATGCATCTATCCCACAACTGACTTTTCTCAAATCCGCCGCATTTTTTTATTTTTCATTAACGCAAAAACAAAATCCCAACAACTTATTTATTTATCCGATTACCGCAAAGTTTTCATAAAAATTACCAACGCAACCTGTTTTCACAAGTCCCTAAGTTCGACCTTGGACTTATTAGGAAACTCAGTGTAATTTACCCTTGGATTTCGCTGAGGAAACTTGAGTTCACAACGCAATTTCACCATCGCATATCATCCATAATTCACTTCATAAAATCAAGCATCAAGTTTTTGGCGTCGTTGCCGGGAACTTCGACAAAATAGTGTTCTAACGGTAATTTTTCTGATTTCTTTGTAGACTCTCAATCTCTGGCGAATTATGACCTGGAGATTGAGAGAATGTTTAGACGGAGACTGAGAAACCGCCAACAGTAACCACAGTCAGATAAAGAAGAGATGGCGGAGAAGCCTGAAAACGGAGCACCAAATGATAACAATGTCATGGCGAATCCAATCATGCTGGCAAACGATCACAATAGACCCATTAGGGACTATGCATCTCCAAACCTCTATGATTTCTCTCCAGGAATCATGAGGCCTGCCCTCGATGGAAGCAGATTCAAAATGAAGCCAGTGATGCTACAGATGATCCAGACTGCAGGACAATTCAAATGAAGGCGTGGCAAGGACCCGCACGCCCATCACCGAAGCTTTATTCAAATCTGCAATACTTTTATGTTCCCAAACATCTCTGCCGAAGAAGTTCGACTAACTTTGTTCCCTTTTTCTCTCTGTGACCAGGCTAAGAAATGAGGCGTATTCTCTCAAACCGGGAGAGATCACTTCATGGGAACAGGTCGTGGAGAAGTTTATGAAGAAATACTTTCCACCCACTGAGAATGCCAGACAAAGGAAACTCATTACAAATTTTGAACAAGACATGGACGAATCGCTCAGTGATGCCTGGGCGAGGTTTAAAAGGTTGGTTAAGGATTGTCCACACAATGGTTTGCCAGACTACCTTCAAATGGAAACTTTTTATCATGCTTTGAATCCCACTTCGCCGACCACTGCCAATACGGTAGCCGCTGGTGGTCTGCTTGATAAAACGTATGACGAAGCGAAGAATATCTTGGATTGCATCTATAAGAACCACGAAGATTGGAGAGAGAGTGACCAGAGATTGAGAATCAAAGACAATGATGCAAGTAATGGTGCTATTACTTCACTACAAAATCAGATGACCGCAATGATAAACTTAATCCAGGGAATTGCAATCAGCAGCCCAATACCGCAAAATGGGCAAATAAACGCAATCAGTTAAAACACGCAAGGTGTGCGACTTGCGATGATAGGCACGAGATGGAAGATTGCCTGCAAAATCCACAATCCGTTTACTTTGTAAAAAATAATCCCTTTTCGAATACCTTCAACCCCGGGTGGAGAAACCACCCTAATTTTGCTTGGAAGAATCAGCAACAGAATTTCCAACCCGTGGCGCAAAAAGAAGGGCCACAAGGATTTCCCACGCAACAACGGTTAAACGAGCAATCAAGCAAGTAGCTCACAACCACTGCAATCCTCTTCCTTGGAAAGCCTATTGAAGCAATACATAGAGAAAAACGAAATTGTGCTTCAAAGTCAAGCTACGTCCATCCACAATGTAGAATTACAGATGGGCCAGATTGCGAGTGAGCTGAAGAGTAGACCACAAGAGGCTCTGCTGAGTTCAACAGAACTCCTACGCAATCCGGGAGGATCAGGTAAAAAGAAATGTCAGGTTGTGACATTGCGAAGTGGGAAGACGGTGGAGGAAGAAAAGAATGAGCTTTGTTGGACAGCTCACATTGCGGCTGAACCTGGAATTGCGGTGACGCAAGAAAAAGAAGGAGGAAAAGAAGTAGTAGAACCAGAGGTTGCGTCGACCTCAAAGCCAAATGAGACGGGGACCGTGAAAGTGTAGTTATCCCCTTTCCCAAAGAGACTAAGGAAGAAGAAGAACGAAGAGGTACAGTACTAACATTTTCTGTCTATGTTAAAGCAATTATATATTAATATTCCTTTCAGTGAAGCGATTGAAGAGATGCCTACCTACGCAACGTTTTTGAAGGATATGGTAACCAAGAAGAGGGGAGCTGGTAAGTTTTCCACGGTAGCTTTAACGCAAAGTTCGAAATCAATCATTCCACCGAAGATGAGCAATCCTGGAGCTTTACTATTCCTTGCTCCATAGGAGGGCTATACATCAGGCAAGCTCTATGTGACCTGGGAGCCAGCATAAATTTGATGCCTCTTTCAATCTTTAGGCAGCTGAATGTGGGGCACCTTGTACCCAAACGGTGACTCTCTAACTTGCCGATAGATCTCTGGTGCATCCAGAGGGAAAGTGAAGGACGTACTGATAACCATTGACAATTTTATCCTACCAGCCGTCTTCATCATTTTGGACTACGAGGCCGACAAAGATGTGCCCATCATTCTGGGGCGACCATTTTTATCAACAAGTCATGCTCAGATTGATGTGCATAAAGGGAAATCACTTTGAGCATCAACGGACAGAAGCTTAAGTTTAACATAATTCGTGTTATGAAGTTTCCGGATGAAGAAGACCTGCATGACTCAGATGATGACCAGAATTTGATTGAGGAAGAAAAGTTTGATGAAGAGAATGAAGAAGAGGATGTCAGCGCTTCCGTTCTTGCCTGTAATGAGATCATAACAAAAACAAACAAGGAAGAAGAAATGATCTCAAACCAAGAAGAAGAGCCAATAGAAAAAGAAGAAAGAAAAACAACGCAACCATCCCTAGTAGAACCACCAACATTGGAATTAAAGACCTTGCCGAGTCATTTAAAGTACACGTTTTTGGGACAGAATGAGAAGCTTCCAGTTATCATTTCATCTGAGCTCAACGAAGACCAAAAGAATGCGTTGATGAGCATTCTAAGGAAACATGTGCGAGCAATTGGTTGGACGCTCGTTAACATTAAAGGAATTAGCCCAGCGTACTGTATGCACCACATTCGTCTTAAAGAGGATCACAAAGCAACGATCGAACATCAACGCAAACTCAACCCTGCGATGAAAAAGGTCGTCAAAAAGGAGATCATTAAATGGTTAGATGCGGGCATTATCTATCCCATAGTAGACAGCACGTGGGTTAGCCCCACACAGTGTGTGCCGAAAAAGGGCAGTATGACGGTAGTCCCAAATGAAAACAATGAATTAATACCGCAAAGAACTGTCACTGGGTGGCGCATTTGCATGGATTACCGCAAGCTGAATGCGGCCACAAAGAAAGATCATTTCCCTCTGCCATTCATTTACCAAATGCTAGACCGTCTAGCTGGAAATGACTTTTATTGCTTTCTGGATGGTTATGTCGGGTACAACTAGATTATGATAGCTCTAGAAGATCAAGACAAGACCACATTCACCTGCTCATATGGGACCTTTGCTTTTCGTCACATGTCGTTCGGCCTCTGCAATGCGCCAAGCACGTTCTAAAGCTGCATGATGGCCACCTTTTCAAATTATCTCGCAGACTCTGTTGAAATCTTCATGGACGACTTCTCTATTTATAGGAACACCTATGAAGTCTGTTTAGCAAACTTGGAGAAGATACTGAAGAGATGTGAAGAGACGAATCTGGTACTTAATTGGGAAAAATGTCATTTCATGGTGAAGAAGGGCATAGTGTTGAGCCATAAGGTTTCCCGGGATAGGTTAGAGGTGGACAAAGAAAAAATGGAAGCAATTGAAAACCTTCCACCTCCAACAAGCGTGAAGGCTGTACGAAGCTTCTTGGGGCACGCTAGATTCTAGAGACGCTTTGTTAAAGATTTTTAAAATAGCGCGATCATTGAGTGCGTTGTTAGAGGCTGACAGAAAATTTGATTTCTCAACGCATTTCGAGTTTTGAAGAATGCGCTGATTACTGTACCCGTATTGATTGCACCGGACTAGACACTTCCTTTTGAAATAACGTGCGATGCAAGCGGGTATGCGATGGGAGCAGCTTTGGCACAGAAGAGAAAAACAATCTTGCATCCCATCACATATGTGAGTAAAACATTAAATCCTACTCAGACAAATTATACCACCACAGAGAAAGAGCTTCTGGTGGTAATTTTTGCGTTGGAAAAATTTTGGGCATATCTGTTGGGGACAAAGGTACTCATCCATACTGATCATTCAGCAATAAAGTACTTAATGACAAAGAAGGACACAAAGCCGAGGTTTATCAGATGGGTTCTCCTCCTTCAAGAATTTGACATAGAAATAATTGATCGGAAGGGGATAAAAAACCAAGTTGTGGATCACTTGTCTAGACTAGAAAATCCTGAGGTTGACCGCAATGAGTCTGAAGTGAGTGCAGTGTTCCCAGATGAGCAGTTGTTCCATATTGAAGAATTGCCCTGATATGCAGACATGGTCAATTATCTGGTATGTGAGCAATTTCCTAAAGATTACACCTACTACCAACAGAAGAAGCACAAACATGAATGCAGACATTATTATTTGGATGAGTCGAATCTGTATAAAAGAGGGGCAAACTAGATCTTGCGATTTTGTGTACCAAATGCTACTCAACAATACATATTATCACAATGTCACGACTCACCATATGGTGGGCACTTTGAAGGACAGCGCATAGTAGCCAAGGTTTTACAGAGTGGATTCTTTTGGCCTACATTGTTTAAGGATGCAACTGTCTACATAATGAAGTGTGATCGGCGCCAGCGCACAGGTAACATTTCATGGAAACATGCAATGCCAATGAACATCATCTTGGAGCTTGAATTGTTCGATGTATGGGGGATTGATTTCGTGGGACCATTCCCTCCCTCGAATGGTAAACATTATATTTTATTAGTCGTCGACTATGTATCCAAGTGGGTAGAGGCAGAGGCGTGCGCCGTAAGTGATGCGGCGGTAGTCTCTCAATTCCTAAATAAGAACATTTTCACTCGTTTTGGCACTCTCCGTGCCATCGTAAGTGATGAAGGGTCACACTTTGTCAATCATACTGTTAAGGAGCTGTTGCGCAAATATAACACTCTCTACAAAGTGGCCATCGTATACCATCCGCAAATGAATGATCAGGCTGAGATGTCCAATCGGGAGATTAAGCTGATACTCGAGAAGGTAGTAAAGCCTTCACGAAAAGATTGGTCAACGAAGCTCGACGATGCGTTGTGGGCATACCAGACTGCATTTAAAACACCAATAGGTATGTCCTCATAAGCGTTGATATTTGGTAAGCCATGTCATTTGCCTCTGAAGCTGGAACATAAGGCATTGTGGGCGATAAAGAAGCTGAACTTTGATTTAAAAAAAAGCAGGAGAAGCGCGAAAAATGCAACTGGTCGAGCTAGAAGAATAGAGAACTAACGCATATGAGAACGTGAAGATCTACAAGGAGCGCACCAAGCACTGGCACGACAAACACATATGCGGTAAGAACCTCCAAGTCGGACAAAAGGTCTTACTCTTCAACTCACGTCTACGGCTCTTCCCGAGAAAATAAAAATCACGCTGGTCCGGACCGTTCATCATTAAAGAAATATTCCAACATGGTGCGGTGGAGCTGATCATTAAATATGGAAGTCGTATATTTAAGGTTAATGGACAGCGAGTTAAGGCATATTGCGGAGGTAATTTCCAGCCAAGAAAGACCTCCGTGAAGCTGAAAAACCCGGAATACCCTTTGTTTGGTTCTTGAACTCTCATTCCTTTTCACTTTAATCATCATTTATTTATCTGCATTTTACTCATTATTACTTCTAAAAAAAAACATGTTGTTTTGTTTAAAATCATTTGACCCTCTCACTGTTTATTTACAACGATTAAGGCACAGGATTGTGGAGATGTTACATGAAGCAGCAAATTATCTCACTCCATCACCGCAATCCAAAGAAGATAGATCGTCGTAAAGATGGATGCGTCAATACACAATGCAGGCAACAACGCAAATTTGGGGGTATATTCTTCCTTATCTTTATTTCAAATTTTGCGCTATCGCATCGCATGTTAGTTTTAAAAGTTTTATCACCACATCCTCTTTGATTACCGCAATCATTCGACATAGATAAATTTAGTAAGATGTCGTATGCTATTTCTTTGCCAAGTATGATTTCAATGATGAAAAACGTGCTTTTATTTCCTTCGTATATACTAAAGTTAACTTAACTTTAAGATAGTCACCTCATAAAATATTTCTAGATGTTAGGGGTTTGCTAGCTTTCTTTCAAACTCTCTTTACGAAGCTTTCTAAGAACATCGCAAGCCTTATCTCAATCTTTTGGCAATGAGGACATTGCCGCATTTTAAATTTGGGGGTGAGGTATTTATTTTTGACCTTACTATTTAGAAAAAAAATGAAAAATTTTGAGAATAACAACTCCACTGTCAACATAATGGGAAACCTATGTTGCTAAGAGTTAAGTTGTGAAAGGCACTTACCCGTAGTTGGATGTCCGCATGACACACGTGGATGCAAGCCAAAACGAAAGTAAGTCACCAGGATCAGCGCATAAATAAATGACCGCAACTCTGCTGCCAAGTAGGTATGAGTTTAATCTAAGGAAGAGTGCATTGCTCGTAGTTGAATGTCCGCATGACACACGTGGGGTCAAGCCAAAACGAAGACAAGGCACTTGGATCAGCACAAGGTAAAAAAAAATAATAATGTCAAGAAATATGTAAGGATAAAATCATTTGACACCCTGGTGGAAAATTTTCTTTTTGAAATAAATCATGTGATGTTCCAGAAATTAGTAAAGTTCTTTTGAAGGTTAAGCTTGCAGTCCCTAAGTCTTAGAAATATTTTAAGAAGAGACTTGAATAAGACTTGAGGAAATTTTGGTATATAGGATTTGAACGAAGTATCCTTGAGAAATCTAGGAAAAGAACATTGCAGTTGACTTGCTAAAGAAAGTCTTTAGCTTATGCTTGAGGACATGCATTGTTTAAATTTGGGGGTGTGATAACGGGCAGAAATGTTATCATAGTGCTAAGTTCTTAAACAATGTTGGGTTGTATTGATAAAATATGTTAAATTGCATCCAAAGAGCATCACATTCATAATATTGCGATCGTATGCATTCATCGCATAGGAACAATTGATTTTGTGTTTTTATGCAGATTATGCGTGAACGCAAGGCAGAAATTGCGATCTTAGGAAATCATCGGTCGAGCGCAACTTCACCGTAAGGCTTTGCGATGATTGAGCTCGTAAACATTTGCTCAAGAAGGATTGTCGCAACCTGGTTTGCGCAACTTGGTGGGCGCATTTGGGTGAAAGGCTAATTAAACGCGATGGGACAGAAAGCTGATGACAGTCGAATCCGAATTAAGTTGACAGCCGATAACGATCACAAGTATATTCAGCTTTTCGGTGACAAATATTCGGCACATCAGTCAAGAATTAAAGTCGTCCCATCTGTACAATCATGAGAGAGAATTCGCCTTTCACCCTGGATGTTCTATAAATACCAAGGGCATCCTTCAGAAAAGGGGTTAATCAGTTCACAAGTTCACCATCTTATGAGTTTAGCCTGGTTTTTAGATTTTCTTTTACTTCAAGGTGGACGCGAGAGAAGAAGGTTGTGCCAACAGATCGTTTCGGTAAGCTTGGGAGAGCGCCGGAAGCTGCCCGAACAGAGAGAGGGCCGACGCCTGTTGAAGCAGGAACATCTTTGGAACCGAATAGAGATTGACAGTGTAAAAGCCTCGGTCAGTAAGGAAATTCTACCAGGCTCTCTACCTTTATCTTCCATTGTTATTTTGTACTCAAACTCATTTATAAAAATGGAATTTCCTTCTCTATATTTGTTCACTCTCTGTTATTTACGCATGAGTAGCTAAATCTGTTGAATGGGTTGAGAAGAACTTAGCTAGCTTGATTGGGAATCTTCATTTTATATGATTATCTTGTATTATGTATGCTTCATTCGTCCATTAGAGATACTCGAGAGGGTCGTTTGTGGACAGGATCTAGGCTTGGGAAAGTCAGGTTAGAATCTAGGCTCGGGAGAGTCAGATTAGAACGCATAATCAAGAGATAGGCGCTTAGGAATAAGCTCTATTTGCTATTAACGCATCGCATGCATCCTAGAGATATGATATGATTGTGTGCGGTCACCTTGCTTTCATGCTTTTTGCATCATCGTATAGGACAAGAGAAGAGACTTAGGAATAATCGCTATGGACACTTTTGCATTCAACACATGCGTCCTAGACTTAGGAGCATCACATTTGCATTGGAAAATGACTTGTTGTGCATGGTTGTAGCAAGATCGCATAGTTTGATGCATTCCCAGGTAACGATAGCTAAAAACCTTCTCAACTCGTTCACCGCATACTCAATGCATCTATCCCACAACTGACTTTTCTCAAATTCGCTGTATTTGTTTATTTTTCATTAACACAAAATACAATCCCAACAACTTATTTATTTACCCGGTTACCGCAAAGTTTTCATAAAAATTACCAACGCAACCTGTTTTCACAAGTCCCTCGAACTTAGACTTACCAGGAAACTCAGTGGAATTTACACTTGGATTCCACAAAAAAAACTTGAGTGTACAATGTAATTTCATCATCGCATATCATCCATAATTCACTTCATAAAATCAAGCATCAGTTATCACTTAAGACATGATCTACTTGTATGTCACCACATACATACTTAAGTTACATAATGACAACAACGGATTTTAGTTTTATGATTTGTGGTAAAGCAAATAAAACATCCAATGTGTAAAGTCAAGTAGTGAAGAAAATATCATATATTATACATTACAAGCGTTCGTGCAAACTGTGTTTACAAACTACAGGACACGAGACTTTAGGGCATCATCCCCAACATTAAACATATATAGCGAATAAGTGGGTTCGCAACCCTCCCACTACGTCGAGGTTCCCTCAACACTTGAGGTGGATTTGACCTAGTAGATGAACCCATTTCAACAACTTTTGTTGATGTACTAGGCTCTTCAACAACTCTTGTTGAAGATTGAATAGTTTCTTTGGAAATCTTATTCAACACAATTTTACTTCTGGGTCTGTGCTTCCTTATGCGGTCTTCCTCGAGAAAAGTAGCATTTGTCAATACATATACTTTGTTTTCTTTAGGATCAAAGAAATAACCACCTCTCGTTTCCTTGGGGTAGCCTACAAATAGGCACAACCTCGAACATGGTTCCAATTTCTTGGGATTAGCCTCAAGCACATGTGTTGGACAACCCATGATTTTTAAATGACGTAAACTAGCTTTACGACCATTCCATAACTCCAAAGTGTTTTGGCAACACTCTTGGAGGGAATGCAGTTCAAGATGTAGCAGTTTCTACTAAAAAACCCCAAAACGAGTCAGGTAAGGAAGTATAACTCTTATAGACCAAACCATGTTCAACAGGGTTCGATTTCTCCTTTCTGATACACCATTTTGCTGAGGTGTACCAGGTATTGAGAGATGGGATACTATTCCATGTTCTATCAAATAGTTCTGAGAAGTTAAATCCATAAACTCTCTACCTCGATCAAATAGAAATGTTTTATTCATTCTATTTTATGCATTTTCAACTCCAGCCTTGAATTCTTTGAACTTTTCAAAAGATTAAGACTTATGTTGCATTAAATAAACGTACCCATATCTTGAATAATTGTAAGTAAGAGTTATGAAATATTCATAACCTCCCCTAGTATTTACATTCATCGGACCACAAAAGTCTAAATGTACTAGCTTTAGAGGTTCTTTGGCTCTATGATCTTTTCCAGTAAAAGGCCTTTTAGTCATCTTGCCTTCAAGGCATGACTCACACACAGGTAAAAAATTTCTTTTAACTCGCTTAGAAGTCCATTCTTCACCAACCTCTCAATCCTATTGAGATTGATGTGTCCTAGTCTTAGGTGCCAAAGTTGGGCATTTTCCTTAGGAGAAATTCTATGTCTTTTATGTTGAGTTACAATCTCTGTGTTATGGAGGGCATTTGTTGCTAATGGCCTTAGCACATACAAATTATTTTCCAGTTTTCCAAAACAAATATCAACACTATTCCTTATAATAAAAAATATATTAAAAGAAAAATTGATATATAGGATTGTTCTAACAAGCACTTTACAGAAACTAAATTTGTTTTTAAATCAAGAACTACAAAAACATTTTTTTAATACAAGAAATTTGTTCTGTAAAGTCAACCGGAGACCTCCCACTGCCACAATTGAGACGACGTGCCCAATTCCAACTTGCATCATCATCTCACCAGCATCTAGTTGCCGTCAGGAACTAATTCCCTAAAATGAAGAACAAACATGGTTAGTGGCCCTAGAGTCAATAATCCAGGAAGAATCATCATTCTCCACTAAACAAGTTTCCAATACAAAAAAAATCATATTTATCTTGTTTGGCCTTCTTCTTTTCTGCCAAATATTTGGGGCAGTTCCTCTTCTAGTGCCCATCTTGGTTGCAATGGAAACACTTTCCTTTGTCAGCCTTGACGGGTGTCTACCCCTATTCGGAGCAACTACTAGGTTAGCAGCCTTCCCCTTTCCACCCTTCTTCTTCTTCCACTTTTTGGTATCGGAGGAAGAAGGTACAAACTTAGTTCCAGAGGTTGAACCTTTATGGAACTTTTTAAAAGATGAAGCAACATTTGCTTCACCCTTCTTCTCCTTGATTTTCAAGAAGGATTAGAAGGTCTGTAGCTCATTGAGCAGGGTAGTCAGGTTGTAGTCAATCCTGTTCAAAACAACATTACTACAGAAGTGTAGGAAACTTTCAGGTAAAGATTCCAGTATTATGCTAACCTGGCTAGCCTCACCAATGCTTGACCCATTCATCTCTGCCATGTTAAAGTGAATCATCATGTTGAGAACGTGTTCTCGAATAAATGCCCCCCTCTTGCATACGGGCATTAAAGATGTACTTGAGAGCGTTATGTCTGAGCTGTGCAAACGGTTGTCCGACCATTCCCCTCAGGGACTCCATGATCTCACGTGCTGTGAGCATAGGCTCGTACTTCTTGACCAAGACTTCATTAAGGCTTACCAAGATATATGCTTGGGCCTTTTTGTTTGCCCTTGTCCAACACTCATATGCTTCCCAAACATTTTGAGGAGCATTGACAGGTGGAAGGGGAGGACATTCCTCTATTAGGACAAAGAAAAGGTCATCGATGATTAGAATAGTATTGATTGTGTTTTTTCAACTAACGTAGTTTTCACTCGTTAATTTATCAATGGCTAGTAAACTTAGAGTAGCGGTAGCCATTATATGAAATTGTTGAAAAAGAACAAACTATTTTAGTCTACTTACACTAAAACCATTTTAGAAAACCAATCAAATTTTCTTTAACAAAATAGTCTAGGGTACCCTAGGTGACATATATTTTGTAATTATGCTTCAGTGAGGTAGGACAAAGTTCACTATAGAGTGATCAACTGGCCCTTCAATGAAATGAGACATTCTCAACCATTAGACAGAAATAACTCGTTGTCACTGTAACTAATAGTCACCATTGTTCGGTCCAAAATTTATCAACATCCTTAACATTTCCATGTAAGTGTAATCCCTCATTTTAGGTTCTAGAGTTCTGCTCAAATGAGTCAACCGTAGGGAAAAGACTATTGGAACATGAAACTAAAGCAACCCTATCCATTTCTGGAGATCAAATAAAGCATCATACAATACAACCATTCTTTAGAAGGACACACACGATGCCTCGAGGCGATGCATGAAACTTTATTCAACCTAATGAGAAAGACCAAGGGATGTGCTATCTCACGTCCCGCTCCTACTTACTGTAAATACTCTCTTCATTCACCTTGATATTGACTTACCCAAATTCCACCTGTAGGGGACACCCATGGTGCCTCGAGGGCGAGAGTAGATCTCACGGTTTGAACTTTTAGGGAGAAATGTGTAGAGGCAAAATTGAAGTATCATATACCCCATTTTTCTCCCACTGAGTATTCTACCTAGAGTTAATTAACTTAGGAAAATCCGGCTACTGGTTTTATCTAAGTGTTTGTTTAATTTACTAAAAAACAACTCTTGTCTTTGATGATTAAAAAATTTTGATCGAAGTCTCATTAAACTCTTTAATAGACTTTGATCAAACTTACATGCATGTAACAAATATATCTAATTCACCTTTCCATGTAGGTTCTAGGGTAGGGGTGCGACGTTTCCATCGACTTAAGTATCCCAGCCTAGCCAAAATTCGCCTTAGACAAAAGGTCCCTTATAGATACATTTGTTACATATTTAATTTTTTATTAAGAATAAATTTAATCCTATTAAATTGATTTAAAAGATTAAACTTAGATTTCTAATCTCATTAGAAATATGAACTTAGGTCTATCTCAATCATATTTTAAAACAATTATAAAAAAATGATTATAGCCTAAAGTTTGCATGCAACTCTTTATTATTGATTTTAATTCTAATTTCATTTAATTATAAAAATTATAAATAAATGAAACAATTAAAAACCAACTATTGCATACTAGACATACTTTAGTTAATTATAACATTTATCGATTAACCTAAGGTAATGCCATGCATCGTGCAATATTCATTCATTACTAATATATAACAATTATATAACTAAGTAATGAATCATGCTATAGCATACATTCCATACATTCACTCAACCATATATTATAACACTTACAATATAAATGATGCATGGATATGCTATAATGCATGCATACGTATACTATAACATTTATACTATATGATGCATGAGCATGCTTTGTGTAATTTAAATCATGCATACTCATATATTATAACACTTATAATATAAAATAATGCATGAACATAAATGCATGACCTATGGTGGGTTTTAAAGCTATATGGCATACATTATGACATATAATATAAAACATACATCGCATGTATACTTATATTAGCAGTTGATGGACCGGGATAGGACCTCTAAAAAGGAAAAAAAATAAAAGGCTAACTATTACAAAATTTGAGTCAACCGGTTCGAAAAAGGTGAACCGGGTCTTGAACCACTCGAACCGAACCGCCCTTCAAAGAACCTTCTTGCAACTGATCGTGTAGCAAATGGTCTATTCGACGAGCATCTATGCGATGAGCATGAAAGACTACGCGGTCGCATAGCTAGCGACTATGCGATGAGCATGAAAGTCTACGCGATCATGTAGCAATTAACCATGCATTGAGCATCTAAATACCATGCGATCATTCAACAAGCCACTAAGCGATCTTGTAGCAAACGCCACACGATCGTACAGCAAACTCTACATGATCGTGTAGCATCAGCTATGCGATCGTTTAGCAAATGCTACATGATTATGTAGCAAAAGCTACCTTATCACATAACATGAGCTACCCAATCGTTTAGCTGTAGCTACACGATATGGAACCTCTATTTCGTCTTTCCATCGAAACAATTCTTTGCAACCCTTCTTTGAAGCCTTCGGAACAACACGAGCGACTCAAACTTACAAATTACAGACTCAATTGCAACAATAATGCCCAAAAACATAGGGGCATTTACAAACCAAAATTTGTAAATTAAAGAAAGCCTTAAATAGAGAGTTCTATCCCGAAACATCCATTAACAAATCCATCCACACCCATTCATCGCATAAATAGAATGCAGTTTATAAAACCCACCATTACTATAAAATGATGCAATGCGAGAATGGAATTTGGAATCAGAAACCTATAACTTGGCTCGGATACCAATTGAAGGAAATCTAATGAGAGAACCTTGAGCGGAAGCAGATCGACCAAATTCCATAATTTATTAAATACAAAGTTCTATAGTAAACAAGCAATAAAATATGCATTTAAATCTAAATTACAGCATGCTTTACGAGAAAGGGATTTCAAGAAACCTCACCTTTGAAGACTTTTTCTTCACAATTTTCCCTCAAACAGAACATAAACTTCTTGAAGACCTTCTTCAAGATAAACTCGAACAAAACCCAGATATTACCACAAAAGATACCTTGGTATTCTCAGGGTGAGAACCCAGGAGTGGTGGGCTCTGACTATTTTGGTTAAGAGGGAAAAAAATTTAATGTGGAGGAAGAAGATTGAGAACTTTCACACTTAAGACAAAACTCACAGAACACTTCTGTAACCTCTCAATCATTCAACATCCTTAGTCCAAGAAGAAGGAAACAAATTTTCTTTTTTACTAGCCATAAAAATAACCACCCCCACTAATGTGGGTGGAGAGAAAAGATGAGGAAAGGAGTTGTAACTCTCTTCTTTATTATCAAAATAATAACAATAATATAAATATAAATATGACAACTAACTTATCATATTATAATATATTATATATATATAATATATATATATTAAATATAACATATAACCTATAATTTTAATATTGTATCACATACAAGTAATAAACTATAGTTTCTTTTCTCTATCATATGGCATTTAATATAAATTATATTTATATTAAATTTAACAACTATGAATTCCATTCATAGAAAATATATTTGAATCTCATTCAAATATGTATTTCCTCCCATTAAGCTATAATGTATCATTATGACAATTATATCACATATAATTGAAATAACTTAATTATATCATATATAATTAAATCCCTTTATTAATTTGAACAATTCAAATTAATAAAAAAACTAATTCTCAACTAAATCCTATTGAGCTATCAAGGGGATCTCATGAACCTATAGCTTAAAGCTCCAACGGTACATGAATTATTAATTAAACTCTTTAATTATATTACTCACCATCCGCTAACTGTCAAGCACTCCACTAAAGATTGACAGCTGCACTCTTCGCACTACAAATATATTTTGTAAGTACAGCTTGGCCAAATTACCGTTTTGTCCCTATAGTTACATCTAACTTCTTAAGTACCACTGATCCCTCTAATAAACAATAGATCATAGTCCAACTATAACTAAACCGCTCTTGAGACAGGAGAGGGTGTAGCGCCACATTATTCAAGACCCGAAATCAGTTCTTAAGGGAGCAATTTATCTACTTACCCTTGCCTCGAGGAATGAGGGAATTCCATCTTGTATAGTTGTGTTCCCAGCTCCCCAATCCGACCAACCCCCAAAATGATAGGCTTTTTTAGATCTAGCTGCTCTCACCCATACAAATCAAAGGATCGCCCTCATAGGCAGGAGTTCACAACTCACTCAAGATTCAGGTCATGTTACCTATGGTCATCTTGGTGAAATGTAAGTCTCTATTATGAGTGGCATTATATAATGAGACTAAACATTTCGTGGTCCGGTCTTATACAAACTCCTTTGTATAAAATATCCCCGCCTACATGTCTAATACATGAATGATCAGGATCAGATCATTTGTAGTATTTTACAACATTTGTAACACCTACAAAGCGGGCCATACTCATAATGACACCAGGATAAAATACCCAACCTTATCCATCTACTACAGACCATTTAGGTTATCACTCAAACAAGATCCACCTATATGTTTTCATATACATGCTTAAGTTACAAAGATAACCTTGGATGTTAGTTTATTGGTTTGTGGTTAATGCAACTAAAATATCAAATATTTTATAGACAATGAATAAAATATCAAATATTTTATGAAATTCACAATGAGTTTGTTCAACAATGTTTACAAATTATAGGACCCTACGAGATTTAGGGCATCAACCCCAACAGTATCACTTCTTGAAAAAGATCAAGCTATTGGCTTAAAATAGGTCTATCGAATTAAATATGAACCGGATGGAACTATTGATCACTACAAGGCTCGTTTTGTGGCAAAAGGATACAACCAACAAGAAAAGGTTAACCTCTTTGACACCTTTTCTCTTGTGGCCAAAATTTTTATTGTAAAGGTATTCTTCACTCGTGCTACTTCTTTTAACTGGAAATTAGCTCAGATGGACGTAAATAATGCATTCTTGAATGACGACTTATTTGAAGAAGTATATATGTCTTTACCATTGAGTTATCACACTTTTGTTGTTACTGGTAAAGGGGAGAAATTGGTTTGTGTAGGATTGTGTCGTTTAGTTCCCACGCCAAATCTAAACGATCGCTTAGTGCTATCGTATAGAAAACTGAATGCATCGTTTAGCTCCTGCAGGTACACGATCGTCTAGTGTTCAACATCACAATGACCATCGCCCATTGCTATACGATCGTCTACCTTTTCTTCACATCGTGTAGCATCTGGAGCTAGACAATCGCTTAGCAACTGAACTTCAACAACGATTTTGAGCAGAAACTGAAAAAACTAGAACAGCAGCTTGACTTCTTCACTTGTTTCTTCAATTACATCTTAATTTCAACTCTAATGACTCCAAATAAATTACAGACTCTTGCCAACACATAAAAGCTCATTAAAAAATTAAATGAGAAATTAAAGAGAATTAAAATGCCAAAACTCAGAAAACCATATCAGTGCATCAGTTTCATATTTCTCATATAAAACACCCACCAAACCAAAATTAAACCGAATTGAATGCTTATACGAAGCTCTGATACCAATTGTAGGATTATATCAGCAATAGCGGAAGCACAAGGATCATCTAAGCACTCTAATTCACTAATTTTGGCAAAATGTAAAGCATGCTCTTGTAGAAAACAAGTGAGTTTCAAGACATAGCTCTTGTAGAACTTCTTCAAAGCTCCTTCTCCAGTTGCTATCTTCTCCAAATCTTGTTACAGACCACCTCAAGATCTTTCCCACTATTCTCTTGGTGCTCTAGATTGAGTTGTGGGACTCAAAACAAGCTTGAATCAAGGGATGAAGAAGAAAAGCTCACAGTAGCAATCTTGATGAAAGAACCCTTTCTTCAACTCGAATTTCTCTAAAATTCTCTATAGATTGCATCACCGGTTTTCACTCCACTCTTCATTATATTGAAAATTAACATGCAAAGAAGAGAAGTTGCATGAGTTGCAGCTCATGCTTGGAGAAGACAAGGCAAGAGAAATGCTATTTGTGTGAGCTACTTGAAAGATGGATAATGGAAAATAAGTTTTTTTTCCATTTTGTGTTTTTGTTTTTCTCTTTTTCAATTTTATCTCAAAAATAAAATTTTGATTTTAAAACTGAAAAAATTAATTGATTTCATAAATTAATTATAAATAAAATTAATTAATTTAATATCAAATATTAAATTAATTTTTACATATAAATCCATCATTATATATTTAAATCATATTTAAATATATAAATTCTCCTATTCCGTTTAATTCTTAAATTAAACATGTAATTATATCTCATATAATTACTAATTCCCTTAATTATTAATTTGAACAATTTAAATTAACTTATCACGCTATTCTAGAGCTAGTCCATTACGAGCTAATAGGGGGACCTCGCGGACCTACAGATCATGGTCTCCAACGATCCGAGATTAAATTGGCTAAACTCATTAGACCAAATTATTCCCCATTCGTTAACTAATAGGTTACTCCACTAAAGCTCATTATTGCACTCCCTCACTGTAGATATATTATGTCCACATGATTTAACCATAATCAGCAAGTCAACCCTTCACAGGTTGTTCGTAATAACGGTTGGGTCAAAATCTATTTTACCCCCGAGATACATCTTATTCCTCAAGTTCCTACTGATCTTCTAATGAACAACTGGTTTGTGTATCCAATCACTAAACCAAAACTCTCTCAGCTCAGTGAGAAGATGGGGCCCTTGTTCAAGTCCTGGATTCAGTACTTGAGAGAACAACCTTTCTCCTATCCCTAAATTGGCCGTAGCGTGAACTCCATCTTGCACCCTATGTTCTCAGCTATCTATCTTGTCTTACCCTTGAAATGGGAGTCTTATTGAGCCGGCACTATTGAGCCAACCCTCACCTATGCAAATCTAAGGGCAATCCCGAATAAATAAGAGTTTATAGTTAACTCAGGATTAAAATTGAGTTACCTAAGTCATCTAGGTGAAATTGTTAGTCTTAAACAGTAAACAACGTTATAAAGTAAGAGTGACTTATTTCTTGATCCTGATCTTATGCAAACTCATTGCATAGGATGCCCTCACTCCTCATGTCATAAGATATACGAATTAGGATCACATCATATGTAACACTTTACAACTCTTTGTAACAACTACAGAGTAGGTTGCATCCAATGGTGTTACCATAATAAGGTACCCAACCTTATTCATATACCATAGATCATTTTGACTATTTACTCGAACCTGATCCACTCTTATGACTCCACATAAGTTCAAGTACTCATACAATAGTCATAAGTCTTAGTTTATTGGATTTAGACTTTCATACAATTTATGAAATCAATAATAAGTATATTAATTATAGAAAATGTTTATCATTTTACAAACTGCGAGTTTTAGGACATGAAACCCAACAGTTTGGAGGCTGAATAAGTCCATATATGGTTTAAAAACAGGCTTCACGTCAATAGTTTACTAAATTTTCAAGGGCATTGCTGTCACATGGGTTTATCTAGTCGAAATCAGGTTGCTCCTTGTTTACTCAGGGTACTGGAAACTCTTCTATTGCACTATTAGTCTATATTGACGATATATTATTGACTGGACCATCTACACATGAAATGAATTCTTTAAGAGCATGTTGCATTCTCATCTCATGTTGAAAGACTTGAGAACCGTTAAGTATTTCCTCACCCTCGAATTATCAGGATACTAACAAGGTTTATTTGTGTCTCAAAAAGAAATATTGTCTCCAGATTAGAAGACACTAATCTCATTGACTCAAAGCCAGCTAGATACTAATATAAAGTTGTCCAAAACTGAAGGTACTTCTTTGTCGCTCGATGATGTTACTTGCTATAGAAGATTAATTGGTAGGCTTTTATATCTTCAAATATCTAGGCCAGATGTCTCCTTTTTGGTCTAACGCCTTAGCCAATTTTTGCAGTAGCCAACATCTTCACATTTGAATGCAATCTATCATTTGCTTAGGTATCTGAAATGGGTATCTAGCCAACAAATATTGTTGAAACCTTGTACTCTCTTTCAGTTGAAAGCCTTTATTGATGTTGATTGGGGTGCTTGCCCAGATACAAGACGATCTAGTTTTAGTTTTTGTGTCTTCATTGGTGACTCTTTAATATCTTGGAAGTCCAAGAAACAAACTACTGTCTCCCGTTCATCTACAAATGTGGAATATCGTGCTTTGGCATCTGTTACTAGTGAATTAATTTGGATTAGGCAGCTTCTTAATGATTTGAAAATTGATTGCTCTTCACATGCTCTTGTGTATTGTGATAGTCAGGCTACAGTTGCTATAGCTTCACCAATCCAATATTCCATGAGAGGACCAAACACATTGAGATCGATTATCATTTCGTTCGTGACAAAATTGTTGATGGTTTTCTTCGTTTTCTACTTATTCGCTTACATTCTCAGCTTGTGGACATGTTTACAGAGGCCTTATCTTCCTCCATTTTGATATTCTTTATATCCAAGTAAAAGTTTCGATATTCACACTTCAACTTGAGGGGGAGTATTAAGTTATTTATATATTTTGTTATACTTTTAGTTATTCTATTATTGCAACAATAATTTGTTAGTATTGAGCCCATTATATATCGGGGATATAATCTTCCAATAATTAGATGAGTGAATACAAATTTTTTCCCTATTTACACTTGTTAGATATCTGCAAAAATATTCCTACAAAACAAACATGATTATCTAAATATACCAAATATCTGTAATTGTGGACATGTATAATCCTGGGTATCTAAAGATTCTGATTATCTAGATTTCTAAAAAACGACCATAGTTTCTCTTTTAAAAAATAAAAATAAAAATAAAAGAATTAATAAACCTAATTTTGACTGACCAAGTCAAGCCAATTTGGCCCAGCCGAAAGATCTATTCTTTTTCTTTTGACACTCCATGAGCTTAAATACAAATTATAATACAAGGTAAATCCAACAATATCTTTAAACTCAACAAAGTTTGGGGAAATTAACAAATTAAATTTATTTAGAGCTCGGAGCATTACAGAATCGGTTAGATTAATAAATTTTTTCTTTCAAGAATGATATATACTAGAGAAATCATAGAAGATGTTCAATTCTAAACGTGTCACAATTTTGAAAAAAAAAATAGGTCAAAACTATCTCAAATATGAAGATGAAGACATTAATGATCCTTCATATTTCAAAAACTCACACAAGGTCGAATATTATTTTGATTGATGAATTGTAAAGTTAATTTATAAAATTTTATCTTACAATGCTACTCATTTGGAAATGACAAAGAGAAATTGTTAGGGTGTTGATTGAGTTGGAGATCTTTTTGATCAAAAAGGTTCGTGCGAATTATTTGATTTTTTTTATGGGTAATACAACTTTTACTAATTAGAGTTTAAAAAACAATCAATTTTTATATTATATATCTACTTATGAGGCCGCTTAAATATATAGGTTGTTGTAGCACTACGTGTTTATCATGTAATTTGGTTAAAAAAATTTAAGCAGTTGGAATTTTGCACGAATATGCAATTGTGATCCACATAGATAATAAGTCAATAATTATTCAAAAAAATCCGTTCTATGATCATATTAAGTACATTAATATAAGAGATTGCACTTTATCATGGATCTGCATTTGAATAAATTAATTATAGACTTGTAATTGTTTGATAATATTTTTATTTCTTGTTTCATGTTTTTTATTTTCATTTTCTAAAAAATATATTGGTCTGATAACATTTTTGTTTTTCGTTTCAAAAAAAAGTTAAGAACCGTTTCTAAAATTTAAGAAATTACGAAAATTATTTCATTTTTCTGTTTCCGTTCCTTTCTCTTATTCATATTACAGTTCGGCTATGGTTTTTTGGGTGCACAACCTCGTCCAATAAAATTGAAGCCTAGGTTCGAATCCTGTGGGTACACTTTTTTTTTCAGATTTTTTTTAATTTTTTTTTTTTTTCATTTCTTTACTTTGTAATGGGTAAATTAATATCTGATTTTAATTTATTTCTTAATTTTTTCATATGTAAATTTTATATTATTTAAATTTTGATATTTATAATTATTATTTGAATTATAAGATTTAAATTTATAACATATAATTTTGTAATATGTACAATTAGAAATATATATAAATTTTTTATGAGGTGCAAGAATGAGTCTCTAACTTTTTTTTAAAAAAAAAAAAAAAAAAAAAAAAAAAAAAAAAAAAACATACTAGTCAAGTTATGCTCATTTTCGATTCACTACTACAAAACTGGGTTTTCATGTTGGTTCAAAACCGACATCAAATGTTGTGTTATAAAATATCTTTAATGTCGGTTTAAAGATAACCAAGATTTCAATGTCAGTTTTCAACTGACATTGAATACTGTTTTTAATGTCGATTTTTCATCCACTTTTTGTCAGTAATTGTCCGATATTAAATGTCTGACATCGTTTTGTCATTATATACTGTGCACGTGCAAATCAATAGTATTTCTCTTTTACCAGTACATGCACAAAATAAAATCTTAATTGCTTGTATGTATACAACTTAGCTTTCAATAAATAAAAATTAACTAATTCACAACAAAAAAAAATGATAAATGGTTTAACTAAGTAACCTATCAGCAATTTACATTGACATTGATATATAGAGCTCGAAAGTCTAGAGTCCGAGAGAGCTGGTTGTCTATTTTGGAGGGTTTAAATTAGTCCAAACCTACAACCAACAATCTTTTACAAGTCATAGATTTTTCAAAGACCAAAACTATAGTTTGACATCTAAAGAAAAAAAAAAGAAAGAAAAAATGTCTCCATTTGAGATCTAAAGAAGAAAAAAACCACAAAACTCAAATACATAATATGTTGGATCTAGAGTTCCCTAAGAAAAAAGCATAAAAAGACTGCGATACCAAATCTTTACTTCTTTGTTGCACCTACAAAACAAGAAAACTCAATAGTTGAATAAATGGAAGACATCTCATAAGAAAAATTAGACCCAATTTCTAAGCCCTAAAAAATCAAAGGTAAACCTCTTGCAAAGATTGAAATTGTATATCTTTCTACCTTGAGAATTGATGGCTATAGAGATGAAGATTGGAACTAAGTCTGGCAGTCAAGAGAGAAATTAATCATTCTCTCATGTCCATCAAAGTATGAGACATGATGTAATTTGATTTAGTATGTTTAATTTATATATTTGTGAATGCCAATCATACTTGCACTTCTTGTTGGAAAAAACTTTTGGAGGTTGGCTGTAATTTGGAAAAGAGATTTGAGAAAAATACTACTTTTGTTATTTATCACTCCTAATTTTTTGAATTGACTCAAATGCTAAGACATATTCCCGTCTATTTATGTTAGTTGGCATCCCTAAATCTATAGTTAGGATTTTATCAACACGTTATGATCTGATGGTTATAAATGTTTCACTAGAATATTCTTTAGAATATTCTATTTAGAATTTTCTAATACTTAATACTTTTAGAAATTGAGCTTTTTTTTTTTGGACTAAGCCCAGTACTTCTAACTCAAAATCAAGTTTATATTTCAACAAACATGGTGCAATTTTTTAGCAAACTGCAATATGGGGGATCGAACTTCCAACCTTTATAGAGGGAGCGCATGCTAATACCATTGAGCTTACTTTGGCTTCTAACATAGTGTAATACCACCATATAATTTACAAAATAGGCATATAAGGATAGAAGATATATAGGTGCATCCTAAGTTGCTTCTATCTTTGTGCAACCCACCCAAATGTCCAATCACAAATTATCACATGACAGAACTCTTTTTTTAAAAAAATATACGTTTTTAATATTTTTTTTCCTCTTTTGTAATTGAAGAAGATGCATAGAAATAGGTGCAACCTGAGCTACACTCAAATATTACTCTATAAGAAATGAAAGAAATTCATCGTCATTTTACCGTGCACGCTTGCATATCAAAGGAGAGAGAATAGAAAGTAAAAGGAGACACAAAAGAAAGCATGTACCCATAAAGCTCTAAAAAGGAAATATATATGCAGAGACTTGAAACATGGGAGGATGCATATGCAATAAACCTACAATCATACCAACATTGCCTGTTCTAACTTACTTCTTTTCTTCTTTGTGTTGTGTTATGTTGGTGGCAGGCTAAGGTTACTAGCTAGTGCCATGCTGACTCTTTGTCTTCCTTCTCCCTACAAATTCAAACTATAATATCACTTCTTTTTTTTTTTTTCATTTTCTTCAACTAATTAAGTCCTACAATTAGATGCCCTTTTCTCAATTTTTAGAGGGGAATGAGATGTGTATACATATTAGTTCGAGGATGTGTGTGATGCATATGGTTAAAAAGTTTAAAAATTTTAAATGATATACCTTTAATTAAATTTAAAAGTAAATATTTGACATGAAATTTAAAAATAATAAAAATGAAAATGAGCACAATTGTATGTGTGTTCTTGAGTAAAATAAAACAAGAAATTAAGCACATTTTTTTTAAAGATGAAATGTGAAAGGATGGAAGAAGCATAACACTTTACTAATCCTTTATTAATGAAAAAAAAATAAGGAAAGATATGAGGACACATTAGGAATTGTTGGGGAAATATAATGACAAAAAAAAAGAATGTAAGATTAAATATTCAATGGAGAGAAAAAGCACAAAAGATACGAACAAAACACCAAGGGATGTGATTTTGTGGGCAAAATAGACATTATGGAAAAAATTAAAGGTAAAAAGGGAAGTTAAAATTTTCTTTGTTTGAATTAATTTAATAATTAATTTACAAATTAAATAGTAATTATATTTGGGTTTGATTTTAATTATGGGCATTATGGAAATCCTAGAATCAACTTATATTATAAATATAAGGTTATGATCCCAAAATATATTATGCCTCTTTAGCTTCCTATTCCCCCTCTGATAGTGAGGATCTACCAATTTCGATTTGAGTTACATATATAGTTGAGGAAGATCACAAACCACATTTGTTTTGCACGTGGTTATGTTCTAATTCCAAATAATCTCAATGTTGGGAAGATTTTGGTTTTTCATCCATATTTAGATTCTAAATATTGATCATATGATTATTTTAGAATAATCGTGAATTGAGTTTGATTAATTTTCCAACAACCCTCTAAATCCCATAACCCCCGTTTAATATAGTATATAGATAAATGAGGTAATAAAGGAGAATTTTTTGTTTCCTCTTTTGCCCTCACATTAGGATGCAACTCTTTAAGTTACATGAGATGCGACTTTTTGGGTGTATGTGTTTGATGAGTAAAAAGATGGATGCTAGTGATAAGACTTAGCTATTTGGATGGAGGTGAATAAAATATCGAATTAGTGTATTTTTTTCACAACAGACAAGAATATCGAGCTGGTTATCAAAATTATTGACGGTAGAAGAAGAAGACGACAACCCAATTTGATCCTTCAACACAATATTTTCCTTGATTAAATTAACATTAGAAGCATCCGTTAAAATCATTTATGTCGTACTATTCAGAATCATTCTGGAATATGTCTTTATTCGCTTAAAATTAATTTAGTATTTTTTTATATTTATAAATGTAATTTTTATATTATCAAATTATACTGAAGAGTGATTTTAAAAATTACAAAAGTAAATTTACCTATTGTAGAATAGAATTACTCCCAAACATATCGTAGATCATTGCAAATAGGGATACATTGAGAGAAGGAGGTTTGGAAACTCAATTAAAATCAACCTTATAATCACATAAGGTAGAACATGTGTTGGGAGTGATTTTGGTAAGTGATTTGTAAATGATTTTTGTTAGGTGCTTGTGAGTATTTTCTTTTTAAAAAGTCTATCATTTTATATTGAGAAATTCTCCTCCTTTTTCGTTTTATTTTTTGTCCTAACATTTTTAGAGAATTGTTCTTTATTTTAAAATTTTTGTCCATGTTTATATATATTTATTTCTAATTTATACACTCGTCCCTACTTTTCTTTCTCTAAAGTTTTTATAATGTCTCTCTAATTTTATTGTGTATTTTAAAAAGGATCATTTTTCTCACTTTTCTCCCTCCAATGGCTTATTTAACTCTTAATGTTTTTATCTCTAATTTTTTTCCCTCTTTCAACTTTTTTCTCTATTTTTTTTTACCTCTTTCTCTCTTTTTTTTTTTCCTCTTGAAATTTGTTCACACTCTTTTAAGTTTTTCTCTCTCTTTATATTTATTCCACCAACATTTTTTGTCATTCTATTAAAAAAAAAAATTATATATCTGAAATTTTATTTCTTTATTTTCGAATTTTTTTATTCTCTATTAAATTTTACTCTCTCTAAATTTCTCCATGACATATTTTTCTCTTCTTCCCTAATTCTCTATTATTTTCTATCTTAAACTTTTATCTCCCTATGTATTTTTTTGAAAAATTATTTTAAATAACAAAATTGTTAAAAATATCTACTAATAATAGCAACATATCATCGTCTATATGTAATATACTGCGATAGATCTCGATAAACTTCTCTAGATATAGATTGTAATCTATTGCAGTCTATTGCAGATAGATGGTAAACTTTTGTTATATTTATAAATATTTTGGTTCATTTTCCTATATTTGAAGACAACACTATTTTTTTCCTCTAATTTATTCAATCTTGAATATAAGGTTCTTTTAGTAATATGATGGTTCTAAAATTATAATTTAAAACACTTTTCATTAGATTTAAACCATTTGTTCAAGTATGGAATCATTCAAAAGTTCAATGATGTGCTTAATCTATGTAAACTATTTTATGTATAAATTGATTGATGAAATTCCATATGTTGTACAGTCAATATGCAAGTTAAGACGAAATTTTATTTTTCAATATTTATTACATAAATTGGTTTCTTAAGAAACACTATTGTGTTTGGTATGGATGTTCAAAAAATTAGATGACTCGAAAAAATCGATTAATCTAAACCAATCTGTGTGATTTGGGTTGGGTTATTAACTCATTTGGGTTGGTATGAGTTGAAATAAATGAAAATTTTATGAGTTGGATTGGTTCATGGGTTCACCTAATATAATCCAAACCAATCTAAATTTATTATTAACTTTAAAATATATACTTTTTGTTTCTTATAATACAATTATTTATACATATATTAATTTTAGTTTTATTTAATTTCATTTTTTTTTAATAATTTATTCTCCAACAACTCTTAAAAATAGTTTCTTAGCACTTTAAAAAAAATTCATTATATAAATTGAAACTAATTTGTTAATCTTAATTCAATTTATGAAAATAATTAAATCATATTTTTACGTATTTATATTTTACTTATTTTAGAATAAAATTTTAAATAAATGACCCCAATAATCCGAACTAACACAACCAAATATTTCATTGTTAGGTTGGATTGGGTTCATTTTTTAATAAGGATTTTTTGAGTTGAAGAAATTTACAACCCGAACAATCGGGTTTGGTTTAAAAAGTCATTCAACTCAATCCAACTCAACACACGAACAACTCTAGTATTTGAAATCTTTTCAAGAGTTTCAAATCATCAAGATATACATTGATAATATAGATCAAATGTTAATTGTGATTTCATTATAAAAATACATGTACAAATACAACTATTTATATACCCTTATGTTAATAAGTATTCACTAAGATGATTATACCACATTTGTTTGAATTATTTTAATTCATATAAAGATCTCCTACAATTTGACCAAATATTATTTTCTTTAAATTATATGATTCTGAAGTACCTTTAGTCCTTCATCAAAGATTATCATAAATATCATTATCAAGAGATCCAAATAAATATGTTATAACTACATTCAAGAGATGCATGTTAAGTTTTTCATACACAGTCAAATCAATTAGATATTTCAATGTTACACCATCGTTGTAGGAGAAGAAGTTTTCCACATAATCAATAATAAGAGCTTAACTCATCTTGTACAATGAGAACCAAGAGATCCATGGTTCAAATCTCTTTACCCTATTTATACTAAAAAAAAATATATCTCACTTTACATCTTGTGACCTTAATTATTTATATATGTTTCACATGTTTTCTACATTTTCTACTGTTTAATTTAGACTTATTATCGAAAAACCTCACTTTTGAATTTGAGTTTAATTCAATGTCGATATTTTTCAATAAATAATCTTCATTTTTATAAATAATATGGGGAGCGATATTGTAAATAAAAATGTTGTCAACAACCTATATATCAATTCATCATTTCAACTTATTTTTTCATGACATATAATTAATCGAGATTTGATTATTATCTAGGTTTACTTCAACATTCTTATGTGTGTACTCATATTCAAAATTTCTTTTCGAATACTCTATTCTCAATTGAATTGTTTTCATACTCTATACAAATATTAAAAGTTATGCTCTAATAAATGATTTCACTGAACTATTTTTTATAGGAGCGTGAGCTACAAAATGTTCAACCCTCATCCTAATCAATATATATAGAGAGAGCGATTATCAACTGTATGTGACATAAACTCACTAACATTATCAAGATAGAACATTTAGTTTTAAAATTAAGAGAATATACTTTTAACTATTTAAGCAACTAATCATGCAAGTATAAGACTTTGACTTAATAATAATTATACATATGGCTATCGACATGATCTATCAACTAAGATCATAAAATATTTAAATGATCCACTTGATATGTTATCATGATTTCATTCTAATAACAGAAGGATTCCTTCTTCATTTTTAGTTAGTGAGAATTTAATAATTAATTTTCATCAAGCAACACATCACAATTTATATTTCAAAACTTCCCTATTTTTACAAAATCTTGTTTAATTTAAAATACAAAATATATTTGGGAACTTTGCCCAAATAAAGCAACCTATTAAAAAAATAAAATAAAAATAATTTTGTTTGTTGGTGTGGGAACAAACAGAAAACCACTTTTCCTTCTGTTTGTGGTTCACCAAAAGCCACAACAAAACCCTAAACTCTCGAGAGAATGATATGTATATGCCTCTTTTTTTCCTTGACAAAACCAAATTATTATATTCAATTTGTTTTTCTCTCATTAGTTGATATAATTCTTCCTTCCTTATTCCTTTTTATTATTATTATTTTTTAATATTCTATAAAAATATTGTAAAAAAAAATTATTCCTTCTTCACTCTTAATTCCTTCACTATTAATACTTCCCTTTAGCAAATGAGAACCTCAATCTCCATACGCCCATGCACATACTCTCCTCACTTTAATCAACCCTCCGCCACGGTCCGCTCCAAGACGGCAAATCTCCGTCGTGTAAAGGTCATGCACTCCGCCGTTCGCCTCCGCATCAACGCCATGAAGAGGAACAACGTGGCTCATAAATGGACCGAGTACCAAGGCATTCAGAATTGGGATGGTTTGTTGGACCCATTGGATCACCATCTTCGAATGGAAATCCTTCGTTACGGTCGGTTCGTCGAAGCCGCCTACAACTCCTTTCAATATGACGTTGATTCACCATTTTATGCAACATGTCGCCACTCAAAATCTTCGTTAATGAACCGAACTGGGTTGAGTCAGACCGGATATCGCCTCACCAAGTATTTACGAGCCACGTCCGGTCTAGAATTGCCACATTGGATCAAAAAGGCTGCCAACACAGCCATGAATCGATCTAGTTGGATCGGTTACGTGGCTGTGTGTGAGGACAAGAAAGAAATCGCCCGTCTCGGCCGTAGGGATATTGTGATCGCTTACAGAGGAACTGCCACTTGTTTGGAGTGGATCGAGAATTTACGTGTTCCCCTAACTGAATTGCCTAATAATGACTCATATTCGGGTCAGGTTGGGCCAAGGCCAATGGTGGAAACTGGGTTTCTGAGTCTGTATTCTTCTGGGACAGTGGGTTTGCCGAGTTTGAAGCAAACAATACATGAGGAAGTTTCTAGATTACTCCACAGTTACGCCAGAGAGCCACTGAGTCTCACTATTACTGGCCATAGCCTCGGTGCTGCCTTAGCAATACTTACGGCATATGACATCAAAGTAACATTTGAACGAGTGCCACTTGTTACTGTCGTGTCTTTTGGTGGTCCTCGCGTAGGTAATGTTAAATCTAACTAAGGTCGTTTGGTTCACCAACTTCTTAAGTTGGTATAAACAATTTAACTTTAATAGTAAATACTATTAAAGTTTGCATGTTTATCGAGGAACTTTATTTTTTCTTATATCTCTACTTTTTCACACATTTATCGAGTAACTCTACCTTCTTCTTTTTCTTTACTTTTAACAAATTTATTGATAAACTCTATCTTATAACTCTATACACCAATCACAAACATACTAACTCCAATATATTAACTCCACTCAGTGGGTTAAACGGCCCTAATGAAATTTCTAAACTAATAAGTTAACAAGGACATGTAATTATTTATCACTTAATCACAAGTTTGGTTTCGATTATATATATATATATATATATAAGTATTTAAATTTTTTAAAAAATTAATAGGTGTTTAAACTTGTTTAATAGATTCCTAAACTCTAAAATTATTAAATAAGTCTATGAAGTTTTAGTTTTGTGTCAATAAAAAATCCTCGCCATATTGTTTTTCAAGATTTTAATTGAATTTTAAGATATTAAACTTTTAATTTTGTATTCAATAGGTTTTTGAGTTTTTTTTTATTAAAAACGAATGTCAATCAAATAGGTCAACGATTTATTAAACACTAAATTAAAAGTTGTTTCAATATTTATTAAGCACAAAAACAAAAGTTCAGAAACTCATTCCACATGTTACAAAACTTTTTATAGAGCTATACGACTTAAAATTGTAAATTCAAGCAATGAAAGTCTAAGAACCTATTTCACACAAATCTAAAAATTTAGGGATTAGAAATGTAGTTCAAACCGTTGTCTACCTCTATGCTTTAGGGCATGCACTTTTATCACTCATTAAGTGGGGCTAAAAGTTACTACAAAATAATTAATAATTAAAATATAAATTACTCTCTAGATTTCTAACACGATACATACTACTTTGTGCATATATTACTATATAATTTGAATCTCCCACTCCATATGTCACTGAAATAAAAAAAGAACGCGCATACATTGAATTAAAAATGTTATAATACTCATTAGTTTATGTTGTTATAACAGGTAACAAAGACTTTCGAAGGAGTTTGGATGAACAAGGTACAAAAGTCTTGCGCATCGTCAACTCCGACGACATTGTAACGAAGGTACCGGGATTTGTGGTCGACGACGACAATGTGGAAGCACTGTCGTGCCCATGGTGGATCAAGCAATGTATGATGAATATGCAGTCACAATATTGGTTGTACTCTGAAGTAGGGAAGGAACTGAAAGTGAACAACAAAAAGTCTTGGTATGTTAATGGAGGAATAATGAATATGGGAATGCATCATGATTTAAAGACGTACCTCCATCTTGTTGAAGGCTTTGTGAGCTCTAATTCTACGCTTGATGGTTCAACCAAGGCAGTTGCAGACGGTTACTTTTAATCTTTAGCTATTAGCTACATAAAATTAAGAATAGGTAGCTAGGACTAGGATCAATAGGTGACCGTTGACAAGCAGTTAGGATCGAGGATAGGTGACCAACGATTGGATTATTGGGGATCAATAACTAACGACTAGAACCAAGGATTGGCAACAAGTGAATGGTGATTGGTCGAGGATTGACAACTGGCATCAACCTACAAGGGCACTAGATCTCATTGGTCTTGGTCATTGACCATCGATCCCAATCACTGGTCTCGGTTGCTAGACACCAGTCAACAACAATTGGGACTGAAGTTGGTGATTGGTACGGTCGAAGATCGTGGACCAATTGGCGACCAGGACTAAAAATCGGGACCTGGGATTGGTTACCATCGATCACTTCATCAATTAACAATCAATGACTAGAACTAGGGATGGTGAACAACGTTGGAACAAATAGTCCCTAAGTACAAGTATATATTGCTGGCAAGTAGTACAAAATGGATAGAGTTCAAGTATCCAATCCCAAGGGAATGGAGTACAATAACCCAATCAAGCAACTAAAGACCTCTTCAAAATTTGTAGACAAAAAGTAACCAAGATAAATTGATTTAGTTTGGTGTGTGTTTTGAAAAGTCAAAGAAAAGAAAAGTGTTCTGATAAGAGAAACATTAAGAGAAAGAAATGTTGTAAACAAAGATAATAAGAACAAAAATTGATTCAAATCGTTTCAACATTCAGGAGAAAATTAAAAGTGTGCTCATACCTTACGCCTACAATCTACTTTGTCAACTAAATCTAAAGACAATCTGGCATGCGACCTATATAGACTTGCATCTTCTTTTCTCAAGTTAGATGAGTTAAGTCGTATGCGATCAAATTGAACACATTTTTGTGACTAATATAATTTAGAACTGAGATAAATGATCATGCAATTTTCATGATCCTATAAAGCTTCGTCCTATTGTCTAGAGTAAAAAACGAAAATTATGTGTCTAGGCTTTTCTCCATATTGCTTTTGTGACAATCATACATTATCTAACTCTTTCAATTATTAGATTCAATATGATATACTAATCTTATTTCCAGACTGGAGTAGCTAGTGCACCCACAATTCGAGTTGGTTTAGTGAGGGACAGGTCTACCGAGGTGTCTGAGATAAGAATTTTAGGTTTGAAAATACCATCTTTCGTACGAGTAATCATTGGATGAGAAGGTAACTGAAACTGGGGTGCCTTCAGTGGAGTAGAAGACAAGGTCTATGGAGCATGGATTCTGATGCTTGGTGGGGCAAGGTTTGATTCGAAGAGCAATGGAACTTAATTCGTGGTTTAGGGAAGTAGTTAGGGTTGATGAGCGGTCAGGTGAATTTATTTAGGAGAAGTTAGGCAGACCAATTGGTACGATGGGATTGAGTGAGCGGGCCTGAAAGGGAGTGCTATTAATTGGGCTCGGTAAAGTAATGGGATGTGAAAAGTTCAAGGGATGAGGTGCTGATGTCGGGATTAGTTCATTGGACTCAGGTAAGTGTATGAGATGGTGGGGGGTGAATTGACAACCTGGTAAGAGTTGTTGGGCTGGTAGTTCACTTGGAGATGCAGACTTGTCAAGCTCTGAAAACCACCTTTGAAAGGAAAATAAGCTTCATTAAACGGCACGTGTCTAGATATATATACATGTCCATTTGGGCTGAGGCATTTGAACCCTTTATGGACTGGGCTAAAACCAATAAAAACATACTTAGAAGAGTGAAAATCTAGTGTATGAGTGTTATATGATCTTAGGTGTGGAAAACAAGCACAGCCAAATATTTTTAGTAGTGAGAAGTCTACTTTCCTATTGAACGGTACTTCAAATGGAATTTTATCCCCAATTGCTCTAGATGGTAGACTATTGATTAGGGTGGTGGCTATGATGAAAGCTTCCCACCAATATTTAATAGGCATTCCAGCTTGGGCTAGCAAAGTTAGTCCAGTCTCAACAACTTGCCGGTGTTTCCGTTCTGCTCTCCCATTTTGTTCAGATGTGTGTGGACATGAAAGTCTTATTTGAATGCCCAATTTTTCACATAGTAGATGTATAGGTTTATATTCCTCACCATTATCATATTATAAGCATCTGATACCTACTCCGGACTGAGTATTTACTGTGCTAAGAAAGTGATTAAATGCTCCTATAGCATCACTTTTTTGCCTAAAAGGATATATCCACAGAAAATGGCTAAAGTCATCAACGAAGTTCACATAGTAGCAAAAACCATCATTAGATAGTAACAGTGTTGGACCCCACAAGTCAGAGTGAACTAATTCAAATCGAGTTGTGGGTCGAGAATTAGACATTGGAAAAGGGAGGGCATGTGACTTTCCATAATTGCAGGTTTCACAAAATTTAACATTTGCATTCAAAGTTACTGGTAGATTACATTTTTTTTATTAATGAGTCAAGAACGGTAGAAGATAGATGTCCAAGTCTTCTATGCCAAATTTCCTTGGACGCCTTCTTATTAGTAGTGACAGTGGATGAGCAATAGGCTGAACACACTACAAAATTGTTATTATTAGCCGACTTCAAGCTTCTATCAACGCTTGAAGCACTACCGGTAACCATTTCTTTTGTGTTCAACCGATAGAGACCATCTTCAAGATCCCCCTTCAACAACACCTTGCCCCAACGCATGTCCTTTATAACAAAATTATCAACATGAAATTCCAAAAACACATCATTATCTTTAGCTAGTTTTGAAACCCTAACTGAATTTATAGCAATTTCAGACACACATATAACATTTTCTAAAGTGAGTTGCCCATTTTTTGTTTTTAAATACGTTTTACCATATGAGATATATTCAATTTATTACCATTCCCAACTATAAATTTTTCCTTACCTCCATATTCAGTGGACTTAATCACATTGTTATAGTTGTTCGTGACATGGTTGGTAACACCACTTTCCATATACCAGCTTGGATTAGCAACCATTTGAGGAGTTGTTGAAGTGTTCTGAGAAGTAGTGAAGACATATGGAGTGTTCTGGTTGCCTATGTTTTGTGGCACTTGGTTTCCCCCTTTGTTCTGATTAGTAGGAATCTAAAACTCCCTCGCGTCTGATTGGGTCGGTTATATCCACTGTTGTTCCACCGGTTTCTGCCTCAATTTCTTCCACCTCTACCTCTTTTATTATTGTTCATCGTTTGTCTGCTATTTTTCCCATTGGCATTTGAATTTCTTTGGCGAGAGTTACTTGCCATGTTTACAAAGGGTGAATTGTTAAATGAAACATAATTTTTCGGAATATTTTGAAAGTCTAACCTCTTTTTGAAAGCTAGAAGTTTTGTTTGCATATCAGTCCAAGAGATTTCTGGACGCCCCTGTTGCAACTACCGGGTTGAACTCTTCATCCAGTCCCAGTAGGACTTGGGATACCAAGGCTCGTATAGGAACCAGAATTTCAGCAAGTCCAAGGTTTTCTGAGTGGTTTTTCATTACTCTTAAATATTCAGACATCTTCATTGACCCTTTTCGAGCCTATTGAAAAACTTAGCAAAGATAATCTTCCTTTGCTCTTAACTGTAGTCCAAACAAGTCTTGAATAGTTGTCCACAGATCTTTGGAGTTTTCATACCCCATTACTTTCGTAGCAACTTCTGCAGTCATAGAGTTATATAGTCATCCTACCAAGAGTTGATCTACAGAAATCCAAGACTCATAAAGTGGATTTACCTAATGGGCAGATGATGAGCTAGAAGCAATGCTTAAGCGTTGTTGAGAAGTTAATGAGGTAGACTGACCTTTGTGAGCAGCTTCTTCTTCTATAGGGATGGATCTCGCTGACTGGTCAGTCGTCACTGAAGGAACTCTTAGATCACCTTTAAGCGAAAGCAAGATCGTTTCAAACTCATTATGATAGAAATACCGCATTCATAATCAAACATACTAATTATGCATTTAACAACAAATTACAGCATGATTTGAACTTCAACAAAGGAACGAGATACATACCAGTTAAAGAACTCTTCTTCGCTTTTCAATCTCGCTCTCGTCAAAGGACTGCACCTTTTGTTGTCGCTATGCAAGCCAACCAAAAATCCACCAAATCTCACTGTCATCTACCCACGAATGGACTCCTCACGACCAAGGCAACAATGGAGGACACAACCACTCGAAAACCTCGGTATTCTCGGAGTGAGAATCCAGGAGGTGTGGGCTCTGTTGGATTTGGTAGAGGGGAGGAGGAAGGAACGATCGTTTACCATGACCAAGCAAGTAGGAGATATATGAGGTCTATAGTATAGATGACTGCTTGATTGTTTAGTAAAAGATACACGATCGTGTAGTAAACTAGGGTTGATCGTATAGACGATCGTTTAGTAAAATGCTCAGGCACGTGATCGCTTAGAAAAAGCTAGACGATCGTTTAGGTAAAACGATGCGATCGTTTAGGAAAAGCGCGCGTGTACACGATCGTTTAGTAAACTTTGAGCAATCGTGTATGCTCTTGTTTGTTAGGCGATGGGCAGTGTACTATTCGAGGAGCGAATATCTAATCTCTTTGCAAAATGAAAATCATTTTCATTTTATCCTTCAGTTATGAAAACTGAATGCAACCTCCCACTATCTAGTTCGGTTACAGAGAAAAAACCGCAAACAATTATACCATAATTGTTTATTAAAAAATAAATATAATCATATTATATTTATAACCTATAGTTTAGTATCACATCAAATGCAATATATAAATCATAGTCCTTTTCTCCTCATTAGATATAAATCATATTTATATCCTTTTCCTCCAATTAATGTATCTCATACATCATGTCAACCATATCATATATAATTGACCAGTTTAATCATATCATATATAATCGAACTCCCTCTTGTCAATTTGAACACTTCAAACTGATCCAAAAACTGATTCTCAACTTGAATCCATTGAGCTACCAAGGGGACCTTATGAACCTATGGCTCGAAGCTCCAACGGTACGACAATTGTACCTTTCTCACCACGGATATATTTCTGTGTCCATCGGATATAACCAATCAACAGTACGATAACTCTTCACAGATTAACACATACCCTTGAAGAACTCTTTCTTCACGTTTTTCCTCTCCTGGAATGTCAAGAACACCTCTGTTTCTCACGAATACAACAACATACAGAAACTCTTAGACACTACCACCAAGCCTTCCTCACTATTTTCAAGGTGAGAATCAAGAAGGAGTTGTGAGCTCTTCTTGTTAGTTTTGGGAGGTCGAAGGGAATTCTTTGAGAGAGTTTTATAAATGAATAATATGAAATTGCAGAGAGATTCAAGCACACTGTGAACAATACGTTTTAATCTCTCAACTTCTTTGTGATCCCTGCATATGAGAGAGAAAATGGGAGTTATTTTCATAACTCCATTCATCACGTAATATAACTCCCAAGAGAGTTATTCTACTTTTAATTATATTAAAATAATATAATTAAAACCAACATTATATTATATCTCATATAATATAACCTCTAGTTTATATTATATCATATATAATATAAACTAACTTTATATTCTCTCATATGGCCTATAGTTTTCATATGAATCTCATTCATATAATTAATATTTCAATAATATTCAAATATTATCTCTCTCATTAAACTTTATATTATAATATATCCATATACATTATATTAATTGCATCTCATACAATTAATTTCCTTTAATTAATTTGAATAATTCAAATAAATCCGAATTTAATTTATTCTCATTTAACATTTCTAGTAAGGGGGCCTTATGGACCTACAAATTATAAACTTCAATGATATGGGATTAGTTCATTAAACTCTTTAATTAAATTAATCAACATTCATTAACCGTCAGTCACTCCACTAAAGACCAATAACTATACTCTTCGCACTGTAGATATATTTATGTATCCATTGGATATAACCAATCAACAATAAGTTGACCCTTCACAAATTGCTCATAACTACAATTAGGTCAAAATTACCATTTTATCCTTGTAGTTACATCTAACTTCTTTAGTACCACCAATCCTTCTAATGAACAATTAGTTACAGTCCAACTGTAAACTAGACCTTTTATGGCAACTGAGAGGGAGAGACGCCTCATTCTTCAAAACCTAGAGTCAGCTCTTAAGGGAGAAATTTATTTACATACCCTAACAACGGGCAGGAGTGAATTTCATCTTGTGGAGCTATGTCCCAGCTCCCCACTTGGACGAATCTCCAAAATAGTAGGCATACTAAGTCGACGAATCTGGTCACTCTCACCCATACAAATCAAAGGATCACCTTTATAAGCAGGAGTTCATAACTCACTCAAGATTAAGGTTAAATTACCTATGGTCATTCTAGTGAAATGTAAGTCTCTATAAGTAACGGTGTTATAACGAGAGACTAATCATTTCATGGTTCGATCTTATACAAACTCTTTGTATAGGATACCTCCACTCACATGTCTCCACGTGAATGATCGGGATCAGATTATTTGCAACACTTTACAATAATTGTAACAATTACAAAGTGGGTCATATCCGTAGTGTCACCAAGATAAGGTCTCTAGCCTTATCCAACTACTACAGACCATTTACGTTATTACTTAAACATGAACCACTTGTATGTCATCACATACATGTTTAATCTACATTAAATAACCTTGGATCTTAGCTTATTGGTTTTAGGTTAATTCAGACTAAATGTCAAATAAAATACCACTTTATTTTATTCAATGAATAATTCGTTGTACAAATAATTTACAAACTCTGAAACCACAAGATTTAGGGCATCAACCCCAACAATCTCTCACTTGTCCTAAAGCTAGTGTGTGTACAAGTACAAAATATAAACAAAATACAGTACACAAAACATAAACTAGGACATACAATACGCATCCAATAACATATCTCACTTGCCCTAGACTAGATGATGCATGTCTTGTAGACCCAGACTCTCCAGGTGATCCTCAAACACTTTAGCCATGAGAACCTTTGTAAATGGATCAAAACATTATACTCCGAAGTGATATTCGTGACAATCACGTCCCCTCAATGCACAATCTATAGGATGAGATGATATTTCCATTTAGTATGTTTCCCTCTCTTGTGGATTCTAGGCTCCTTGGAATTAGCCACAACCCGACTATTATCAAGGGTGTTGGGCTTTGACATTTCAAGAACAACTTCTAGATCTGTCAAAAAGTTTTTAAGTCATAGTGCCTCTTTGGTAGCTTCACGACTCGTTACATTCTCTGCCCAAGGTAGAGTCAGCAATGCAACCTTGTTTTGTGCTTCTCTAGACAGAGCTCCTCCGTTAAGAGTGAACATTGATTCTGATGTGGATTTCCTCGAATTCCTATCAGTCTGAAAATCAGAGTTAGTGTATCCTATAAAGATCAAATCCTTAGCTCCATATGCAAACATGTATTCCTTGGTTCTTTAAAGATACTTGATGATGGTTTTAACTGTTGTTCAATGATCTAATCCTAGATTGGACTGATATCTATAGACAATCCCCACTACATAGTAAATGCCAAGTCTAGTACATAACATTGCATACATAAGGCTGCCAACAACCAATGCATAGAGGATCTGACTTATTTCCTCAACTTCTTGAGGCGTCTTAGGACACTATTCCTTAGGCAATACAATTTCATGCTGGAAGGTAATAAACCCCCCTTGGAATTGTGCATCAAATATTTGACAAGCATCTTGCCAATATATGATCCCTGTGAAAGGATACGCGAGTACCCATTGCAGAAAAGACCGCGTTCTAATTTTAATTTTACAAAACATGCAAAGAATATATGTGAAGGAAACATAATACACATGATCAATTAAGCATACATACATATATATATAAATTAAGACGAAGAAAAGATTCAGAAAACGTAACCTTGAAGACTAGTCTCTTCATGATTTCTTCTCTAAAAACTTTGAACACGAACAATAAAAAATACAACAAATGTTTAAAACCAACAGACACCTGTTGGGCTTGATGCCCTAAATCTCGTAAGGCCTTGTCATTTGTAATTGTATTGTACAAACATTTTATTTATTTAATAAAATATGAGATATTTTATTTGACATTTAATATCATTAAACCCACGAACCAATAAACTAACATCCAAGGTTATCATTTGTAGCTTAAACATGTATATAGAGACATATAGGTGGATCATATTTAAGTGACAACCTAAATGGTCTGTAGTAGATAGATGAGGCTGGATACCTTATCATGGTGACACTACGATATGGCTCGTTTTGTAGATGTTACAATTGTTGTAAAGTGCTATAAATGATCTGATTCTGATCATTCATTTAAAGACATGAAAGTGGAGGTATTCTAAACAAAGGAGTTTGTATAAGATCAGACCATGAAATGACTAGTCTCATTATATAATGTCGTTTATAATAGAGACTTACATTTCACCAGGATGGCCATACGTGACATGATCTGAATTCTGAGTGAGTGGTTAACTCTTGCTTATGAAGGTGGTCCTTTGATTTGTATGGGTAAGAGTGGTCAGATTGCTGACTCAATAAGCCTATCTTTTTGGAGATTTGTCTTATTGGGGAGTTGGGAACACAGCTACATAAGAAGGAATTTACTCCTTCCCCAATGTCGAGGTAAGTAGATAAATTACTCCCTTAAGGACTGATTATGGGGCTTAAACAATGTGGTGCCACGCCCTTTCCTGGCCCGAGAGGGGTTTAGTCATAGTTGGACTACGATTTATTGTTCATTAGAGGGATCAGTAGTATTTAAGGAGTTAGATATAACTACAGGAAAAAAACGGTAATTTTGGTCCAACTGTATTTACGAACAATTTGTGAAAGGTCATCGTACTATTGACTGGTTATATCCAATGGACACAGAAATATATCTGTAGTGCGAAGAGTGCAATTTTCGATCTTTAGTGGAGTGCCCGATAGTTAACGAATGGTGAATTAATGAGAAGGAAAAAACTTCATTCCCTTATTCTGTGAGTGAGTGGTTGGGATTGACTTCTTCTCCTTCTTTGTTTTGACAGAGAAGAGATGAATTTTTTTTTTTTCTTAGGGAGGGAATCAATCACATTGATCACTTTGTAAAAGTTATCTACATCATAAAATCTTTACTTTCCTTTCATCTCTTGATTTTTCGCTAACCAAAATTCCAAGAGCCCACAACTCCTTGGATTCTCATCCTAGAGAATACAAAGGAATCCAATTGGTGGTGTCCTTTTTGGTTCACTCTTTGTTCGTGATTTTCGGTTCGAGGGATTTTTTGTAGATCGGATCTTCAAAGGTAAGGGCTTTCTAATCCCTAATTCCTTTTCTTTGTTTTATTTTGTGAGCATGCTGTAAAATTTAATTCATGATACATATTTTTCTGTTAAACTGGTGTTCTGTGAAAATTGAAAAATTGGGACGATCGCCTTTTGCTGCGAACCTTCACCGGTTCCTTCAATTGATACCAGAGTTGAGGTTTATTGATCCTTTCCATAATTTGTATTATAGATTTTTTATGGGTTTCATTATGTCAAATTCTTCATGTGAAGATTTCTTTTTTATGAATGGTTTAAGATTATTGGATGTTTTCGGGATTGGTCACATACATTTATCGCTTTCTTTTACAATTTGATTTGTAAGGGCCCGTTTTTTGGGGCATATTATTGCGATCGAGTCTGTAATTTTATATTCTTAAGTCGTTCGTGGATTTTTCGATGATGTTATGAAGAAATCGAGACCAAATTCGATGGAGAAATGAAGGAGAACACAGTTATACAGTGGAGACTGTACCGTAGCGTTGCAACATTGTGCCCTAGCATTGTAATGCTGCGAAGAAGAACAACGTTTTTTTCTTTCCGCAGCGTTGCAACAATTGACACAGCGTTGATGGAAAGAGAGACGGAAAGAACAAACAGTTCAGTTTGTGGTTCAACTGGTTCGCGTCCAGTTCGGTCAGTTCAAGTGATTCAAGTCCGGTTCGGGTGTTGGGCGATTCGGTTCGATTCGNACCGTAGCGTTGCAACATTGTGCCCTAGCATTGTAATGCTGCGAAGAAGAACAACGTTTTTTTCTTTCCGTAGCGTTGCAACGTTACCACACTTTGAGATGGAAAGAACAAACCGATTCATGTACAGTTCAGTTTGTGGTTCAACTGGTTCGCGTCCAGTTCGGTCAGTTCAAGTGATTCAAGTCCGGTTCGGGTGTTGGGCGATTCGGTTCGATTCGAGCGATTCAAGGTCTGATTCACTTGTTTCGAATCGGTTGACTTTTGTTTTGTAATAGTTAGATATTTTCTAATTAATTAAATTAATATAAGTGTTATATTAATTTAATTATTTATTTAGGTGTTCAATCCCAGTCCAATAATTGTTTTATTAATTATGCATTTGATGTATGATTTTAATTTATTATTATATGTCATATAGTATAAAATCTCATCATAGGTTATACATATTTATGCATCATTTATATTATAAATGTTATAATATATAGTTACATGTTTCTTATTTTATTGCATGCTCATGCATCATATTGTATAAATGTTATAATATATGTATGCATGCATTAATAACATATACATGCATCAATTATATTATAAGAGTTATAATATATGGTATGGATGTATGTTTGGATGTATGTTTGGATGTATGTTATTAAGTATTTCATTACTTTAGATATTATGTATATCAGTAATGAAATAGAATTGCATGAAGCATGTCACCTCTTTAGGGTAATTTATGATCGATATAATTTTACCTAAGCATGTTTTAAATTGAAATTTTATGATTTTAATTTCTTTCATTTATTTTATAAGAGTTATAATTAAATGAATTAGAGATTAAGATCAATAATTCAGAATTGTATGCAAACCTTAGGTTAAAATCATTTTTTTTAAAAAAATAGTTTTTAAAATATGATTCACATAGACTTAAGATCACTTTTCTAATAAGATTAGAAATTAAGTTTAGTCTCTTAATCAGTTTAATAGGATTAAATTAATTCTTAATTAAAAGATTACATTGTAGCAAGTGTATCTATAAGGGACCTTTTGTCTAAGGTTAGTTCTATCTAGGTTGGGCATTTAAGTTGACGGAAACGTACACCCCTACCTGGGAACTTACCTGGAAAGGTGAACTAAATAGATTTGTTACAAGCATGCAATAGCACACCATTCTGCTGAAGTGTATCAGGTGCCTAAATAGATTTGTTACCATTCAGAAAGGCAATCTTGACGTCCATTTGTCATATCTCATAGTCATAATATGTGGCAATGGACAAAATAATTTGAATAGACTTAAGCATGGCAACAAGTGAGAAAAGTTCCTCGTAGTCCACTCTCTCAACCTGGGTATCATCCTTTGCCACCAGTCTAGCTTTAAAAGTATGTAACTTCCCATCTACACCTCTTTTTCTCTTATAGATCTATCTGCAACCTATAGGTTTTACCCTATCAGTCTGAACTACAAGATCCCAAACTAAATTGAAGTATATAGACTCCATTTCGAGATTCATAGTCTTAACTTAATCATTGTCCACATTATCCATTGCCTGTTTATAAGACAATGGATCATCAATTTCGCCATCTGATATAATGGTCAGAGTTTCTATTAAACCCATATAACAAGTAGGTAGGTTCAGAACCCTCCCATTAGATCGAGCCCTCAACTGTTGAGGTGGATATGCGTGACTAGATGAACCAACATCAACAATTCTTGTTGATGTACTAACTGATAACTTGTAGAAATATAAGTTATTGTGGCTCAAAAGTTGGAATAATTAGGGTCTTTAATGATAAAATCTCATCATTTTTAGAGAAAACGCATGGAATTACTCGAACACTATCAAATTCATGCAAAAGAATGTTTATTGCTAAAATAATGCAGCACTAACGCATGATATTGCAGGATCTCAACAAATATTCTAAGTGTCGCAGGAAAAGTCTAACGCATAGGGCATGCATCGGAGGGATTCAACGCAGGGAAGGTTAAGGCTATTTGTGTCAAATCACCACTTGCAAGCATGGGCATCTGCAACGGGCGGTATCTGAAAAGCGTGTCAGACGGCTGACCAGGGTATGGAATTTAATGCTGCCCATCATCAAGTTGGAGAAGACCGACATCTATAAATAGAACAAATCCCACTAGACGAACGGATCTTTTAGCCCATTGCATAATTCTGAAATTTTGAGACTTTAGAGTTGTGCTATAGTGACGAGAAGAACAAGAGGGAAGAGAACCACCACCATCGCCGATCAAGAAGCGGAGAAAGCTGAGCTCGAGAGAGAACTTTCTTCCAATTCTTCCACAAGTGGTTGTACACAAACTAGAATTGAGCCAAAGAGGACAAGAGATTGTACTCTGCGGCTTGACTCCTTTCATTTCATCTTACTTATCATTTTCATCATCTCATTTGATTAAGTGTTGGTTTTGTAAAGATAATCAGTTTCTTTATAAATTCACGTATTTGATCTATCATACTTCGCCACTGTTTATTTCTTGTTTTATGTTGGATGCATATATAACTTCATGCAAAATTCCACTTCGAAACCCTTAAGCCAACTAAATCAATTGGTAAAAGCAGCTTTAGCTTAAATTATTCGAGAGAATAAGCAAGCCAGCATTAAGTTAGAAACGCTTAGTACATCTAGAGATAGACGCACTAGTGTTTTATTACATTCTATGACTGATGCATACACCCTAGAGACAGGTATTGTATGACATTCACATTGAGAAGTGCCGAATATAAGTCTAACGCATAAACAAAGATAAGCAAGTCATCTCATACGCATCATATTCTTGTTCGTGTACATCTAACTTAGATTGACGCATATCACTTGCATCAAACTCCATTTCCACATGACCCCTTATTCTCTACTTGACCCTGTTGTATCTTCTTGCACACACACAGTAGTGTAGTGTAAATAACTCATTTCTACATTCACTTAGGATATTTCTACAACAGTTACAATGCAAGGTCTACGTTAGCTATAATCTGAATCCCTGAGTTCAACCCTGGACTTACCAGGAACCCGAGTTAGATTTATACTTGGATCTGATTCAGGAAAACTTGAACGCCTATAGAGGAGTATCATGCGTCCTGTTGCACATCACTAGCGCATCAATGCATCACTAACGCATCAACACATCATTCATATTTACACTTATTTTTCCAATTACTTTATACAATACACTTCTAAGCTCGAATCACGAAATCAATGAACATTAGCTTCTCCAACAACTCTTGTTGAAATATCAGTAGTTTCATTGGAAAGCTTATTCAACACAATCTTACTGCGAATGTATACTCCCTAATGTGGTCTTCTTTAAAAAAAGTAGCATTTGTCGACACAAATATCTTATTCTCTTTTGGATTATAGAAGTAACCACCATTCGTTCCCTTGGAATAACCTACATATAAGCAAAATTTTGAACAAGGTTCCAATTTCTTAGGATTTACCTCAAATACATATGTTGGGCAACCTCAAATTTTGAAGTAGTGTAAACTACCTTTAGGGCCATTCCATAATTTCAAAGGTGTTTTAGAAACACTTTTGGATGGTACACGGTTCAAAATATAAGCTACAATCATCACTGCATGACCTCAAAACGAATCAGGTAAATGAGCACAACTCATTATAGACCAAACCATGTCCAACAAGGTTCTATTTCTCCCTTTTGATACACCATTCTGTTGAAGTGTACCAGGTGCCGAGAGTTGGGATGTGATTGCATGTTCTCTCATATAGTCCTGGAATCTTAAAACCATATAATCTCCACCTCGATGATCGAAGTGTTTTAATGGTTTTACTTAATAAATTCTCAACCTTAGCCTTATACTCTTTGAACTTTTCAAGAGCTTCAGACTTATGTTCCGTTAGGTAAACATACTCATATCTAGAATAATCTTCTATGAAAAAGGTGAAGTATTCAAATCCTCCTTTTGCCTTAACATTCATAGGACCACAGAGGCCTGAATGTACAAGTTCCAAGGGTTCTTTGGCTCTATGACCCTTTTCAATAAAGGGTATTTTTGTCATTTTGCCTTCAAAGCATGACTCATATACATGTAAAGAGTTTTTTTTCTAACTCGCTTAGAAGCCTATGCTTAACCAATCTTTCAATCTTATTGAGATTTATGTGACCTAATATTAGGTGCCAAAGATGGGCATTTTCTTTAGGAGAAATATTTTGCCTTTTATTTTAAATTGTTGTCGTTCTGAACATTTCAGTATTTAGAAGGGCCATAGTTGCTAACAGCCTTAGCACAAAAAGATTACTTTCTAAGTTTGTAGAACAAATTTGAGCACCATTCTTGTAAATAAATACTTTATCTACATTGAAATTAAAAGAATAACGTTGTTCAAGCAAACACTTTACAGAAATCAAGTTCCCCTTCAAACCAAAAACTACATAAACATTGTTCAATAACAAAACAGATTTATGAAAAAGTAATCTAACGGATCTTACTACTGCTGAGACGACTTGTCCAGTTTCAACAAGTATTGTTATCTCACCAATCTTGAGTTGTTACCAGGAACAATTCCCTAAAAAGAAAAATAAACATGATTAGTGACCCCTGAATAAATTATCCAGGCTGAATCATAATTCTCCACGAAACATGTTTCCAAAATTAGTAATTCACATTTACCTTATTTGGCCTTCTTTTTCTCTGCCAAATACTTGGGACAGTTCCGTTTCCAATGTCCCTTCTGGTTGCAATGGAAACATTTTTCTTTGGTAACCTTGGCCTTCTTGCCCCTCTGGGCCGCAGCAAGGTTAGCTTTATTCCCTTGACCTACCTTTTTCTTCTTTTTAATGCCAAATGAAGAAGGTACAAACTTTGTTCTAGAGATCAAACCTCTGTAAAAATTCTTGGAGGAAGTGACAAATCCTTCTATTCCTTGACTTTTATCAAGGATTGGTAAGTTTGTAGATCATTGAGGAGGGTGGTCAAGTTGTAGTCTAGCTTATTCATAATAGTGTTACTACAAAATTGAAGGAAACTCTCAGGCAGAGTTTTCAAAATCAAGTTAATTTGACTGGCCTCATCAATGATAGCCTTGTTCATTTCAGCCATATTAAAATGGACCATTATGTTGAGAACGCATTCTCTAACAGATGTCCCCTCTTTCATACGGGCATTAAAGATGAACTTTGGAGCATCATGTTAATCTATGAGGACGATTGTCCAAACATCTCTCAAAGTGAATCCATAATCTCGCATTCAATTACCATTGATTCATGCTTCTTTGCCAAAACTTCAGGCAAGCTAGCAAGAATATAGGCTTGAGCCTTCTCATTTGCCCTTACCCATCTCTCGTATGCATCTTAAACATTTTAAGAATCATTTTGAGCTAGGGCCTGAGGACACTCCTCAATCAGGACAAACCTCAGATCATCGATGATTTGCACAATATTGATTGTGTTTTTCCAACTTGTGTAGTTATCACAGTTAATTTATTACCACTTAATAGGTTGATTATACCGCTAGTCATTTTGAAGTTTACTGAAACTATACAAATTATTTATATTAGTTATATGCATTATTTATTAAAAAAACCAATCAAATTTAGCAAAATTCAAATGTACCCTATGTGATATCTAATTTTGCAATGATGCTTCGATGAGTTAGAATAAAAGCTACTGTAGGGTGGATAGCCACCCCTTCACTGAATTGAGACATTCTTATCCAAACATTACACCAGAATAACTTTTATTCCTATAATGATTAGTTACCATTTTTTGGTAAGAAGTCATTAACTTGTTTTACAATTTGTAAGTGTAGCCCTTCATTTTAGACTTTAGAGTTCCGCACCAATGAGCCAACCGTAGGAAAAAACTGATTGAGGTAAAAACTGAAGCAATCTTATTCATTATTGAAGATTGAGTAAAATTTTATTCAAATACCTTCCTTAGAGGGACACAATTAAATGGTACCACGAGGCCAAGCATGAAACCTTACTACAAATTAATGAAGGAGATCATGGGATATGTTGACACACGTCCCTCTCCTACTTACTATAAACACTTTCTCCATTCACCTTGATATTGATCTATCCAAACACCTTCCTTAGGGTGACACAAGTAAACAGTGCCACAAGGCCAAGCATAGATCTCATGGTTCGAACTTTTTGGGAGAACATGAAAGAAAATTGACATATCATATACATTACTTTCCTCTCATTGTGTTTTAAACCTAAGGTTCGTTACTTAGGTAAATCTGGCTAACAATTTACCTAATTGTATTGTTAAATTGGCCTAATAACTCTTATAACAACATATGATTTTGTTCATTAAATACTTTAATAAACTAAATCATCTATTACATGCTTATAGAATACTTGTCTAATTTACCTTCCAGGTCGATTCCCAGGTAAAGGTGTCCCGTTTCCATCAGCTTAAATACCCCAGCCTTAGATAGAACATTCCTTAGACAAAGGTCCCTTATAGATAATTATTTTATAAATTTAATCTTTTATTATTTCCAGTTTAATCATATTAAAAAGAAAAATAAAATGTTATTCTATTTCTAATCATATTACAAATATTTTAACATGGGTCTAGGTGAAATCAATTTTAAACCATTTAAAATTAATTTAAACCTATGTTTGCATACAACTCTTTATTATAGATTTTAATTTTAATCACTAAACTTACAATATTTATAAATGAATGAAATAATTAAAACTTACAATCATGCATCTAATGACATTCATTAAATATAACACTTATATTTACTAAGTAATGTCATGCTCAATGCAATTTTATTTTCATTATATAATATAACACTTATAATATAAACTCATGAGTACAATAAAATATAACCATCATACAAACTATATAATATAACTTTTATACTATAGTATGATGCATGGACATGTTAATTATGCATGGAATCATATAATATAACATTTATATTTAATATGATGTATGAGCATGCTTAGGATATATCATGCAACTATATAATATAACAATTATATTAAATATGATGTTTGATAAAGTGTTTATCCTATGGTGAGATTTTAAACTATATGGCATACATTATGCTATAGATAAAAATTAATCATAAATCACATATAAAATTAATTAACAACAAAATTGGACAAAAAATTGGCACTCCTAAGAATTAATTAAATCAATATAACATTTATATTAATTTAATTGATTGGAAATAAATAATTTACACAAAACATAAAAACAATTTGAAAAAAACTATAGTTGCTCCATGTTTTCCTCGAACCCACAACCTCCAGTACGTTAGGCACGCGCACGAAAGTCTTGGAGCATTGTGACGCTCGACTAGGGCATAACTACGTTGGTCTGGAATTTCTCCAGTGTAGTTACACTCAACTGAAGCGTAACAATGTTCGTCTGAAAAACGTTCCAGCATAATTACGCTCAACTGGAGCGTTATGCACTTGCCCTTCTATGCTATAGCATAAAAGGCAGCATTGCAACACTCTCCCATTATGCTCTAGTAGAGATTGCAATTTCTGCTTCAAAACCAGTCCATTTTTGCTCCAAATGTTCCAAATTTAAGCTTCCTTCATGAAAAACTCTTCACCACAAATGATACGGACTTACAGACTGGATAGTAAGAATTTAAATGCCCAAAACGGATCCTTATAACTTTAAACGATTTAAAGCAGTAAATCTAAGTGCTAAATTTTTAAAACATTCAATTTTAAACCACAATCACAATGCAGTACAAAACCTATCATTTCACTGATTTTAAATTTCAAAAATAAATTCAAAGATACGATTTGACTCTGATACCAATTGAAGTAATCAAATTCCTGATGCAGAAGCGATTGATTGCCTTCGTGTCAGCAAATTTATTTTTAGAACAAGTTAAAACAGAGAAAAACACATAACGTAAAGAATAAACATAAATACTGCCTAAGCATGCTTTCTAATTAAACAGAGAGGAAAGGGAAGATTAACACATACCCTTGAAGAACTCTTTCTTCACGTTTTTCCTCTCCTGAAAGGTCATGAACTCCTTTGTTTCTCATGAACAAAACAACGTACAGGAACCCTTAGACACTACCACCAAGTCTTCCTCACTATTCTCAAGATAAGAATCAAGAAGAAGTTGTAGGCTCTTCTTGTTAATTTAGGTGACGGAGAAGAGAATTCTTTGAGAAAGTTTTCACAAAGGAAGAAAATGAAATTGAAGAGAGATTCAAGCACGCTGAAAAAAATACGTTCTAATCACTCAACTCCTCTATGATCCCTACATATAAGAGAGATGAGAGGAGTTATTTTCATAACTCCCTTCATCATGTAAAATAACTTTCAAGGTAGTTATTTTCCTCTTAATTATATTAGAATAATATAATTGAAACCCTTATATAATATCTCATATAATATAACCTAAACTAACTTTATATTTTCTCCTATAACATATAGTTTTTAAATGAATCTCATTCATATAATTAATAATTAAATCATATACAAATGTTTATCTCTCTCATTAAACTTTATATTATAATGTATCATATACATTACATTAATTGCATCTTATACAATTAGTTTCCTTTAATTAATTTGAATAATTCAAATTAATCCGAATTTAATTGATTTTCATTTAACCCTTATTAAACTAGCTAGGGGACCTTATGGACCTACAGATTATAAGCTTCAATGATACGAGATTAATTAATTAATTAAACTCTTTAATTAAATTAATCAACATTCATTGGATAAAAATTATTAATGATAGTTGCACTCTTCGCACTTTGGATATAGTTTTGTGTCCGTTGGATATAACTAATCAACAATAAGTTGATCACTCACAAATTGCTCATAACTACAACTGGGTCAAAATTACCATTTTAACCTTATAGTTACATCTAACATCTTAATTACCATTGATCCCTCTAATGAACAATTAGTTAAAGTTCAACTATAAACTAGACCTCTGAGTGAGAGTGTGAGGCGCCTCATTGTTTAAGACTCGGAATCAACCCATAAGGGAGAAATTTATTGTTGGGTTTTTTGCCCTAAAACTTGTAAATAGTAAATGTAAATAATTGATTTTCATCAATAAAAAGTTATCATGTTATTTCAATAAGTGTTATTGATTGTATTGTATTCATTTTGTCTTAATAACCCTAAATCCAATAAACTAACATCCTAGGCTATCTTATGAGTCTTGAACTATACGTGGAGACATATATAGACCATTGTACAAGATATAGCCTAAAGGGTTTATAGTATACGGATAAGGCTGAGTACCTTATTCTTGTGACATTATGGATACAACCGACTTTGTATTTGATAGAAACGCAATGATCCAATGCGTTTGTGTAAGTGACACGTGAGTGGCGGTATCCCATGCAATGAATTTTCATAAGACCAGACCGCAAAAATAATAACCACTAGATATAACACCGTTGACTAGTTAAGTTTCTATTTCAATAGGATGACCTAGGCAACTGAGCCTTAATCTTGAGTATATTATGAACTTCTGTCCACGAGGGATTGTCCTTTGTTTTGTTGAGTGAGAGTGGCCATTTTATTGACTCAATAAGCTTACCATTTTGGGGACAAGACCAAGTAGGGAGTTGGGAAGATAATAATACAAGATGGATTTCACTCTTTCCCGATTTTAATGCGAGTAGATGAGTGTTCCCTTAAGTGGTGTCTTTGGGACTTGAACAAAGGGCCCTACCTTTTCATTGGCTTAAGAGGAGTTTTTGTTTAATGGTTGGACCATAAAAGGTTGTTCATTAAAGGAGTACTGGTACTTAAAGATATAGTAACCCAAGGGTAAAACGGTAATTTGACCCAGCTAGTGTTACGAATACTCGTGAAGGACTAACTTGTTGTTATTGGTCTATATCCATCAACACAGAAATATATCTTCAGTGAGAAGTGTGCAATTGTGGGTCTTTAGTAGAGTGTACCTACAGTTAACGAATATTGATTAATTTGGTTAATAAGTTTAACCAATTAATCTCATATCGTTGGAGCTTCTAATCTGTAGGTCCATGAGATCCCCTTCCTATCTCGTAAAGGGAATTGAGATAACCATGTCTTGAATTGAATTTGAAATGTTCAAATTCAATTAGGGAAATAATATAATATATAATGATACATTATGATATAAAGTTTATATTTTAATTAAACTTTATAATATAAATTAAATTTTGTATATGATTCAAAATTAATTTATGGAGAATTAAATATTTGACAAAGTTCAAATATTAATTTAATATGAATTAGATTCAAATTAAAACTATAGATTAAAATTAATATGTATTTGATGCACAATAAGACTATAGGTTATGAGAGAAATACAATTGAATATGATTCAAATGTAGGCTAAATTAAATAATTGATATTTAGTTTGGTAATTATTTAATTGAATAATTAAATAATTATTTAATTAAATTAATTATATTAAACTATAGGTTATGTGAGAGATGTTTCATTTAATATGATTTAAAGAAATCATTAATTAAATTAGATTTAATTAATTATTGATTAATTATTAATTTAACTAATAAAATTAATTAAACAAATGACTCTCACATAAACTCCCACATAGGGGAGTTATCTGAAACGTGGGTTATCCCAGACTCCTTTCCCTCTCTCTTTTGATCAAAAAACATTGTGTGATTGATCTAAGATGCCTAAGTGATACAAAACTATTCTGTAACAAATTTCTCTCTAGAAAAGTTTCTCCATCTTCTTTCCAATTGTTAATTAGTTCCCACAAACCACATCTCAAGATTCTCAGAGAATCGGATTGTAGCCTTGTGGTGAGTTTCTTAATCCCAATTGAAGAATTGGTGTTTTTAATTCGGTTCTACAAAAGCAAGTAACGTTTCTCTTTTCTTTATAGAATTAATTTTTTATGCATGCTTAACCTTGTATCGAATTCACAGGAAGATGATTTATGTATTTGGTCTCTATAACTTTTCTGAAATTTCCTAGTGTACTGAGTGCGGAACTAGGAACATAATAATACAAGATGGATTTCACTCTTTCCTGACTTTAAGGCAAGTAGATGAGTGTTCCCTTGAGTGGTGTCTCCGGGACTTGAATAAAGGGTCCTATCCTTTTTCTGGCCAGAGAGAGGTTTCTGTTTAATGGTTGGACCATAAATATGTTGTTCATTAGTGGAGCACTAGTACTTAAGGATACAAAGGTAACCTAGGGTTAAAACGGTAATTTGACCCAACTGGTGTTATGAATACTCGTGAAGGACTAACTTGTTGTTATTGGTCTATATCCGTGAACACATAAATATATCTGCAGTGAGAAGAGTACAGTTGTGGATCTTTAGTGGAGTGTACTCATAGTTAACGATATTGATTAATTTGATTCATGAGTTTAACCAATTAATCTTATATCTTTAGAGCTTTTGATCTATAGGCCCATGACATCCTCTTCCTAGCTCATAAAGGGAATTGAGGTAACCATGTCTTGAGTTGAGTTTGAAATGTTCAAATTCAATTAGGGAAATAATATAATGTATAATGATACATTATGATATAATATAAATTTAATTTTGGATATAATTTAAAATTAATATATGGAGAATTAAATATTTGAAAGAATTTAAACATTTGAATTAGATTCATATCAAAACTATAGATAAAATTAATGTGTATTTGATGTACATTAAAACTATAGATTATGAGAGAAATACAATTGAATATGATTCAAATGTAGGCTAAATTAAATATTTGAAATTTAGTTTGGTAATTATTTAATTGGAGAATTAAATAATTATTTATTTTAATTAATTTAATTAAATTAATTGAATTAAAATTGTAGGTTATGTGAGAGATGCTTCATTTAATATGATTTAAATGAAATCATTAAACAAATTACATTTAATTCATTTAATTCATTAAACTAATTAAACAGATAACTCCCACGTAAAGGAGTTATATGAAACGTGGGTTATGCCACGTTTCTTTCTCCCTCTCTTGATTAAAAGCAGTGTGTGTGATTAATCTAAGAAGCCTAAATGATACAAATTTGTTCTGGAACAAATTTCTCTCCAGAAAAGTTTCTCCATCCTCTTCCCAATTGTTAATTGGTTCCCACAAATCACACCTCAAAATTCTCAAATAATAGGATTGTAGCCTTTTGATGGTGTTGTTCTCAATCCCAATTGAGGAATTGGTGTTTTGATTCGGTTCTATAAAAGTAAGTAACGTTTCCCTTTTCTCTGTAGAATTGTTTTTTTACGCATGCTTAACCTAGGGTCGAATTTACAGTAGGTTGGTTTTTGTATTTGATCTCTGTAATTTTTTTGGAATTTTCCAATGTAATGGTATTTCAGATTACCTAAATTGGTAATGAGTAATAGTCCTGTATTCTTTTGTTGTGTTAGGGCTTTCAACCCTACATTTATCTATTTACTCTAACAACGGGAATGAATGAATTTCATTTTGTGTAGTTGTGTTCTTGGCTCCCCACTTAAACGAATCTCCAAAATGATAGGTATATTGAATCGGCAAATTTGGCCGCTCTCACCTATATAGATCAAAGGACCACCTTTATGGGTAGGAGTTCACAACTCATTCAGGATTAAGGTCAAGTCAACTATGGTCATCCTAGTAAAATGTAAGCCTCTTCAAGTAATGGTATTATAAAAGAGACTAATCATCTTATGGCCCGGTCTTATACAAACTCTTTGTATAGGATACTCTCACTCACATGTCTCCACATGAACGATCAAGATCAGATCATTTGTAACACTTTACAACAAATTGTAACAATTACAAAGTGGATTGTATCCCTAGTGCCACCAAGATAAGGTACCCCGACCTTATCCATCTACTACAGACTATTCAGGTTACTACTTAAACATAATCCACTTGTATATCACCACATACATATTTAAGCTACATTAAATAACCTTGAATCTTAGTTTATTGATTTTGAGTTAATGCAGATTAAATGTCAAATAAAATAAAACTTTATTTTATTAAATAAATAATCTGTTATACAAATAATTTACAAACTACAAAATCACGAGATTTAGGACATCAACCCCAACAATTTTGTTCTATTTATTGATAACTACTCTCACTTTACATGGATATATTTTCTTAAAAACCATTGTCTTATCTCAACTTTACATTATCTTTGCTAATATGGTTCGAACATAATTTTCTCACTTTATCAAAATTATTCGCACGGTCAATATCGTGAGGATAAGGATTCGAGTCTTATCTTATTTCTCACCCAACACAGTACCCTTGTCCAATGCTCTTGCCCTCACACATCCTAGCAAAATGAATGAGCAGAATGCAAACATCGTCATATTTTAGATTTTGTTCGTGCTCAACTTCTCTTTGTTTCTTGTCTTGAGAAGTTTTTGGGTGAGGTTGCTCTCACCTCCGTCTATGTCATCAATTGTCTCCCCTCATCTGTCGTTCAAAATATCTCTCCATTTGAATGCCTATATGGTACTTCTCCTTTTTACTTTCACTTGAAAGTTTTTTATTGTGCTTGTTTTGTTCTTCTTCAACCTCATGAGCACACTAAATTTGAACCACACGCTAACCTATGCTGTTTTTTAGCCTATGGCACTAAACACAAGGGTTTTCGTTGTTGGGATTCTATCTTAAAATGATTACGCATTTCTCGTCATGTTACCTTCTAGGAACACAGTATGTTTGCTAGTCTTTCCTCTTTTCATGCCTCTCTCACTAGTGACTGCAATTAGGATCGAGGATAGGTGACTAGCAGCTTGATTATTGGGGATTAATGACCAACGACCAGAACCAGGGATTGGTGACAAGTAAATGGCGATTAGCCAAAGATTGACAATTGGGCATCAGACTACAAGAGCACTAAATCTCATTGGTCTTGGTCGCTGATCGTCGATCCCAATCACTGGTCTCGCCCGCTAGCCACCTGTCATCAACGATTAGTACTGGAGTTAGTGATTGGTGCGATCGAAGATTATAGACCAGTTATTGGGGATCAGGACTAAAAATCGGGACAAGGATTGGTTACCACTAATCACTTCATCAACTAGCAATCAATGACTAGAACTAGAGATGGTGAAGGATGTTGGAACAAATAGTCCCTAAGTGCAAGTATATATTGCTGGAAAGTACTATAAAATAAACAAAGTTCAAGTATCAAATCCTAGAGGAATGGAGTGCAATAACCCAACAAAACAACTAGAGACCTATTCAAAATTTATAGACAAAAGTAACCAAGATAAATTGATTTGATTTGGTGTGTTCTTTGAAAAGTCAAAGAAAAGCAATGTGTTCTAATAAAAATAATAGTAAGAGAAAGAAATGTTGTAAACAAAGATAATAAGAACAAAGATGGGTTCAAATCGTTTCAACCTTCAGGGAAAAATTAAAAGTGTGCCCACACCTTACGCCAACCTACTTTGTCAACTAAATCTAGAGACAATCTGGCATGCAACCTATATACGCTTGCATCTTGTTTTCTCAAGTTAGATGATTTAAGTCACATGTAACCAAATTGAAAGAGATATATAATGTGTGCACTGTTGGGTTTTATGTCCTAAAACTCGTGGTTTGTAAACAATAGAACTTATTATGAAAATTCAATAGGTTGTTATTGAATATATTGTTTTTTAGAAATCCAATAAACCTAAGTCCCTTGATTAGTATATGAGTACTTGAACTTTATGTGGAGACATACAAGTGGATCAGGTTCGAGTAAATAGTCAAAATGATCTATAGTATATGAATAAGGTTGGGTGCCTTATTCTGGTAACACTATTGGATGCGATCTACTCTGTAGTTGTTACAAAGAGTTGTAAAGTGCTACAAACGAAGTGATCCTAATTCGTACATGTTATAACATGAGGAGTAGGGGTGTCCTGTACAAATGAGTTTTGTACAAGATCGAACCACGAAACCAATCACTCTTACTTTATAACATTGTTTACCGTTTAAGACTGACTATTTCAAAGTAATGACTTAGGTAATTTTATTGGGATTTGTGTCTTAATTCTCCCAGAATCTCGTTGTTTTTGTAAAGATACACATTATTTAATGAATAAAATAATTGTTATTTAATTATGACATTTACTTATATCCAATAAACAAAGCTCCTTGGTTATCTTATGTGAACTTAAACATGTATATGTGATATACAAGTGGATCATGCCTTAAGTGATAACCTAAATAGGTTTGTTGTATAAGGATTAAGGTGGGATACCTGATCGTTGTGACACTACGGATACGACCCTCTTTGTAGAAGTTTGCAAGTGTTGTAAACTATTACAGATTGTAGATCCTGACCATTCACGTGGAGACGTGCGAGCGGGGGTGTCCTATACAAAGAGTTTGTATAAGACCTGGACCACGAGATGACTATGACTATGACTTATGTTCATTATAGAGATCAGTGGTACTTAGGAAGTTAGATGTAACTATAGGGGCATGATGGTTATTGGCCCAACTATACTTACGAGTGATCTATGAAGGGTTGTTGCACTTCTGATCAGTTAAGATGGACACATAATATATCTATGGTAAGTAGAGTTCAGCTGTCAGCCTTTAGTGGAGTACCTGGCAGTTAACGGATGGTGAATCCCGTGACTAAAGAGTTTAGTCAGTTATTCACGTACTGTTGGAGCTTCGAGCTACAGGTTCATAAGGTCCCCTTGGTAGCTCAATGGATTCAGTTGAGGATCAGTTCTTGGTGTTGCTTTGAAATGTTCAAATTAACAAGAGATTTTTTTTATTATATATGATATGATCGATATGATGTATGAGATACATATAGTGGATGATTAATATAAATGAGATTTACATTAAGTACTATGGAATAGAAAAAGAACTATGGTTTATATGTTTTATGAGATGAAATATTAAAACTATAGGTTATAAATATAGTATGATAAGTTGGTTATCATTTATATTTATAATAATATTAATTATTGGATAATTAATTCTTTTTCTCTAATAACCAATTAAGTAGGAGGTTATTGGTGGTTCATGGTAACCGTGAGATAAAATGAAAATTGTTTTCCTAATTTTAGTAAGCTTTGCAAAAGTATTTTGTTGAGATTTCTCTCTTGGAAAAAGAATCTCACGGAGCTTGTCAAGTAAATACAGATTTACTAAGCGACAACTGAAAAAGGTAAATGATCGTGTAGTGTTTGTAGACGACAGACACAGTACTAAGCGATGAGCTAAACGATAGCTTAGCTTTTACTAGACGATCGCATAGTTTTTGCTAAACGATTGGGCATCGACCTATACGATAGGTTTCAACCATCTTCCACTTGCCCAATCATATATACGATCGTTGTTTCCTCCTTCTTCTACCTCATACCAAGTCCACATAGAGCCCATCCTCTAGATTCTCACACCGAGAATAACAAGGTAACCTGTTTGGTTGTGTCATACTCAACTTGACACCGTCTAGGTTCTGTGGAGGCCGTTCATACTGTTGGGGTGTTCATGATCAAGACGATCACTGAATTCGAGCGCGAAGGGTTCGTGTAGTGTTGCGGTCGTGTTGTTCGAGTGTTCGAGGTTGCTATGTTTGAGCGTTTGTAAGCAAGGAGCGTGGAGACGAGTCGACATATGTTTGTAGCATTCTCTTTGTTTATTTGTACTTTCATGGTGTAATTATTATATTGATTGCATAACCGTTTGTCTCTGTTTACGACTGTAATTTGTAATGTTCATACATGATTATAATTTGGAATGATCTATTTTCCACTACTCATGAAAATCTCGTGTTTGATTTCCTTCAATTGATATCAGAGCCAGGTTTCAGCCATATAAATTACACGATTGTCTTGACCTTAATCTTGACCTAACTATGAACTTGTGTTTGTTCAGGATTATCCTTTGATCTGCAAACGGTGAGAGTAGACCAACTGTCTTTGCTTAATAAGCTTCCCATTTTGGGGATAAGACCGGATGAATAGCTGAGAACATAGGGTGCAAGATGGAATTCACTCCTACCTGATTAGGGTTAGTAGAGAAGTTGTTCTCTTCAAGTGCTGATTCTGGGTCTTGAACAAGAGGCCTCACCCTCTTATTGGCCCGATAGGGATTTGATTTGTTGATTGGATCACAAATCAATTGTCATTAGGGGATCAGTGGAACTTAAGGAACAAGAAGTAATTTCGGGTGTAAAATAAAGATTCGACCCAACTGTTATTACGAGCAACCTGTGAAGGGTTAACTTACTAATCATGGTTATATCGAGTGGACATAATATATCTACGGTGAGAGGAGTTCAACTATGAGCTTTAGTGGAATCACCCATTAGCTAACGAATGAGGATTAGTTTGATCTAATGAGTTTAACCGATTAATCTCGGATCGTTGGAGCCCATGACCTATAGGTCCGCGAGGTTCTCCTACTAGCTCGTAAATGGATAAGCTCTAGAGTAGCGTGATAAGTTAATTTGAAATGTTCAATTTAGAATTAAATGAAATTGGAGAAATAATATTTAAATATGATTTAAATATTTGAAGATGGAATTGTGTAAAAATTAATTTAATATTTGATATTAAATTAATTAGAATTATTTAAATTGTTTAAATTGTTTAAATAATTATTTATTAATTTTATTAAGAAAATTAATTTATGAAATTAATAATATTTTCAATTTTATTAAAATAATTGATTTATAAAATCAATATTTGAGAAATTGAAAAAGAAGAAAAACACATAATGGAAAATTGATTTTCTCCATTGTCTTCTTCCAAGTAGTTCACTAACAACCCACACTTTTCAAGCTTCATTAACTCCAAGCATAAGTTGCATCTCATGCAGCAAATCTCTTTGTATGATGGTCTGCAATATATTAAAGAGATTGAAGTGTTTTGAGGCAGAGCAACTGAAAGAATTTCTCTGAAAAATTCGTAAGAATAAGGGTGTTCTTCACGTTGGGTTGCTGCTGTGAGTTAGTCTCCGAATTCCCTTAATTCAAGTTTATTTTGAGTTCTCCTACTCAATCTAGAGCACCAAGAGGATAGTAGGGAAGATCTTGGGGTGGTCTACAACAAGATTCAGAGGAAGTTCTACAACAAGATTCAGAGGAGATTTGCAGTTGGATTCAAGCTTTGAGGAAGTTCTATAAAGGTATGTCACGAAACCCATTTATTTTTACTGAAGCATGCTTTCTTTTCTGCCAAAATTAATGAATTAGAGTGTTTATGGATCCTGGTCACTTCCGCTACACGATGGTACATTCCAACACGCATATGACTTAATTCATATTTTATATCTCTTTCAATTATTAGATTCAATAGGGCATGCTAATCTAGGTGATCAAACTAGTTCAACAATAATCAATAAGAGCAAGTGAATAGTAAATGTTGAGCACAGTAAAGATAACACAAATGAGACTTTTGTTCTTTCCCTAACTGACTCACAGATTTGAATTCCAAGAAAAGAGTTGACTCATTATGGAAAAGAAAGAACACAAAGAAATTAAACTAAAACTCATATTAATGTAATCTCGAGAGAATACAAAGATTGTTCCAAAGATGGTAAAATTACTAAGGCAATCAATGAAGAACATAAATAAGAACAACTAATCAAAGGTACAATGAAAACAAAGAAGATCAATAGTAACAAATCTCTAAGCTTAGTCATTAATCTAACTAGATTCACTATTTTTCAAGATGAATAAAGCCCTTACACATGTTCTTTTGAATCAAGTGCATACTTGTTCTTTAAAGCAATAACTAGAAAGGATCTTGTAGAAACGATTCTCTGAAGTTCTTGAAAAAGGGATGAGAGATAGGGTAGATATTTATTTTTTAGAGTACTTTCTCCTAGAAAGTGAAGATTGATAACTATTTAAGGAAGTTTTTATAGTCAGTATGTTTGGCCGAAGGAATTGAGAAGTATGAGTTAGGAAGTAAGAGTTGTGAACTCCACTCCTTATTTGGTGCAAAAAGTTTGTGGGTCCTACTACTAAAAAACATCAATTTTATATCTTATCTTCTTACATTGTGAGTCCCAAGAGTTCATAACTCTCTGAACTTTATAATGCCTTGGAACTCACTATTCCACTATTTGTCCCAAACATCACCTTATAGAACTTTCTGGACCTAATAGAGTTCATAACTCTCTGAACCTAATAGAGTTTCCCCTAAATCAGTGTGGAGATCTTTCCATATCAATTTGGACAGAATAATGGAGACTTGATTTGAATTTGGCTATATTCATCTAACACGTAATTCAAGTATATCGATAGTAATTTCAATTTTAATTATATGATTAATGTACCAAATGCTCATTTACAATTCATTTAAAACAAATATTAATGTATAGATAACATTTGAATACTGATGAAAAACTAATTTCAAGTATGTACCATTAATATATCAGTAATACATCATCATTCATACTAACTAAAATTTCAAGTATTATATTGTGTATTAGTATTATCTCAACATTAATTAGAACTCATTTTAAGTATATTATTGATATATCATGAGTATATTAATACTTCTTAAAAAATGCATTTGTTCACGTATGTCAATAGTATAGCAATATGTTCAAAATTCAATTTCAAGTATAACATTGGTATATCAATAGCTTCTCAAAACATTTGTTGAGAATGATTGCCAATTGATGGATTAAAAAAGCAAAATGTGAAAGCATACAGAATCAATAAGCACTCTAAATACACTTAATTTGAGTTTAAAAGCGCGCAAAACAAAATTTTAAAATAGAGGTTTTCACAAGACGTGTACCTTTGTTGAAACTTGAGAGTCTTCTCTACTATTCTCGGCTTTGGATTGAGTGGTAGAAACTCTAAATTAAGTTAGGATTCAAAGGGTTTGATGGATAATTGAGAGTGAAATTTTCTTTTAGAATTTTCCACTTAAATTCTGTCACATGACATGAAAATAATTAGATAATCAAGCTTTTATTAAGCTTAATCATACAAGCACTCACTCATTCAGCAAAGTGACACCTCAAAGTGCACTAAGTGAGTGGCCTAGATGTCAATAAATGGAAAATCCCACTAAAACTCAAATGTGAGACTTTTCCACAATCTAATTTAAAATTCAAATTTTTATTTAATCAAAATTAATTTTAAACAATAAATTAAATTTCTAAAATTGAATTAAATTTAAAAAATAATTTATTTAAATAATTAATTAATCAGAATTAATTAATTAATTAAATAACAATAATTTAGTATCAAATATTAAATTAATAAAAACACCTAATTTAAACATGAGTCCCATTCATGTAACCGATATTTAAATCAATATTTAAATATTTTAAACTCTCCAATTTACATTTAATTTCAACAAATTAAAACGTTTAATTATATCGAATATAATTATCTAAACCCTAAAATTAAATTTGAACATTTCAAATTCAAAAACCCTAATTTCGAATTTTGAACACTTCAAATTTTGCTTAATTTTTCTAATCCAAGATGCTAATGTTTTACGAGCTAGTAGAGAGACCTTATAAGCCTACAGATCGTGAGCTCCAACAATTTGAGATTAATCAATTAAGTTCTTTAACCTGAGTCAATCAATATTCATTAACCACCAAGACATACCACTATAGCTTGATAGTTGCACTCTTCTTACTGTAGATATATTTTTGTCCCCTTGATTTAACTATAATCAGTAAATCGATCATTCACAGGTCGTTCGTATTTACAGTTGGGTCAAAATTATCGTTCTACCCTTGTAAATATGTCTTGCTCTTTAAGCTCCCATTGATCCTCTATTGAACAATTGGTTTATAGTCCAACTAACAAACCATATCCCTTATAGCCATGAGAGGGCGGGGCCACTTTGTTCAAGACCAGGAATCGACACTTAAGAGAACAACCTACCTGCTAACCTTAAAACAGGTAGAAGTGAATTCCATCTTGAAGGACTATGTCTCCAACTATCTATCCGGTCTTATCCTAAAATGGGAGGCTTGTTGAGCAGTGTTATTGAACTACTCTCACCTATGCAGATCGAAGGATAATCTCGAATAAACACGAGTTCATAGTTAGCTCAGGATTAAGATCAAGTTACCCTAGGTCATTTAATTGAAATAGTCAGTTTTAACAGTAAACAGTTGTTATAAAGAAAAGTGACTATTTCGTGGTCCGATCTTATGCAAAACTCTTTTGCATAGGATGCTTCTACTCGCATATCTCCACATGAACAATTTTAGGATCACGTTGTTTGTATCATTATAAAAAGTAGGTCGCATCCATAGTGTCCCCAGAACGAGGTACCCAATCTCATCCATATACTTATAGACCTTTTTGGCTATATAGTATAACTAGATTCTCTTTTATGTCTCTATATAAAGTTACAGTATTCATGCAATAGCCATAGATTTGTTTATTAGATTTTTATTATATAATGCAATTTCAATAACACTTTTATTGAATAAAAACTTCAATAAAACTTTCATTGATAAATAGAAAATGTTTCCATGATCATGAACTGCGAGCTTTTAGGATATTCCCAACACCAATATGATGAATTGAATCATTATAAATTGATGAATGTACTAGAAAAGTAATACTTTGAAGCAAATGTATAAGGATTCAAATTAAGTCCACAAATATTAACAAATGCACGAGCAACTTGTTGACTGATATAAATTTGGTATATGAATGGTAAATTTGGTATATCATTTGTGATAAGGTAACCCTAATCCTCAGTACAACGATTCAAACTTTTGTGTGAAAACCCTTGAATCTAAACAATGAACACCTCCTTATATAAAATTCAGATTAACCAATAAAAATACTAGAATTAGATTACCTTTTGGATCAAAGATCTAGAAGCGAGATTTGAAATCATGTTTTAGATTGAGTCACTCTACAATCAAATTTGATCAAGGCTCCATGAATGACTCACAACTTAGAAAAAGCAAAGGTTATTGTTGAATTCTAAATAAAGAGTCTCAAATTCAAGTAATATGTTTCATTCAAATTCATAATATGATATTTTACATTCCAATTTCATGAGTTTCTATACTCACCAATTAAAGGTAGCCCCCAACTCTTTATATGCCCAAAAAGCATACACAAAAGGTCATGACCATCATTGGTAAGTTTTGTAACCCCTACAATTAATCATCTAGACTTAAATTAAACATTTAAAAACTGAAATTTAATTAAAGTGTTTATAAAACTAAGATAATAAATAATGTCTTCAAGGTGCTAGTAAAATTGAAACATTGTTAATGGAATCTCCATGCCCAACTTCAATCTTATAAATGTTAACGTCCAAAGCTTCAAATATCCATTTCTTGCTTGAACTCGTGTGTAACACATGGACTAGAAGTTGAATTGACTCTATCCAATTTGGCATGTGAAGAATGAACGCTAATCTTTTTTGGCCTTGAATTGTGTAATAGGTCCGGTTAGAACTTATGAAATTCCATGATCTTTATCAAATTGCACGACTTATTTACCTTATATTTGGTATATCGGAACCGATATACTACATATAAAATATATATCAATTGGATGATATACCAAACATAAAGTAATAAGATATACATGAAATTTACAAAGGAAGGTAAAATTGAAATTAAAAAAAAAATGAAAATCATATTTAATGTTTTTTTTTCAGTTATATTTAAAATTTTCAGAAAATCATGGCTAGATTTGCAAAATTGATATTTTCTTTTTGCTATTCTTGCAAGTGTTTTTTTTTTTTTTTTTTTTAATTTTGCTACACGCGTGCACTCATTATATGTTTATATTAAAAAAAAAAACATGTAGTTGACTATTATAGTCTTGTTTTTAATTAATATTACTTTATATGTTAATAATGAATCTAAAATTACATTGATATGAATATGTGCATCTTCTAATATAAAGTTTTAGATTTGAAGTTGGTTACATGGAGAATATTATATTAGCCTGCCACAAACAGAACACAAAGAAGAAAAGAGAGAAGTTGCAAAAGTCAATGTTTGTGTGATTTCGTGGGAATGGATGCATGGAGGCCCTTGTCCCCTCTCCCATGTTTCGAGTTTACATCTTATGTATATAACTTTAAGGGCACATAGCTTCTTTTGTGTTTCTTTCTTCATCTTTAGGTTTTCAAAATTATGCATCTAGATTAGGACAACTTTACTTTTACCCTAGAACTTTGCAATTTGTTCCAAAAAAAAAATCTTGAACTTTAAAATTGTTTAAGAAAAGTGTCTTTTCCATTAAAAATAAAGGATTTGAAGTTTGACGTACGTGTGGCAACTAATGAGTAAAAATGAGAAAGCACGTGTGACATTATTTACAACTATAATAAAAATTAATATCCCTATTGTCATTTATTTTATCTAAAAAAACATCGTTCAAAGTCATTTACATAATCAATTTTTAGACACCAATTGCCACATTAATTTATGTGAATGATGTTGGTAGATGATATTATGTATGCAATTCTTACACATTTGTTGTTTGATAAACTTCCATCGTTTGAATTAATCGAACAAAAATATATACATATAAGAAATCGACGTATATATATATATAAGTTGCTTAAAATGTGTGGTTGCACACATTTACAATAATTTGTCCATTGTCTTGGACCTGTACTTCTCCGTCATTGCTATACACTAGAAAGACCTTTCCTGCATCATCTTAGTTCTTGAACTTCAACGTTTTGTACATTTTAACCCTTCATCGAAGTACGTCCGCACAAACATATGAATGATACCTCATTCTGAACCACTCTCCTCATGAGATGTCCACAATCCTGTTATTAATATAAGTGACAATTGTAGACCTTATATGAAACTCGTCACATTTGGTCTCTCGTCCACAACCTTCCTTAATAAGATGTGATGCACAAATGGGCTATTGAATACCAAATCAACGTCAACCAACTGTTTGAAGATAATCCTTATGAATTGAATCATGTGGGGGTAAGTATATTTCCTTTGATGACTTTGTTTGTACTTCCAATGTGGACAAATTGATAACCTAGTCGGGAAAGTAACCCCTTACACTGATATTTAGAATGCAAGGTAAGTCTTGTAAATGTGTAAAAGTATTGAATAAAACACATCAACAAATTAATAAAATGATAAACAAACTTAATAGATAAAAAATAATAATTTTACCTTTTCTTTTGCTCTCTTTTGCATTCTGCTACTCTCGCTCTCAATTGTGATCTCATGTGCACTCTTGCTTTAATTGTTGCTCGTGTTCTCTCTTGTGCTCCAACTATCACTTGCTCTCTGGATTAACCTATCGATTTCAATCTCGCTCTCAATTGCACTTTTGCTATATAAATCTTGTCTTTTTCTAAGCTTAGACTATTCTACCGCAATATCAATTAGTCCATCAAACTTCAATTACATGCATCACCAGCAAAACAATCAGATGATACCCTAAATCAACACGAGTTATGATTAACACAATGACATGAAACAAACCTACAACATATCAGCCTTGAAGTAACAACATTCAACCCTCAAACAAAAGGACTCATTGAAATGAAAAACAATTTTATCCATAGAGAAAACTGAACCATCAATTTTTTTTTTAAAAAGAAGAAAACGAAAAAAAAGGAGAGAAAAAGAAGGAGAAGACAGAAAGAAGAAGATAAAGCATTGGAGGAAATTTTCTTTTGCTTAACAAATCAAGGGAATAATGTAAATTCAAGTGGATGTTGAAGTGATTATACAACTTTAGTTTTTGAGAGTGCGCCAAATTTTCTTGAGATTTTTGTATAGATGACCTAATTTTAGAGACGTAAATGCATAATGATCCAATCCTACAAAACTAACATACTTATGTCACAAAGTACTCTATCGTCTGAAACTCATTCTCTCATTAGGGATGTCTCACCCACCGTGAAATAGTCAAAACCCTAACACAATGTTTATTTTAATCGAGATTTTTTTTTAAATCCACTACAATATCACAGTGGGAGGGCACTCATGACCTCGATTGATCAACATGTGATTAAAAAAAAATTACAATTGAAATGAACATTGTGTTAGAATTCCGACTTTTTTCGTGATAGGTGAAACATTCTTAATACGAGAAGGAGTTTTAAATTAATTTTTATAGGTTTTAAGATTAGGTCATCCGATCAAAAATCAATTTTTGATCCATCCACATATTTTTCCAAGATATTTAGCTAAAATAAAACTTTCGAGTGCTTTTTTCTTTCTTTCTTTTTTCTTTTTTTTGGGAGAAAAACCCGTTTAAACTCCCAACCGGCTAAGGCCGTCTCTTTGACGACACCGAAATCAAAAGCTTGAGCCATACCAATGGCCATTCTTGCTCTTCCCCTGCTTGCCTCCTTCCTCAAACACCATACTTATCTCCTTTCCATTCGCTCTCGGAAGTCACTTTCTTCTAGCTTCTGCAAGTCTCCATATCGCCGCCAATTCAACAAAACTTGTGCCTCTGCCATTAGTCCTTCCACTACTCTACAGCATTCGTCCAGTGATTCCAAGACGTATGGCTCCAAGTCCTCGGTTCTTACTTTTCAGCAAGCAATTCAGCGTCTCCAGGTCATTTTCCTGATGCCCAATTGCTTATTTCTTGTTTATTTTCTGCTAAAGAATAAAGGGTATTTTTTTTAATGCAAGTGAAGGCTTGTATCTGTTGGTTGGATTGTCTCAATGTTCTGTAGTGGAAATCTGGCTTGTAATCTAGTTGTTTCTTAGATGTGTATGATGGTGTGCATTGTGAATTGGGGTTGAAGTTTGAATATGGGGCATAATTAAAAAAAAAAAAAGAAGCAGTACTTATTTCCTCGAGCGTTAAAACTTATATTCATTTTGAGAATATTTTATGAAAAAGGAAAAAGGTCCCCATATGCTTGTGGGCAGTTGCATTTGTGAAAGAATAAAGGAGGTGTTTGAGGTACTGAGGTGAGTTATGAAGTAGAGAGTTAGAAAGTTTGTGTTTGGAGTGCAGAGTTGTAAAATGGAGTTTCTCAATAAATGTGCAAACTTTAATAGTATTTACTGTTGAAGTTGATTTGTTTAACACCAACTTATAAAGTTGGTGAGCCAAACACCCCCAAAGTCTTTTTTCTTTACGCTACAATCAAAATTCTATATTTCACAAGCAATAAAACTTATATTCATCCATAAGGTCCTCAAAACACTAAAAAAGGATCAATGGCTTTTACATTTCCTCGGGCAAATTTTATAATCATCTGTTGAATATCTGGGTCGTAAATAAGAGTCATGGGTCATTGATTAAGCCATGAAATTGTTGCAGTTGGAGTCTTTGACTTCATGGTGTCCATTTCTTCCTTCCTTACTCTGTAAATGTAAAAGTTGAATGGATTTTTTTACGAGGCACAAAATTGAATGGAGTCTTTGTCTATTACATTCATCTTGTGATCACTTTTGGCTATTTACTTGCTCAGTGGTGATATATGATATTTCTGTTTCCTTTCCCCATAATAATCATTGTTTGGTATTAATAAGGTAAATCTGAAGTTTATTCTTTATATCATTATCACATTGAACCGTTCTTTTGATGATTATTTCAATAATATCACAGGAATACTGGGCCTCTGTTGGATGTGCTGTGATGCAATGCAGTAACACAGAGGTAAGTTCGGTGTTGACACAATTTTGTGTGTGTGTGTGTGTGTTTATCAAAAGGTTTTCAGTATAAGGGTTTGAGGTGTAATATTGCAATTATTTAAAATTGTTTCTGTTATTGGCCAGGTTGGTGCAGGAACCATGAATCCCTTGACATTCTTAAGAGTTCTTGGTCCAGAACCATGGAATGTTGCGTAAGTATTCTTTGACATATATCTGCAGGAGAGAATGCCTCATTATGTATTGTCTCACTTTGGTTGTCTCCTTCATTACGTAGATTAGAAATCCATGGATCGTTTGTTATTTTTCATCTTTTCATTATGAAGTTAGGTTGTAAATAGCCTTTGGAGTCTTGGTCATTTCAAGAATATGCGCACTGCCTAGGGATAATGCTTTCTTCAGGGTAGGGGCGGGTGGGTATGTTATTTTAGAGTGAGTTCGTGAATGTTTCAAGATACCTTATCTTTTTAGAAACTAGGAACACTTCGCATTTATTTAGTAAAAAGTGCATCAAAAGAAAGTGCAAATTCTCCTAAACTAAACTGAACTGTCGAGTATTGACTATGATCTACAAAAATTTTCCCATCCTTGGAGAGCTATATTTAGTGCTAAGTGACTTTCCTCATTCTCTCTCTCTCTCGTTGTTGTGGTTTATGTAGTGTGTCATGGGGGATGGGAGGGATCCCTACTTTTGAGAAGATAAGTGGTTGGGAGATGGACTCATTTGCTCTGTGTTTCCTCTTTTGTACCAATTTCTTCTAGGTGAAATCATTTTGTGGCCTTCAATCTCTCTCGGCCAGAGAATAACATTTTTCTCGATCTTTGGTTTGTAGTCTCTTAATCAATAGGAAAATAATAAACATTATTAGCCTTCCCATTGTGGTTGAGGGTGGGTTTCTATTCATCATCGAAAAGGGGATCTTCATTTGGTTCAACATGGATGGTTTATCTTGATTTTTCTTAAAAAAAAAAAAAATCTTTGGTGAACCCCTTTGCCTCCATTCGTTCAGTTAACTCTATGTGAAAAGTAAAAATGGTGAAGTTTCTTGCCTGATGAGTCCTCAATGGAAGAATTAACATGATAGATTGTGTTTTGAGGATTTTTTCTAGTTTGATGGGTCCGTAGTGTCGCATCTTTTCCAGAGGCCCAACCAAGGACTTTGACCACTTTTTCAAGAGTTTCTCTTTTGCTAGTTTCATGTGGGAAAATTTCTTTGAGGAGTTTGGCTTCCAGGGACAAGATCAAAAGACGTGTTCAATGTCGAAAGAATACCTTTCACACTCGCCTTTCATGAGAAGGGTCGGTTTATGTAGATTATGGGGTTTATGCGATGTTATAGGTTATTTGGATGGAGAGGACTAATAAAGTATTTAGAGGGTTGGAGAAAACAAGGAAGATGTGAGCTTATGTGAGCTTCTTGTTAAGATCCATGTCTCCCTTTGGGCTTTGGTGGCTTGATTGGAGTTCTTTTTTTGTTTTAGTTTGGCCCCTTTTGGTTGGGGTTGGTTTTTGTACTCCCCTTGTATTTTTCCTTTTTTTTCAATGTATGTTACCCTTGAAAACATTGGAGAAACTCCACTGAAAATTTCAATGTATGTTTGCCACTTTATCAAAATGTAAAAAATGGTCTGCATATGCTTGTGAGCACTAAGCAGTTACATTAGTGAAAACATAAAAGTTGTTATTGCTTGTGGACACATAAGACTTTTAATTGTCATTGTGGAAATTTTTTATGGAAGGTATGTGGAGCCTAGTATACGGCCAGATGATAGTCGCTATGGGGAAAATCCAAATAGACTCCAACGCCACACTCAGTTTCAGGTAACCTTTGAGTTGTGATCGAACTTTGGAGTTGTTGAATAATTTACTGAGTTCTCTGTTAATTCCTATAAGAACTTCTACTACTTATGTGTAAACACTAGAAAACTAATGTTACCTAAAACATTAGACTATCGACTAGAGTATGCATATCTTACCTAAAACATTAGACTATCGACTAGAGTATGCATATCCTCCACAAACTTCTCAATTATCCTTAATGGCAAGCCTAGGGGGAAATTTGGAGCTATTAGAGGTTAAGGCAAGGGGATGTACTTGGGTGTCAACCTAGTTGAGATGCCCGGGTGCGTCTCCTGATCCCGTATCTTGTATCGATCCTATTCAAGTACACATNCTCTTATACTTTCTTTTTATGAATTAATAAAAAGTTTGTTTCCCTTTTTTTAAAAAAAGGCAAGGGGATGGAGTTCTTGGATCCTCCAAGAAAAGATATGAGAATTTTGGAAGGAAATGAACTTCACAATCCGGTTGACATAGCTAGACTAAATCAGGTTAAGATCGATGAAGGATTAAGCCATCCAAATTCATCTGAAGAGTGGTCTTTCCTTGATACAACAGTAAATCAAAAAAATTTTGCAAGGAATCCTCTGTTTTCAAAAGAAGTCAATGTCAACTCGCCGGAAAATTCAGAACAGGGGACATCTTTGCCGGAAAAAGAGGAAGGTTGCTTGCCGGAGCAATTGGTTGGCCAATCAGAAACTACTCTACCCGAAGTCCAAAACCGGTTAGGTGTGAACATGTGGAAAGAGAATGAAGAAATCTCATTAAGAAGGGAGAAGGAAGTCAAGGGAAGCCCAACAGCCACTCCTTCGAGAACTCCAACAGTCACCACTCTATTTAATTCTAAAAACACCTCATTTATAAGCCCTACTAAAACATCTCTTCTGGAAAAAAACCAAAGGACTGACGTTTCAGATTCCTTGGAAGAACAGCCAATTATTTTGAAAGAGATAAACCCCTCATCTTCAGTTCTACATGGCCCCACAATGAATAAACCATCAGCATCTCGGGAGAAAAACAATTTACCCTGCCGCGCGGCAGTAAAAGAACTCCCCACTGAAGAGACAAGGATGTTGAAGCATCATATTCGATTAAAAAGCCGTGGCTGGCCAGAGGATACCGAGGAGACACATACATTAAATGCTGAAGAGGAAGAGTCTTCCCCTGTTCAATCCCCTGTCCATTTTACCCCTCCGGCATTTGATAATTCATTGAAATATCTAGAAGAAAACTCAGTATCCCTCTTTAGCCGAAGCTCACATCTTCTCAAGCCATTCCCTAAATACTTTGAAAGAAGGAAAAGCTCCACTGCTAAAACGTGGTCCTTACTTGCAAACTCAAACTTATTGGAAGTTTGTTGCGCTCGGGTACAAATACCTATTGATGAGGCAGAAAGGTCAGTAATTCCTCCCACTTTTCCTTCTTCAACCACTCCTCAGTTGGGTAAAAACTTAGATCCATCTTTCATTTATGTGCAAGGGTCTCCCATTGCTGTCTCCGACTCTAAAAAGCTACCACAAGAGTATGATGAAGCCTCAATAGCTAGTGTCAGCAGTGAAGACTTAGACTTTGAGGATCATAACTTGAAATTCAAGGGCATAGAAGATCAAAAAGATGCCATACTAAACTTGAATTTGCTTTTCCATGAAGAGGAGGTACAAGATTCAACAGTCTTAATTCCATCCCACATTGAACTACCTCAAGAGCTTAATTCTTTCTTAAATATTTGTGACATTACCCTGGCATAATCAGCAAATGAAGATTATCTCATGGAATATTAGGGGACTTGGAGATAAATCTAAAAGATTAGTTATAAAAAAGCTTCTGAGGTAAATAAATCCGGATGTTGTTCTACTTCAAGAATAAAAAAAGGACAGATTTGATCTCCCTTTCATAAAAAGCATTTGGAGTTCTAAAAAGGTGGGCGGGCTTTTATAGAAGCACAAGGCAGATTGGGGGTATTCTTTCTCTTTGGGATGAAAGCAAAATTGTAGTTTTGGAGGTCTTCAAGGCAGATTTCTCATTAACATTAAAGTGCAGTACCATTTGTAAGAAATTATGCTGGATTTCCAATGTATACGGACCAAACAGCCCTAGTGAAAGAAGAAATTTGTGGATTGAATTAACCTCATTAATAGAAAGATGTGATAGTGCTTGATGTATCAGTGGGGACTTTAACTGTATTCGAAGAAGACAAGAAAGATTTCCAATAGGAAGAGCAACTAGAGAAATCAGACAATTTAATAATTTCATTAGAAATACGAATCTACTTGAAATCCCCATGTCAAATGGAAGATTCTCTTGGTCACGAGAAGGAGAAACAATATTGAGATCACTGATTGACAGATTCTTCATCACAAGTAGTTGGGATGATTTGTTCGAAAACTCAAGAGTCTCAAGACAAACTATACCAATTTCTGATCACTTCCCTCTCTTGTTTGAAGCTGGAGCTGTTGAATGAGGCCCCTCCCTTTTTAGATTTTGCAATAGTTGGCTACTTGATAAGGAGTGTTGCAGAATTATTGAACGTTCTCTAAGTCTGGAAATTCAGCAAGGGTGGGCTGGTTTTAATTTCTCAATCAGACTAAGAAAGTTGAAACAAGTCCTCAAAAGATGGTATGCTGAAAAAACTAAGCAGCTGAAAGCTAGT
>NC_052360.1:70845897-70927468 GCF_009727055.1 Benincasa hispida | reverse complement strand
CTGCCTTGCTTTTCTATTTCCCCCAATTGGTGTGTCCTTTGTAAATCAGCCGAAGAAGACCTCCAACATTTATTTTTTGACTGTTGTTTTGCCTTCAACTGCTGGAAGAAATTCCTTAAGTGCTTCAACACTTCTTGGGTCTTTGATTTTTCCTTTAGATGCAATGTTCATCAGCTACTTTCAGGTCCTATTCTGAAGAAATACTCCAATTTACTATGGATTAATGGAGTAAAAGCAATGCTGGTTGAAATCTGGTTTGAAAGAAATCAAAGAATATTCAATGGGATTGAAACTCCTTGGTATAATCGCTTTGAGGCAGCAAAGCTCAATGCCTCGATTTGGTGCTCCATTTCTAATTGCTTTGAAGCCTACTCCTTGTAAGACATAATTTTAAATTGGTAATCTTTTTGTCAACTGGAAGATTAATCGAAGCATCAGAAGTAGAGACAGCAGCTTCGCTTTCTTTAGTACTCTTATTTGTCTTAGCTTCTTGATGTAATTTAGATTTCTATAGCCTAGTTCTATATTTTGTTCGGTTGCAACATTCAGATTGTATTGCTTCATTAGACTACTCTTCTCAATTTGTTGGATATGATGAGGGTGCTATGGGGGTGTCAACCTAATTGAGATGCCCTGGTGCACCTACTGATCCTTTAGTTTCCTGATTGATTTCCTTGTATTTGCCTTTATTATCAAAGTACTCATCTCTTGTACTAATTATATTGATTAATAAAGGCTGTTTCCTTTTCAAAAAAAAAGGAAAAGGGACAATTAGACTGAGAATATCTTCTCTATAGTTCATCCTTTACGTTCCAAAATTAGCCTGTAATCTTTTATTTATTAGCAAACTTTCTAAAGATACCATTTTTCGTGTTATATTCTTAAATCTCACGATATTTTTCAACATTGGAAGTGTTAGAAAACTTGATAGTCTGTACTTCACTGATGAAAGTTCTTTTAGTATAGTTGTAAAATAACTCAAGAGCTTAATAGTATTAGTTATCTTACTATTAAAGAAGAAATTATGCTTTGATATCTTAGGTTAGATCATCCCGGTTTTTCCTACTTTAAGTATTTATTTTTAGAATTTATTTAAGGGAATTGATGGTTATATTTTTACCTCTTTGATTAAATTCTTTTAGTATAGTAATAAAATAACTCAAGAGCTTAGTTGGATTAGTTATTTTTTTGTTAAAGAATAAATTATGCTTTGGTATCTTAGGCTAGAACATCCCAATTTTTCCTACTTTTAAGTATTTATTTTTTAATTTATTTAAGAGAATTGACTGTTATATTTTTTATTCTAAAAGTTGCATGTTAGTAAAAAAATCATTGTTCCGCACATTTTAGCGAAAAAATCATTGTTCCACATATTAAAGCAAAACATTATCATTCCACCAAACTGTTTACCTAAAACATTTTCTGGTTTCCCTCTTTTCACTTCAATTTTCTTTTATGTTACATGTGATCACAGGTGATTTTGAAGCCTGATCCTGGAAATTCACAAGACCTTTTCATCCAAAGTCTCTCTGCTTTAGGTAGGACATAATGATCCACTATGATGAACTTCGATTGATTTGGCAAACATATAAGCTCTTGTTTGATAACATACAGCTTTTGCAAAGTGGAAAAATATTTATACATATTTATTTTAAAGATTTTGCACATTTATACACTTTCTTATATTATATGATTCTCATCAATTTTTTGAAGTACACATTTTTTTTAATAAATGAAGAAACTGTTTCATGAATGAAAAGTTTGTTGATAACCCAAGGTAATTGAACTTTTTCAACTCGCACCAAGTAAAAACTTCACCATCTTGGGGGTTATTAATGAAATATACGGACAGCTGATGCCATATGCCTCTTCTATATGCTTTATAGGGATTGATGTTGCAGCACATGATATACGTTTTGTAGAGGATAATTGGGAGAGTCCGGTAATCTGTCATATATTGTCCTATCATTTCCTTTCGTTTCTTTTTTTCATTTTTAGGGATGTGTGTGTTAATACTACCATGTTCTACATCACTATATTGGTTCTTCTTCTTCTTCTTCTTCTTCTTTTTCCCTCCAGAAATACTTCATTACGGTTAAATTACTGTGTAGGCAATATAGATATGAACATTGATATTTATAGCTGAAATGAAGAGAACGAAAAAATAACAGATAACTGAACAATTACTATAAGAATTCAAGTAACCTCAGAATGGGCTGCCGATTGGTTATCCTATGAATAGACATTATGAAAATTCCAGTCCACTGGCTCTTTAAATTTTTCCACAAAATGTGGTTGGATTCCTAGCTAGCGTAGGTATTGTCTTCTATTTCCACCGCCCTGCAAGCTAATTTTGAAGGCGTAAAATATTCTAGCTTTTTAACAACTGTTATTCTTATGGCCCTTTATAAAAAAAATTGAAGTTTTCACTTTTGCTACAAAGGAATATATGTTGTGCAAATCGACGGTTCTCGTTGTTGCCTATTTTTAACATTTTGCTCTATCTTGTTGATATAGATGGTGAGGAATGCATACCGGCATTGTGTTTGAATTGAGCTTAATTACGCGTTTGAATCTAAAACTTGAGTTTTCATTAAAAGTCGTAGGCATCTAGTTTCCTTGTCATTGGTTTGAACTCTACTTGTGCATTGGACTTGCCACTTGTGTTTTTTTTTTACTTCTCTTAGAAAACTTATCTGTTAAGTTTGTAATATTGGATTAAATTTTCTCACTAAATCAAACCTTAACTAGGGATACTCCATGTCTAATTGATGGTACATAAAGAAGGGAAGTACTTCCTTGATTTCTCTTATAAAAATCCTCAACGTAGAGAGCTTAATGGTTGCTTTAATCTTCTGTAGAATACTTTGGTTTCTTTCCTAGTCAACTAGAGGATAAATTGGTGTCGCATGTAGACTCTTCGCGTTTGTTCTCCATCAGCTTCATTATGAGTGACCAGGGTGGCTTATATGCACCTCAGTTAATCTTACAGGACAATTGCTAGACCCTACTATATTTGGTTGTCGAGGAAACTTATAGAATATTAAATTCTAGGTGTCATGGTTTGAACTTGTTCACTTTAAGCTTTTACTTTTTCAATTGTCTCATTGATGATTAGGTGGCTGCTATGATTGTGATATTGGTTTTTAATCCCAGAAATAAATCAAAATCTGAAGAGGTTACGAACCATCTTTCTTAATACAAGAAAATTATTAAACAAGTCCTCAGTTTATGGAAATGTTTGGTAAAGAATAGTCACTAAAATCTTTGAAGAAGGGTAAGTTCTTTGCCAGATAGGTTTTACATGGAAAAGTCAACACTTTGGACTGCATTAAGTGGCATTCCTTCTTTATGATCTGGCTACAGTGACATATTCTTTGGAAGGAGGTTTTTGAGAATTTGAATGTGTTCGTTGGGGTTGGAAGTTTGCTCTTTCGATTTGGGAATCTTCTTTGGACTTTTGGTGTGTACACAACTCAGTTTAGTGATTGCTTTCTTAAGATGGAGGAGGAGGTTTTGCTTCATTCACCTTTTTGAGATAAGGGGTGCACCCTTTGGCATATTGGTTTCTGTGCTATTTTATGGATATTTGGTTGAAGACTAACAAAATTCTTTTTAGAGGGATTGAGAAGTCTTGGAAAGATGTGTGGCCTGTTCCCAAGTTTGATAACTTTGTTTGGGCGTTGATCTCCAAGGACTCTTGTTATCCGTCAGGTCTTATTGTTTTGAACTAGAGGCCTATTCATTATAGTTAGGGTCTGGCTTCTCTTGTTGGGCTGTCCTTTTGTATTCTATCTTTTGTATTATTTTTCTTTTCTCTCCTCGATTTCTAATAAAAATGCTATAAATTACTGGAAGCTGGAAGCAAAACAACTTGAGAGGAGAAATGTTTCCATCATGACAATGAAAAACACCTGCCTTAGAAATGTGATCCTTGACAAGAACTACCCGATTGTTAACAACTTGATGTGGAACATAGTCTACTGTTACTTAAATTTAATAGAAGTCTAGCTGTATTTTCCTTTAGTATGTATATAAACCGGTTACCTACTAAACCAGTCAGTTTAAGAGTCTCGTAATCGGCTGGCTCCCTATAAAAGGGACTACATTTGTATCATTTACATGATTTTTTTTTAAAAAGGAAACGAGTCTCTTTATTCATTAAGAAAATGAAGTGAGACTAATGCTCAATTTACAAGGAATTCATAAGGATCAGCAGGTGCACTCGGGCATCTCAACTAGGTTGACACCCCCTTAGCACCCCTCATCACATCCTAACTCTAGAAAAGCCTTAAAATTAAACGATACAATGGGAAACAATACTTGAACTGATAAAGAGAGAAACTGGAAAATCATATCAAAAGACAACCAAAGACAACTAAAAACAAGGCAATGAGAACTTCAGAAAGCTGGAGAAAGGAAAGAATGCCAATTTAGACTGATTTTCTGGCAAGAGTATGCTGCAAGGGATTTTGAAAGGGAGCACCAAAGAGATGCTTTCAACTTGGCAGCTTCAAATCTTGAGAACTACGGGGTTTCCTTGTCTTGGAAGACTCTTTGGTTCCATTCAAACCATAATTCAGATAAAACAGCCTTGACAGCATTGACCCATAGAATCTAGTGTGATTTCTTGACAGCCGGCCCTATCAACAGCTGCTGCACATTTAGGCTAAATTCTGCTCCAAAGGACAAGCTCAAATTGAAGATATTGAAGAGCGAAACAAACTTTGTGCATAAACGCAGTTAAAAAATAGGTGCTGTTGGTCTTCCCCATTCTTCTTACACAAAACACATATTGGGGGAGAGATAGTGAGAGGCAAGCTTCTTTTGCAGCACACTTGAGCAGTTTAGGGACCCAAAAACCATTATCCAAAGGACTATGTTTATTCTCCTTGGACTTTTTGATTTCCAAAGAGCTTCATAAAGTAGAGGATCAATTCGGGGGGATTTGTGAAGGAAGTTGGTTAAAGATTTAACCGAGAAGGCTCCATTAGGATCCAAAGACCAAACCTTTGAGTTCGGGCGATCTTGCACCTTTAGGCTAGAGATGAGACTTAACAAATCTTGAAATTCAGTAATCTCTTCATCTTTTAAGTACCTCCTAAAAGAGATGCTCCAAGAGTTGGTGGTGTGGTCCCAATGCTCTCTCAAAGAGTCATTTGGATGAGTGGCCAATCTAAATAATCTAGAAAATCTGGATGAAAGGGGAAGATTGCCCATCCAAGTATCTAACCAAAAGCCAATATTAAGCCCATTGCCCAAGACAAACACCGACAAATTTTCCACCTTCAACCAAGCTCTTGAAATGCTGATCCATGGGCTTCTAAGGCAGCCCACTGCCTTACCGGAGGTGTGACCCCTGAAAATGCTACTGCCATGTATACTTTTGACCACTCTGCACCAAAGGGAAGAGCTTTCAAGCTGGAATCTCTAGTTTTGCTAAAAGAGCTAGATTTTTCTCTTTTAATCTACCCAAACCGAGGCCACCTTCTTCATAAGATTTGGACACAAGTTCCCATTTGGCTAAATGATTTAAATTACCCCCTTTGTGGCCTTCCCAAAAGAAATTCCTCAAAATTCTTTCTAAGATATGCAACACTTTTTTAGGAATCAAGAAGGAAGACATGTAGTAAGTGGGGAGGTTTGAGAGTACCGACTTACAAAGGGTTGCTCTTCCTCCTCTTGAAATGTTGTATCTTCTCCATTTATCAAGAGTTCCATGAAGTTTATCAATAACAGGCTGCCAGAAATCAATCTTTTTCGGGTAACCTCCCAAAGGAAGTCCTAAATAGAGAAGGGGAAGTTGCTCTGCTTTACAATTGAACTTTTCTGCCCACTTATTCAGCATGTCTTGGCCAATGTTTATACCACAAAGAGATGATTTCTCCCAATTAATTTTCTGTCCAAAACACCATTCAAAAAGGTCAAGAGTAGCTCGAAGAGATTCTAACATATCATCATCATATTTGCAAAAGATAAGGGTGTCATCGGCAAATTGCAAAATTGAAACGTGGACTTGATCCTTCCCAACCAAAAATCCTTCAAAGCAATCTTTCTCATGTAACCGGTTGATTAAGGCATTTAAGACGTCTCCCACAAGGATGAAGAGGAAAGGAGAAAGGGGATCTCCTTGCCTAATTCCTCTAGATGTAACTATCTTTCCACGAGGCCTTCCATTGATAAAGATGGAGAATTTTGGATTGGTGATGCACCCCAAAATCCAAGATATCCATTTTGAGTTGAAATTCTTTCCAATTAGGACTTTTTCAAGGAATGACCAGTCCACTCTATCAAATGCTTTCTCCAAATCAAGCTTTAGAAGCCATCATTTCTTCCTTTTCGATCTATAGTCCTCGATTGCTTCATTTGCAATTAGGACGGGGTCTAGGATATGTCTTCCCTCAATAAACGCACTTTGAGTGGGGGCAATTATGCTTGGCATGATTCTTTTTAGTCTCTCCGCTAGGACTTTTGCTATTATCTTGTACAAGAGGGTAGTGAGACTAATTGGTTTGAAGTCTTTGACTTTCACTGCATCAGTCTTTTTTGGAATTAGACAAATAAAGTTCTCTTTAATACATGAATTGAGCTTACCGTTGCTGTAGAAATCAGCAAACATTTTGTTTAACGTTTGACATTTGATTGAAAGGGAGAATTCATCTTTTGAGCTGTCGGAGACTAGATTTTGCTCTCATCCCACATTGTGAATATGCCTCCCGATTTTCCTTTAGCTTCCACCAAGACCCATCTTACCTCTTTTGAGCTCCAAAGGCTTTTGATAAATAAGCCCTCAATTCTGTCTTTTTTTGTTTCTTGGATAAGGACAATATCAGGATTGACTTTTTTCAGAAATCTTTTTAGAAGCAGTCTTTTTGATGAATCCCCTAAACCTCTTGTGTTCCAAGTAACTATCTTCATTAAGGCTCACCGAGGATTCTTCAACACTTTTCCTTTTGATCAAGCTAAAATGAAATCACACTCTTTTATGATGGAGTGTAGGGTCTGTGGTACAACTGACAAATTTAGAGGGGGGTCGGGAAAATGCTTTCACTAACCTGTGAATGTTCATCCGGGGGGAGGAAGAGCTGACTTAGGGAGAAGTCCATGTCTTCTTGATTGTCATCAAGTTCTTTTTTATCTTCATCATCATTAATATCTAGTTCCTCACTGCTCACACTAGCTAACAAGTCATCATCTGAGTCTTGGGAGAATGAAGAGGAGAAAATAAACTTGTTACGGCTGGGAAATTGGCTATCTGAAGAGATGTTATCACTTCAGGTGCAATGTAGAGAAGGTTGGATAGGACTTTCCCTATTAGGCCTCAAAGTTTGAGGGTTGGCTTGTAGGTTAGCACAACTTACTTCAAGAATATCCAGGTTGGAGATGGCTGACCAAGGGTTTTGAAAGGATGTGTGCTTTTTGATGAAGTGTCTGGGAAAAGGACTCAGCCCAAATGAATTCGATTTTGCAGAAATGTGATGCTTGAGTGTCTTAATCTTTTTCACCTTTTGGATTCGTCTGTGGGAGGAAGGAATGGAGACCAAGGCCTTCGGCTTCTCTGTGATAAAATCTTGAGTAACAGACTTCTCAAACTTGGTTGAAGACGAACCGGCATTCTGATTAGGAAGGGTTGGACCGGGTTTTCCCGAGTCAATTTTGGTGCCTTTGTGAGAAGAATTTGAAGGGTCACGACCCTCTGTTTTACTTTCAATCAATAGATATTCTTGGTGCCTTTTTTAGGGGAAGTTGAAGGGTCGCGCCCCTCTGTAATTTTTTCTTTAATTAAGACTTTGTCCTTTTCAGACGGCCTGAAGGTGGTTGCTCAGGAAGATCAAAAGGCAGAGGCATGAGGCATGAATGGGGGGCGGCTCAGATTTCGAACGGCCTCTTAACTTCTTGGCTTTGGATTCAATCTCTCTCATCTTGCTTTTTTTATTATCCACAAAGACTCCTGGACTTCTAGAGAACTTAATGTTGCAATTAGAGGGAAGTAGGAAGTTGAATTTGAATTTAATGGATCACAAAAAAATCCTTCATCACTTTTAACTTCATTAATCCGAATTAAATCAATAGGATTTGTAAAGTCAGATTCAAATAAGTTACCACTGACCTTACTAGGAGGGCTGGATGATGAGATATCTCCAAAATTCAAGTAGATTGATCCTCCTTTTTCATTTGATATGTCAATTGTTGCTGGGATAAAACCACAAAGATTCTCCTTCACTTTAATTTTGGCCTCTGAAACATCGATCAAGTTAAGTGTCTCCATAGCCATGCTTTCTAATCCCTCAAAGTATTTTCGAATGGCCTCGAAGGTCTGTTTGCACCAATAATCCAGAGGTAAGTTCTTGATAGAGATCTAACCCCTATAACCCCTGACATAAGCTGGTTTGCCATGGGAGGAGTTGTTCCATCTTTCGAATTTCAGATGGAAGGAGCCAAATTTCTGCCATTTGCCTGAGAAGTTATCTAGTTCATCCAATGAGTCTCGGTCCATTGTTACCAGGGCATTTTCTGCAAATAAAGGATTGATAATAACATTAGATTGAAAGTGGTCTTTGAGTGCCTTACAAATGTCAAGCCAATTATCGAATTCAAAAAGACATGAGATAATCCAAGGGTTAGAGAAATCAGGTTGGAGCACATCAGCTTGCTTGATCACCCATTGATGCTGCCTATTCTGTTTTTTGACCACCAAAACAGGGGAGACAAGGGAACTCTGGTCCCTTGGGGAAGTCTGTGGCTGAAGAGGGGGGCTCAGTGTGTCTACAACTGAAGGGGGGGATTTGTTCTCAAAAGAACACAAGTTGTATCATTTACACGATTGAATAAGATTTGAGGTATTTTCTTTTACTTGAGTGTGCATTAAGTGGTATCAGAGCTCTCGATCCAAGGTTGACTTCTGTCAAATCAGATCTTTTCCCGTCAATTACCATGGTTGCGGAAGCTTCCTCCACCTTCGAAGGTCGTTTGAATGATGTTGAACCTGCGGTCGTTGACATCAACAAGCAACTCTCTACTATCACCAAGGCCGTAGAAAATCTTACGCAATAGTTTACTCCCTTCACTGCCACCCATTCTGCTCCAAGAATCTCCACCGAAGGAAGAACCAATCTTCAAGATTACTCTCAAGAACATAGGTTGATGAGGTCCAATGACCTTTCTTTGCCTAGGTTTATGGGAGATGACTCTGACTCCTTGGATGAAGATGAAATAATAGTGCAAGAAATTCATTAAAGATTTCAAGAAGACATGTAGGAGACCAAGAATACCAAGAACAACCCGACTACAAAATTAAGATGGATCTTCCACCTTTTAACGGTTGAATGGATATTGAAAGGTTCCTCGATTGGGTCAAGAATGTTGAAAACTTCTTTGCTTATGCTAACACGGTTGAGAAAAAGAGGTCCGATTGGTTGCATATAAACTCTTAAGTGATGCATGTGCATGGTGGGAACAAACTGAGAACAATTGAAGGTATTATGGCAAACCACCCATTCGGAGTTGGAAAAAAATGTTGCGGCTAATGAAGAAACGGTTCCTCCCCATGAACTATCAGCAAGTGCTTTATAGCAAGTACCAACAATGCCGTCAAGGGGATTGCTCCATTGCTGATTACATCGAGGAATTCCATCGTCTTGGGGCAAGAAAAACTTACTTGAGACCGAGCAACAGCAAATTGCAATATTTGTGTTTGGACTTCCAGTGGTCATCAAGAAAATTGTCAATCTATATCCATTAGCTTACCTCGCAGGTGCCATTGCTCTAGCCACAAAGATTGAAGAGGAGGAAGAAGCAACCCCGGTCAAGAACTCATCCAATCGTTTCCCATGGGAGAAGCAATCAAATTCCTACAAGAAATCCAATCTTGAATCCAATAAATCTTCTACTCCTCGAGACAGAAATTCAGTGGCCCGAAAGGAGGACCATGCCAAGAAGGGAGCCTCCACGAGTAAAGGTAATGAAGGTTCTACTCTTTGAAGAAATTTTAACCCCTATAACTGTCCTACTTTAGGAAAATGCTTCCGGTGCGGACAGCAAGGACATCTTTCAAACGAGTGCCCACAAAGAAGAACTCTAAACATTCAAGAAGAGGAAGATCTGGCCCAAGAACAACAAGATTCGGATGGAGATGCCAATTTCTTGCAAGCAGATGATGGGGATCAGCTTTCTTGTATCATTCAAAAGATTCTCCTCACACCTAAAACTGAGAGGCATCCACAAAGAAATGCCCTCTTTTGGACTCGATGCACGGTAAATGGTAAGGTCTGCTAGATAATAATAGATAGTGGTAGCTGCGAAAATGTTGTGTCTAAAGAACTTGTAAATGCTCTTAAGCTTAAAACTGAGGCACATCCTAATCCATATAAGATAAGTTAGATAAAGAAAGGTGGCGAAGCATCAGTCCATGAATTATGTTTTGTCCCTTTATCAATAGGTAATCAATATAAAGACCAAGTAGTTCGTGACATTATAGATATGGACGTTTGCCATATACTTTTAGGTCGACCGTGGCAGTACGATAACCAAACTGTCCACAAAGGAAGAAGTAATACCTATGAGTTCATGTGGTTAGGTAAATAACTTGTTCTTCTACCTTTAGAAAAAGTGGAAGATAAGAAACCAACAAAGCATCAGTCACAACTTTTTACTTTAACTACCAAATCTGAATTTTTAAAGATTAAGGATCCACTTGTTGCCTTGGTAGTAAAAGAAGACGTCTTTAAAGAAACACCTATCCCTATACCTGTGGAAATGAAATCTTGATTGGATAAGTTTCCTACTTTAATCGAGGAGCCCTCTTCTTTACCACCTTTACGTAACATTCAACACCAAATCGACCTCATCCCTGTTAGTACTTTACCTCATCTTCCCTATTATAGAAGGAGCCCTAAAGAACACACTATTTTACATGAACAAATACAAGAGTTACTAACTAAAGGCCTTATTCAACCTAGTTTGAGTCCTTGTGCAGTTCCCGCCGTGTTAGCTCCTATAAAAGATGGGTCTTGGAGATTATGTGTTGATAGTAGGGTTGTTAATAAGATCACAATAAAATATTGATTCCCTATACCTAGGCTTAGTGATTTTCTAGATCAATTAGGAGGAGCTTCCTTATTTTCAAACGTAGATCTAAAGAGTGCATATCACCAAATCCAAATTAAACCAGGAGATGAGTGGAAAACTACCTTCAAAACTAATGTTGGTTTACTTGAGTGGCTTGTTATGTCGTTTGGTCTGTCTAATGCATCAAGTACATTTATGAGATTAATGAATCAAGTCTTACAATCGTTTATAAATAAATTTGTGGTTGTTTATTTCGATGATATTCTTATTTATAGTTGTTGTTATAATGATTACTTATTACATTTACATTCCGTTTTTAAGGTATTGCATGATAACCAATTAGTCATCAATCTTAAAAAATGTAGTTTCTTCGGTGCACAAATTAATTTCTTAGGCTTTTTAATTAGCAAGGAAGGAATAGCTATAGATCCTAAGAAAATTGAGGCCATTAGTAATTGGCAGCAACCTACAACAGTTAGAGAAGTCCAATGTTTCCTAGGACTAGCTTCTTCTTATAGAAGGTTCATAAGAAACTTTAGTTCCATTGCCACACCACTTACTAATTGCCTTGAAAAGAACAATTTCCATTGGGGGCAACGATCAAATTGACAGCTTTAATACTCTTAAAACACTTCTAGCGTTACCTGACTTCCAAAAACCCTTTGAAGTCAATGTTGATGCTTCTGGTCTTGGAATTGGAGCTGCCTTGTCTCAGAACAAACATCCTATTGAATTTTTTAGTGAAAAGTTAAGTAGTTGCTAGGAAAAAATGGTCTACTTATGAACAAGAATTATATGCTTTAGTTAGGGCCCTTAAGACTTGGGAACATTATTTACTAGTAAAAGAATTTGTTCTTCTCACTTGACGATTTTTCTCTTAAGTTTCTTCAATCTCAAAAATCAATCAACAGGATGCATGCTCATTGTTTGCAATTTCTTCAAGGATTTAATTTTGTTATTAAACATACTAATGGTAATGATAATAAAGTGGCAGACGCTTTAAGCCACAAAGGTACTGTTCTTTCTCTTCTCAAAGGTGAAATTATAGTGTTTGATCATATTTGTGATTTATATTCTACCGACCTGGATTTTGGAAAAATTTGGAATGATTGTGCTAACCACATCCCATTCAAAGACTTTTGCATTGTGCATGGGTATTTATTTAAAGGAGACACTATTTGCATACCACACACCTCTTAGAAAGTCTATCAATAAGGAAGCTCATGCTAACGGTCTTGTTGGGCACTTCGGGAGGGATAAAACACTCACTTTAATCAATTCCCGTTTCTATTGGCCACAATTACAAAAAGATGTAACTAACTTTGTTAAAAGATGCTATATTTGCCAAACTTCTAAAGGTTCAGCCAAAATACGGGTTTATACACACCTTTACCTATACCACAAACGATTTGGGAAGGCCTCTCCATGGATTTCATACTTGGTCTCCCTAAAACTCAACGTGGTAATGACTCCGTTTTGGTCGTTGTATAATCGTTAAATGGGACACTTCCTTGCATGTAAAAACAACTGCCGATGCTTTGAATATAGCAAATTTATTTTTCAATGAAATCGTTCGTCTACATGGAATTTCAAAAACAATAGTTTTCGATAGGGATGTCAAATTTATGAGCTTCTTTTGGAAATCCTTATGGAAAAGATTTGGTACAGGTTTACTTTATAGCACAACTAGCCATCCCCAAATGGATGGACAAACATAAGTGACAAACCGTACTCTTGGTAATCTAATCCGCTGCCGTAGTGGAGACAAACCCAAACAATTTGACCTTGCTTTAGCTCAAGCGGAATTCACATTCAACCACATGGCCAATTGATCAACAGGGAAGTCACCTTTCGAAATTGTATACACTAGATTGTCTAGACTCACTTTCGATCTTTCTAATTTACCTTCAATGTTGATCTTAGTGGAGAAGCAAACTTTATGGCTCAAAGAATTAAGGATATACATGAAGAAATTTGAGCTCATTTGGAGGAATCAAACGACAAATATAAAGAAGCTGTTGATGCTCATTGTAAACCAAAATCCTTTGCTATTGGAGACTTAGTCATGATTCACTTGAAGAAATCAAGACTACCAGCCGGCTTACATAACAAATTAACTAGCAAGAAGATGGGACCTTTTCACATCTTGGACAAATATGGTGACAATGCTTACAAGTTGGACCTTCCTCCTAACCTTCAGATAAGTCCAACTTTCAATGTAGTTGACATATTCCCATACCATCCCCCAGATGATTTTGCCCTAGCTACTTAACCTGAGGACGTGTTATTCCTTCTAGGGGAAAGGATTTGATGTGGGAACATAGTCTACTGTTATTTAAATTTAATAGAAGTCTAGCTGTATTTTCCTTTAGTATGTATATAAACCAGTGACCTACTAACCAGTCAGTTTAAGAGCCTTGTAACCGGCTGGCTCCCTATAAATGGGACTACATTTGTATCATTTACATGATTGAATAAGATTTGAGGTATTTTCTTTCACTTGAGTGTGCATCACAACTTCGCTCTAGAAGAAAAGTTACTTTTTTTTGTATTTTGAGCATTTGTCTTTTTTCATTCCCTTAATGAAAAGTTACGTATCCTCTCAAAATAAATAAATAAATAAATAAAAGTAAAACAAAACAAAAGAAAAAAGGATCCGAGATGAACTCAACTAAATCGCTTTAAGCAAAATCCAACAAAAATTTTAAATCTATAAAGCTTTGACAACTCCAAACTGGGTCTTTCATTTATGTTTGATTAATGTTGGGTTTTTTTTTTTTAAAGCATGCTGCAACAATGTTGATAAATTGGTGATGTCGAGAGGCATTCCTTGAAAAGTTGAGGAAATCAAGAAACTAATAAAAATTATTTAAATAAATAAATAAATATATGTGTGTGTTTGTGTATTTTGTGAATAGTTATTTTACACTTCTTAAATTCCTTTTGTTGATTTGGACTGCTCTTTTAGGTACTTGGCGCTTGGGGATTGGGATGGGAAATCTGGATGGATGGGATGGAGATTACACAATTCACTTACTTTCAGCAGGTATCAATAACTGGTCATTTGTTTCTGATAAGTATTATCAGTGTTGTTTAAGTGAAGAATGCCTCAAATGCAGCTATATGTGTGAACATACTATGCAATGAAACACTGAAGAAACTAGTGTAGCAAAATTTGATGCATGAGTTGAGAACTTTTTTCCTTTGTTGGAAGTGGCTATCATATGATTGGATATCGTTTCTTCCTGTTAGAGGGAAGTTCATTGTTTTTAAGATTTTGAAATTCATTGCATAGATTCAGTTATTTATCGACCTGCTTTATTGATCTCTCTCTATTTTCAGGCTGGAAGTCAACAACTATTGCCTGTATCTGTTGAAATCACTTATGGTCTTGAACGTATTCTCATGTTACTGCAGGTGATACAGTGTCTCTGTTGGCCTTGTAAGAATATTTTGATTATAACATAAACATGATAATTATGGTCATAAAAGAGTTTAATTATTATAATTCTTGTGAGAGTGGGAATTTGAAGTCCTATTCGAACGAAGTTGTTTATCAAAAAGAACAAATTTACATTGCATTAGCCCCATTTCATTATATCAATGAAAAGTTTTGTTTCTGTTAAAAAAAAAAAGCTTAATTTTACGTTTAAGTGGAAAATAAAATCTTTTCATCGGCATGAGGATGCACTTTTGCCTGCTTCTCAGTTTGTAGCTAATACCAATCAGGGTTTTCTTGATCAATCTTCGGCATTGGGGTTATTGATAAGCCAGATCTTCTCCTTTTTTGGATGAGCTTCTCCAATTATCCACTTTTGGTTTTGGGGTCTTGCACTCTTTTTGTATTGGCCAATTTGTTATGGCTTCATTACTTTCTCTCTCCACTATCTGTTTTACATGGGTTATCTTCTTCTTTTTTCTTGGCATCTTCATATCTATCCTTTGATTGGACTCTCTTCATTTATAGTTTTTATTTCATTCATCAATAAAATGTTTCTTATCCAAAAAAAAAAAAAAAAAAAAAAAAAAAAAAAAAAAAAAGAAGAAGGAATCAAGACACAGTATGAAGAGAGTGAGGGTGTTAAAAGTTTAGAAATGAGAATATGCTGATAATAGGAGAATACAGAAGGGATTGAATCTTTATTCTTTGAACAATTAGTTTTTCATTGTTGGCCTACTAGTTGGCTTGTGGACCCTGGTTCAAGTTTCTTAATACCCTTCCTTGGTTTGGGCAATGGGCATTTTCTTACAAAGTGACTGTCTTCCTTCCTTTTTTCCCCTTATTTTCTTGGCAAGAAATGAATTGTATTTGTTTGAAAAAGTCATTGTGAAAATGAGGAGATATTTTTCTTCCTCGTGAAAATAAGGAGATATTTTTGGAGGAGTTATCTCTAGAAGAATGAATGGTTGAAAGATTTTTGAAAATATGTAGTTTAGCACTTTGGGCCAATTGGGTTGGAAGAAAGCTATGCTTCAAGAAATGTTACAGTCAGGAAGTGGCTTTGGAAAACACTGTACTCCCTTTCTTCTGTTCAAAGATTCTTATTTTCCTCTGATTTTCTAGTTTTACGCTGTTCCTGGTTCCCCCCACTTCATTGAGTTTTCCTCGATGTGACCTGTGCAGGGTGTTAATCATTTTAAGAAAATTCAGTATGCTGATGGAATCACTTACGGGGAGCTGTTCTTGGAGAACGAGTAAATGAATCACTTATTTGAATTTCTTTCTTTCTTTACTATATTATTATTAATACTATTAATACCAATATTAATTTTTTTTAAAATGGAAGAAAAATTCTCCATAAAGCTAAAGACAAACTGAAGAAGGCCAAAAAACCCTATCCATTCTGATTGTAGCTAGCAACCAAATTTTAAAACATACTTGGGTTGTTTAATCTAGATACTTTGTCCTTTTCTTTTATTTTTCATCTTATTATTTTCTTAAAAATTGGCTGTTTAAATGATTTACTTGCGTTGGTTATCATGTAATTCTTGATAACCTACTCTTTGGATTAATAGAAATGAAAACACAAGCAGGCGAATAAAAATAATTTTGATTCATGGGCAGTCACTTTGATCTTTATTCACATGCGATCAAGGTTTCTTCATTCTATTTATCATTTTCTTTTTTTTCTTTTTTTGTCATAGGACTGATAAAATATTAAATTTACTGTGACCTTTCAACTTAAGCTTTAAGGTTTAGTGATCTTAAGCTTTAAGGTTTAGTGATGATCTAACATTGTATTAGAGTAGGAGGTTTAGTGATTGAATCTTTGTAGTGTTATTTTTTCTCCAATTAATATTGATAACCTATTGTTTGACCTTATACAGATTTTTAAGCCCACTAGTGTGAGGAGAATAAAGTGTTGATTTAATATTAAGGGGAAAAAAGCAAGTCCAAAAAAAGAGCCTAAAACAAAAAGGGACTGTTTCATTTTTCTGAGTGAAAACTTGAATTCCAGCTAAATGAAAAAAAAGGTATTAATATAATATTAAATCTATCACAGTCCATCCATTTAGGATCTTAAGATTTTAGGTTTAGTGGCGATCCAATAGTTTTCTTTTCCAATAGGATTGAATTTGATATCCCTTAAAACCTACTTTATTTTTCTCATATATTTGATGCTTGCCGTTGTTATCTTATAGCTTTCCAAAATTCTCTTAAATTTCTTTACTTCTTTTGTCCCCTAAAATGTGATTGGATGAAGAAGCTTGAAGTATATGATTATTTCAATTTGTTATTGTATGTCTCTCCCTCTATTTCAGGAAGGAAATGAGTGCATATTATTTAGAACATGCCAATGTTCACCAGGTTCAGAAACATTTCGACATCTTTGAGGAGGAAGCTCATTCTTTGCTTGCGTTAGGATTAGCAATCCCTGCGTATGTTTCTTCCATTAATTGTACACTGATGCCCATTTTTTCTTTTAAATCTTTAATTCTTTCAAAAATTATTATTTGTGTAATTATTTTTTGACTAGCAAATGGCATACAACATAATAGGTATGATCAGGTTTTGAAGGCATCTCATGCTTTCAACATATTGGACTCAAGAGGCTTCATTGGGGTAACCGAGCGTGCTCGTTATTTTGGTCGAATGCGAAGGTTAGAGCAATACCTTTGATTTTTTTTTTCTCTTTCTTTGTTTTCTTTTTGCCTACGATAGAGACTTGAAGCAACTTATGATGAAGATTTTCCCTTTTGCTATGAAATATTTTTTGGGGCATTTGTTCTTATTGGTTAATTTTATTTTGATGTACTTTTTACCATTCTGATTTGTTTTGTCTTTGAATACTCCTCTTGCCTGTAATTACTCTATGCTTTATATATTTATGTTTACTTTTTCAATATTGTTACCTCTTTTGTTGCTGTACACGGCAAAACTCCTCTTAAATTAGGGCGTTCCTCTTTGATAGTGAGTAGATTACCCCATTATCTGCTTTTCTTTCAGCTTTTTGGCATTACTCATTTTCTTTAGTTTTGATTTTGAAAAGATGATTACTTTGAAATTCTTCTTTTCAGTTGCATGTTTCTCATACTTTTCATTGTACCGTTGCAATATTCATTATCCAAGTAATTAGTTTTAATTTCTTCATGTGCTGAAATTAATTTCATTCCATCAGTTTAGCTCGTCACTGTGCGCAACTGTGGTTGAAAACCCGAGAATCCCTAGGCCATCCACTTGGTGTTGTTTCTGATCCTGTTGATATTGTATGTCCCAAAGAACTTCTGGACGCAGCAGTCAAAAAGGTTAATGTCTATATGCTGGTGATTTAGTTCGTTATCATTATTGCTAATAATACCACTACATATGTATGAGGCTTGTTCGCATATGGATTAGATCTATTTGATACTTTTAATTGTTGTATTTGTTCAAATCAACTCCTTGGTTGGATCGTTTTGAGACAAAACGACATAATGCTTCCTCTTGGTGTAGTCTGTCCAATTCCTTTGCAGACTTCTCGGTTCAGGATATAAGCCTAAACTGGAGGGCATTCACATATCCAGCCTTTTAGTCTTCGTTCTTTTCAGTGGTCCATTTTGTATTAGTTTGGATTAATTTTGAACTTTGCTTCCTGTCCTTGTTGTTTTATGATGTATCGCTCACTTGTTCTTCGAGGTTGTTTTTGTAATTTCTGTTGATTTGTCGTCTCAATTTATATTGGATATGATGATGGTGTTATGGGGGTGTGAATTTAGTTGATATTCCCGAGTGCACCTACTGATTCTTAGGTCTCCTATTTTTATTGTATATATATTATACTTTGAGCATTATCTCATTTCATTACTTCAATGAAGAGACATCTCAGTTTCAAAAAAAAAAAAAAAAGAAAAAACAGTTTCAACAGAGTTATCCATTTCAATTCGGCAAACTAAGCTGCTCAATTCATGCATCATGTTTTCATATTTGTTTTACAATTTTTAAAATACTAGTTATTATTACTTGCACATTTTACCTTTATCAAGATATCATCTCTTATATGTGACAGGTGCATGAAGATGCAAGGTGGTTTGTTCTTGAAATTGGAACCGAAGAAATACCACCTAAAGATGTTGTGGATGCAAGCCAACAAGTATGGAATTATTTATTATTTGTCTTTCTTTTTGAAACATGAAAAACATACGAGGCAAGAGAGAGAAAAGGATCCTAGCAGATTACAGAACTACTGGTCACTGAAGATTACACAAAACCTTGATTACACAAAACCTTCCTATAGGTAGCAATGAAACGGAAGAATAATTTCACAATTTAGGGAAAAGTGCACCAAAAGGTTCCTACCCTAATCTTCCAGTTTCGAAGTAACCATGTGGAAAACCTCCAAATTTAGGGACGTTGCTCAAACAAGTTCATCTAGAAGCCAAAGTAACCATGTGGCATACCTACAAATTTAACTCATCGATTGCTGATTGCCAATTTACCTTAAGACCCGAGGCAACATCAAAAGTATTAATACTAGTAATCAGATTGTTGATCATATAATTGTTGTCTTTGCAAAACAAAAATTGTGTCCTCTGTGAATTGAACGTGATAAGTCTGTATGTTATCTTGGCCAACCTCAAACACTTCAAAGAAACTTTTGAAGAAGACTTCTCTAACAAACTACTCAGTATTTCACTGATTAGGAGAAAAAAGAAGGGGGACAGAGGATCCCCTACCTCAGACCACGAGAAACTAAGATTCTTCCTCTTGGATGACCAATATTGATGTTACTCTTTGAACAACTTATGCCAGCAGCGTGCGAGCAGCAAAGACAGACCCTTCAACTGAAGATGATTTGAATGACAGTTTGTAATTTTGGTACGTAATACACCCACGCAGGGAGAGAAAACTGGAAGGTTTCATGCCTTGAATATTACTAGCCTGATGTATGGTCGGTCCTACTAATCATTTCCTGTCTTGAAGATCATCAACCTGACGAAAGGATGCAGACCAACTCCTCCATAAACCTTTTAATCATAAACTTCATTACTTATTTGATAATTAAAGTATTTAGGAAATTCCTTTACTTTCATTCAAAAAATTTTAATAATTTTAGTAAAGCAGAATAGAAAATAGGTTAGCCTAATTATTATAATTTTATCAGTAAATGTCTACTAAATTGATCATATACATTTTAAAAATTTTAAGATTTTAAAAATAGTTATTGCAGCTAAACATGTTTCTAGATATTTAAATATTTTTAGTTATAACTCTATTTTCATTGTTTGTTTTTTTTCCCTTTCTAAATTAACATCACCTAGTAAAGGACCCAAATATTTTAAGGGTAACACTCCTGTTCAAATCCAATTACACGAGATGATCTTACTTCCCTGCTTGTTGCAGAAAAAAATAACTTCTTTAATCTTTATTTATAAATTGGGTATTGTATGGTTCTATTATTAGGATCATTTGAAAAGGGACTGTTAAAAAGTTACAAAGGAAAGAAAAATTTTACTACAAGGAGGGTTAAAGTGGTTGTGCTTGAAGTTTGTTGTGGCAGTTTCCTTTTCCTTCTGTAACAGATTCGTTCTCCCGAAAGTAATCTTCCTCTTATTGTTGTGTTCAGGGAAATAACTATCGTTACTATAATATTTCTGTTAACAAGCATTATCTTATTTCTCTTCTAGTTGATATTGACTATGTATGACCTTTTATTGCAGCTCAAAATATATATGTTGCAGTTGCTTGAAAAGCATAGATTAAGCCATGGTAATGTGCAAGCTTTTGGCACACCTCGTCGGCTAGTGGTATAGCAATAACTTCAGACCCGTTTTGCATGTTGACATGCTTTGACAATCTTTTGTGATAATTGAGAAGAGGTTATCTTGTAGATTGCTTTTGTAACTAAAATTCATTTGGTTGGGTTGAAATGATGGTGGCCTACATCTTGTCGAGGTGCCTAAAAATGAGAAGAGGTCTTAATTTATTTTCCCTATTAAAACAGATCCAAAATGTTTATTTATATACCTTCTCTTTTCCTTTGTCCTTGATTTGGATTTACTCTAACCTACCAGGCTACCGCAGGATGAGGAAGGATTAGAATTCTCTTTAAATAGCATCTCGTTGATTTCTTCTGTTCGTGGGATGGGGTGGGGTTTTTGGTTCTTTTGGTTAGTTTTTTGAGTTTTTTTGGCTTGTTGTTGGTTAGTTTTCCATTTTATTGACCTTTTAGTTGGTTTTTTCTTTCGGTGGTTGCTATTTTTGCTGATTAAGTCTCCCTTTAGGAAGTTGGGTTGAGGATCCCACATTGGAAAATCAAGAGATCACACAATCTTTATAAGATAGTCCTCTCATTGCCATTTAGTTTTGAGATGGAACCCTATGTTATCTAATATGGTATCAAAGACCATTAAGCCCAAATAAGCATTTGGTCCAAAAATTTTTTTTTTTTAAAAAAAGAACAAAAAATTGAGATCCGATCCAAGAATGTTGAATCCAAAGAGGCACCATCTTGAGGGGCATGTTGAGGATCCAACATTGGAAAAATTAAGAGACCTCACACTTTTTATAAGATAGATGAGCTACTTTCATTGCCAATTGGTGAGATGGAACCCCATCTTATCTAATAGGTTATTTCCCATAATTTTTTGTATCGTGGAGCTCATGCTTATCCTTCATGTGAGCAAGTAGTCCCCTAGAACTTTTAAACCTAGACCATTGCTTCTCTAGGAAAAAACAATACCCTCAATCTCAACTTCAATGTATGTTATGGCTGTTATAGTATCTATGTGAGCAAAGAAGCACAAACACGACACAGCGTAGACTTGCCGACATGTCAATTTCTACAAAAAGTAGGACACAAACATGTTGGGAACACTTTTTTTTTTTCAATTTATTATTAATATCATAAAATATATCCATATATCTTGATATATCAATACTTCTCAATAAACATAATGTGTAAATTTAACATAAAATAAAATATACATCAAAGTGAAGTCATTTATCAATATTTGAAATCTTAAAAGATATATATATATATATATATATATAAAAGAAAGGTTGACTGGGACTAGAGGAAGCAGATGTCATCCATAATTAGAAAAAGAATATTTAATCCAAACAATTTTTTTAGCATATTTGGACACATGTGGAACGTTTTAGTCTTCTGTTTATTTAGGACAATTTGGCGCGCAAGTTTGAAATGTTAAGCCTAAGAATGTTAAGTCTGGGAGATTAAGTTGGATTTAGATAGTTTGGGTTTAAGAAAACTATGTTTGGGATTATGGGTTTAGGAAGTATGGGATTAAGAAGTCTGTGTTTGGAGTCTTGGTTTAGGGAGCCTGGGAATTGAGTATAGATTTAGAAATCTTAGGTTTATGAAATATTTAGTTGTATTTAATCAATCGTAAATTTGATATTAGTTTGAATATGTCATCTCAATTATTTTAATATAGTTAAGTTCCAAATAAAAATACTTTTAGTGGAGGAAACTTTGAACTTTAACCTGGGTTTGGTTTACTGTTGTAATGTTTCCAAGCCTTTTTTCTCCCACTCATTGCAAGTATTCCGTAACTGCAAGACATTAATTGTATGTTATTTCTTTCATTGTATTCTTGAATTATGTTATATAGATGCTTTGTGAAACATACTTATTGCTCCCAAATTCATAGTATTCTATTAGTTTCAAATTTTAAATGTTCATAATCTTAAAAGATTTTCAACCTTTCCAGGTCACAGTTGAGAGTCTGTGTTCTAAACAAGTAGAGAAAGAGATTGAGGTCAGAGGACCTCCTGTTTCAAAAGCTTTTGATGACCAAGGAAATCCTACAAAGGTGAATGACTTCTCATCATCATTTGGATATTTTGGAAATCACAGGATTTTCCATTTTTAAATGACAATACTTAATTACTTGAGTAGCATCGTGGAATAAGTACAGATACAATTGATGCTTGCTGGAGGAAAAATAAAAGATGCATTTTAAATTCAACATACTTGTAGTACTGTTTCAATCGTTATAATAAAGCAATAATTTATTGAGGAGAAAGAATGTGCTATGTCTACGTTGTAGAGGCATGTGGCATGGAAACTTCGCCTAAGATCCAGACCATTTTCCAACAAATTACTATTTGAAGTTCCATTGTCTTGGAATATTAAGAAAGTGTTTTGGAGGCTTGATAAATGGAAGAGTACTTGTCTATCATTTCTTCAATGATCCCCCATTATCCTTTGAAGTTTCTATCTTATAAACATCAGTCTCTCTTTTCTTCAATGAAAAGTTCTAATTCTTGTTCGTTCCCCTTCTATTAATGTGTCAATCAGAGTCCATTCAAGTTTTGATTTGTTATAAAGTAATTTATTAGATGCTACGAGCCTACATCGGACGGATACTTGTTTTATTGCTTGTTGAAATATTTTCTTTTCACTCACATAGCTTATGAGACTAAGTATTTTGTGTTAGGCTGCTGAGGGCTTTTGCCGCAGATACTCCATCTCACGTGAATCGTTGTATAGGAAGATCGATGGTAAGTCTCCGGAGATGAGTATATAAATTACAAGCTTTCATTTAAAGTTCAAAACTCAAAAGTTCCTTTGGTTTTTTTTCTTTGGAAACAAGAAACAAACCTCTTCACAAAATGAGACTAATGCTGAAAGTACAAGAAGGATAAAAAATAACAATATCCTAAGGATCAGCAGGTGCACCCGGACATCTCAACTAGGTTGACACCTCCTTAGCACCCTCATCATATCCATACAAGCACTACACAAGCTTCAACTGAAAACCAAGGGCTAGAACTCAGCCCAAATAAAATAAGAACAAGTACATACGGTCACAACATAAAACCAAAACAAAACAAATTTAATACAAAATTCTTTACTGCAACCAAGACCAAACTGATGTAAACAATTACAAAAGAAGCTCAATACAGATTAACTAAAACAGTGTAGATCTGAGAGGCAAACAGCTAGCAATCTAGAAAAATGAAAGCCCACCAATTTAAGCATAAGTCTTGAATAGAATAGTCTTCAAAATCCTTGGATAATGTGCACCAAGAGGAAGCATTTCGACGAGCAGTTTCAAAGTGATCCAACCAGCCAGTTTGATTGTCATGGGACACCCTTTGGTTTCTTTCAAACCATAATTCAGCAAATAAGGCCTTAGTCATATTGACCCAAATTAGCCGAGGGCACTTTTTTAAGGGAATGACCAACTAAAACCTGCTGGAGATTGTCTCTGAATTCTCCAAACACCCAAACTACATTAAAAAAGGAGAAAAATCCCACCAACAGTTGGCTGAATATAAGCAAGCAAAGAATAAGTGCTGCAAATCTTCCCCATCCTTTTTACGCAAAAGGCAAATAGAAGGGGACAAACAACTAGAGGGTAACTTTCTTTGCATAACTGAGGAGCAATTTAGATGTCTGAATATCATTATCTACACAAGGATCTACACAAGGCTCTTGACTTTCCTCGGACTTTTAGACTTCCATAGTGCCCTGTAAAGAGATTTACCCAAAGGGGATGAAGTGGATAAGTGTGTTGTAAGGGATTTTACAGAAAAATTACTGGTTGCCTCTAAGGACCATGTTCTATCAAAATTCTCCGAAACCCTCCGATCTGAGATTTGTGCAAGCAATTCTTGATACTCAACAATCTTGTCATCTTTGGGCAAATGACGAAAAATAAGAGACCATGAGGACAGCGTGTTACCCCAATGTGCTGCTATGGACCCCTTTGGTAAGCAACTCTAAACAGTCTTGGGTATCGGATGTTTAAAAGAATAACATCAATCCACAGGTCAAGCCAAAATGCAATTCTATTACCATTTCCATGTTTAAAAGTAGCCAATGCTTCCACTTTCATCCAAGTTCTAGAGATGCTAATCAGGGCTTCTCAAACTATTAGCTGTCTTTCCCGTTGTGTGCCAGTTAAAGGAGTCTTTCCCATGGATACTTCTGATAACCTTGTCTCCAGAAGAAGTCTTCTTCGTCAATGTATCGCCAACCCCATTTAGCCAATAGTGCCAGATTCTTTGCTTTGAGACCACCAAAACCAAGTCCTCCATCCAATTGAGAATGTGTAACAAGGTCCCATTTTACCAAATGGTTTATCTTGCTTCCCGTGTGCCCTTCCCAAAGAAATTCTGCATGATTCTTTCCGAAGTAGAAATGACTTTGTCAGGCATTAAAAACAGACACATATAATATTTAGGAAAGTTGGAGAGCACTGATTTACACAAAGTAGCTTGCCCTCCTCTAGACAGATTAAATCTCCTCCGTTTATCTAGTTTTTTATGAACTTTATCTATCATTGGTTGCCAAAAGGAAGCTTTTGAAGCGGGATAAAAACAAAAAGATCATTTGTAGTTAGATGGTTTGTTTATTACATCCCCCATTTTTTTAAAAAAAAAAATCACGTGTTTAGTCCAACCTGAACATGTATCTGATAACAAAAAAAAAAAAAAAAAGGCTCCATCTTGTTCAACACACAAGCCAACAAAATTTTATTTTTTTGGAGATCAGGGTTTGAGGATAAAAGGTTGTCTATGTAAAGTGAATTACACTTGAAGCTTATAAAAACATACAAATCGCCTCTATTACACTCCTACAAATAGATTTTATCCATTGACAAAAAGTATAGTGGTATTTTATTGTTTCTTATCCCAACCCCCCACAAGGGAAAAAAAAAAAAAAAAAAAAATCTTCTACATTTTGTTAGTTGATCATCAAGTTTGATTTGGTTATATCTAAGCTCTCAGGTAATAGCTCATAAAATATTTTCAAACTGAATTTTGGGTGATGATTTTACTTGAATGGGATCTGTTCTATAGGTTGTTTCTTATGTCCTTGAGTTTAACAAACTGAACCTTGAGTGACTATTCCAAACCATGAAGAAAATGTTAAGCAACAAACCTTGCCTTTTCCTGTTTTCCTCAAATCTGGGTAAGGATATTTACTTCCTCTTGTCTCCACAAATAATGCATTCTTCACTAAAGGCTAAAAGTCTGTTGCAAAATACTTTCATCTCAAGTTCTTCATGTTATAATTGTTCCTTAGTAGTCTTTTTTTTGTTCCAGGAAAGACAGAATATCTATATGCTTCTGTAATGGAGTCTTCTCGGCTTGCTTTGGAGGTTCTAATGTCCTTTTCCTCTTTCCACCCTTCCTTTTCTATATAGTATATCTGCATGTTTTAATCAGAACTTTGGGTTGATATTTGAATAGTTACAATATTTAAAGAAAAGTTACTATTGTCAGATAAAGGAAGAACCAACCCTCCCTACAGCATACTTCGGAAAAAAAGTGCTTCCAGAAACAAAATTAACAGACTTACAAAAATGCCTCTCAACTATAATTGATTATATTTGAGGAATAATCAGAACCAATCTTGTTTGTGTACCAAAGAGAAGCATGACTTTTAGAATAATTCCAATTTCAAATCAATTAAATTATCTTTCTTTCGGAATACTGTAGTCTGTTGCAAATCAAATACCCTTAGGGGCCCTTTGGTTCGTAAATATTGTTTCATGGGTATAGATATTAAATATCTGGGATTTGAATGTCTAGGTTTTAAACGTCTGTATTTAGATATGCAAGATAATTCATGTTTGGAAGTTAAATACTTGTTTTCAATTTTCTAATTTTTTATATAGAAACTAAAATCAAATAATTACTTAATTAAATGTAAGGAACCAATTCATGTAGTCATCTTTTCTTTTTTTCTTTTTTTTTTTGGAAAAAGAAAATAACTTTTCATTGATAAAATGAAAAGAGACTAATGCTCAAGATACAATAACCTTCAAGAGGATAGAGAAATTGCGAAAAAACAAAAGGAGAAAAAATACTATTGGATACAAAGAAAAGACATCAAAAAGCAAACTCTTAAAACCTAACAAACTAGCTCCAAAAAGGAAAGCAATACTAGAGAGCACATAAACTAAAAAGCTAAAGCCAATGAGGTAAGAAGACCAATAAGGCCAGAAGTGCAAGTATTAAACCACAAAACGAACCAACCTCTAAATGGTCGCTTCCAAGAATACAACTACTAGGAGAAAAATGCAACTTCGGACAAAACAATAAGGGTTAGGGGCATAAACACGAGAGATCCACAAAAATAGTTCAATTCCTGGACAAATTCAACATTATTTAATTTATTGTTATATTAATTAATTATTTAATCAATTAAAATAAAAATAAATAAATACTTTTATGTTAAACATTAATTTTTTTTCAAAATGGAAACGAGTCTCTTCATTAATAAAATGAAATGAGACTAATGCTCAAAGTACAAGAGAATTATACAAAGAGCAAAGAGGCCTAAGGATCAAGAGGTGCACCCGGTCATCTTAACTAGGTAGACACCCCCTTAGCGCCCTCATCATATCCGTACAAAATATCCTGAAGATAAATAAAATCAAGGCTAAAACTAAGCCCATTCAAAAGAGTAACAAGATCATATGATTACAACATAAACCTAAACTTGACAAAATAGAACAGTACAAGAATCCTTCACTTAAGCCAGGGACAATAGACAAAAACAATTATAAAAGAGACTCCAAACTAAATTAACTAGAGGAGATCTGATTTGAGAAGCAATTTGCTAGCAATCTGGGAAAACGAAGGCTCGCCAATTAAGCATAAGTCCTGAATGGTGTAGTCTTCGAAATCCTTGCTTAATGCACACTAACAGGACGCATTTGGACGAGTAGTTTCAAAGCAATCCAACCAACTAGATTCATTGTCATGGAACACCCTTTGGTTTCTTTCAAACCAAAGTAATTAAACATAATTAAATTATTTAATTTAATTACTAAACGTAATTAAATTAATTTAAATTAACTAAAATGTTGATAATTCATAATAATAATTTATATTTTTTTAAAAAAGAAAACAATACTTTTTGTTGGTGAAATGAAAAGAGATTAATGCTCGAATTACAAGAAACTATGAAATACCAGGAACTAGGGATCAACACATACACTATCTCAACTAGGTTGGTTGACACACCCATAGTATCCCCATCACACCCCAAAATAAAATATGACAAATACAATAGTAAACTATATGTCTTAAAAGACATAATTACATAGAAGGAATGAAAGCGTAAAGGTACTAGTTGAAATTTATTAAATCTAAATAATATATTTTTTTTGAACAAGAAACAAACCACTTCATTAAGATAATGATAGATGATACAAGTGAATGAAAGGAAACAAACACTAGAGAACAAAACAGAGGATTAGCAAATGCACCAGGACATCTCAACTAGGTTGACACCTCCGTAGCACTCTCATCATATCCTAAAAATTAGAGCAAAAATTCTAAAATAGAGTACAAATCTGACTAATCCATGCCTGAAACAAAGGCTTACACCAAATGAAAATCTAAAAATTAAACTATGGCCAAAATCTAAGCAATTACAAAATGAAGACATTCCAATTGAGACTGATGTCTTGAATGGAAAAATCTTTAAAATCTTTTGCGAGGGAGCACCAAGATGAGGCATTGATATGAGCGGTATCAAATTTAAAGGAGCAAGGAGAAGCTTTGTCATGAAACACTCTTTGGTTCTTTTCAAACCATAATTCTGATAACAAAGCTTTGATTGCATTGACCCAAAGTAATCTTGGCTTCTTCTTCAATTTTGGTCCAATCAGAAGTTGAAGCACATTTGCCTTAAAATCATTGTAAAAAACCCAGCTGACCTTGAAGCAATTAAATAAACGTATCCAACAGTTTTCTACAAAAACACACTGGAAGAACAAGTGTGAAAGAGATTCTGAACTTGCCAAACATAGAGAGCAAACCTGTGGAGAGATATAATAAGTAGGCAGCTTCCTTTGAAGAATATCTGCATGTTAAGCAAGCCATTCAACATAATCCAAATCAGAATATTTACCCTTCTAGGGCTCTTGGATTTCCACATAGCTGATTCTAATTGTGTTCCAATTGGGGAAGAGAAAGATAGGTGCAATACGAGAGATTTGACTAAGAAAATCCCACTTGGTTCTAAAATCCACCTTCTTTTATCGGGGAGCAAATTAAGTTTAGAATGGGAAAGCTTTTCAGTCGGAGCTGGAAATTTTCTGACTCTTCTTCCTTTAGCCGTCTTCAAAAATGGAAAGACCAAGAATCTAATGCCTCATCCCAAAAATCATGTATTGTACCTTCGGGTTTGGTAGAGATGCTGAAAAGACTAGGGAAAGAGTCTTTTAGCGGAACAATTTCCAGCCAAATGACAAGCCAAAAAGCTACCCTTTTACCGTTACCTACTTTAAAGGCTGCAAAGATTCTACTTTTAGTCAAGTTCTTGAGATGTTGACCCAAGGACTTCTAAGACTGCTGGAAGATTTATCATTAGTGTACCAACCAAACTTACTACTTCCATATATGCTTGTAATTACTTTCCTCCAAAGGGAATTCTCCTCATTGATGAACCTCCACCCCCACTTAGCCAGTAGGCTTTGATTTTTGAGTTTCAAACCACCAATACTGAGTCCACCATCTTCTTGAGACCGAGATACAAGGTCCCATTTTACTAAATGGTTTAATTTACTTCCAGAATGCCCTTCCCAAAAAAAAATTTCAAAAATCTTTCTATAGTCCGAACCACCTTTTCTGGCATAAAAAAAAGTGACATATGGTAAGTAGGAATATGAGAAAGAACCAACATACAAAGGGTGGAGCGTCCTCCTCTAGAGAGATTATATCTCTTCCATTTGTCCAATTTACTTTGAATTTTAGCAATCACTGGTTGCCAAAAAGCCAATTGTTTGGGGTAGCCACCTAGTGGAAGGCCGAGGTACATAAAAGGAAGAGTGACAGCCTTGCAATTCAGATTGACAGCTTCTGATTGTAGCTTGTTATGATCGATATTGATACCGCATATAGCTGATTTTTCCCAATTAATCTTCAGCCCTGAGCACCACTCAAAAATTTCATTTGTTTTCTTTAGGTTTTCAAGCTTTTCCTTGTCATCTTGGCAGAAAATTAATGTATCATCAGTAAATTGCAATAAGGGGACATGAATTCTATCTTTGCCCACTATAAAGCCTTCAAACTTGCCTTCCTCATGAAGCCGGGACAGTAATGCACATAGAACTTCACTAACCAAGAGAAAAAGGAAGGGAGAAAGAGGGTCGCCTTGCCTTATCCCTCTTGTAGCTTGGATTCTACCACGTGGTCTACCATTTATAAAAATTGAGAATTTTGTATTAGATACACAACCCATCATCCACATTATCCATCTTGAATCAAAATTCTTTTCAACAAGGATCTTTTCAAGAAACTCCCAATCAACACGATCAAAGGCTTTTTCTAGGTCAAGCTTTAAGATCCACCTTTTTTTCTTCTTGGAACAATAATCTTCAACCGCTTCATTGGCTATGAGGATTGGGTCTAATATTTACCTTCCTTCGATGAAGGCACTTTGTGAAGCATCTATTACACTTGGCATTACTTTTTTTAGCCTCTCCGGTAGTACTTTAGCTAAAACTTTATAAGTCAAAGTTGTTAGACTTATTGGTCTGAAGTCACTTACCTGGACAGCATCCTTTTTCTTTTGAATAAGGCTGATGAAGTTTTCCTTTATACATGAATTCAACTTCCCATTGCCATAGAAATCTTCAAAGAGTTCTAGGAATTTATCCTTGAAAAAATCCTAGAATTTGAGGAGAAATTCAGCTGTAAAACCATCCGGACTAGGGGCCTTATTTTTGCCCAACAAGGTTAAGGCAGATCTGATTTCAGCTATGGAGAATCTTGCTGTCAGCTTTGAATTTTCTGAATTTGAGACTTTAGACCATTGGATGTTGATAGGTACTGTTCTTTGGCCTGGAGACTTGGTGTACAACGTGGAATAGATGTCTAAAATTAGGTCTTCAATTTCCTTGAAAGAGTTGGTTGCTACACTTTGGTCATTTATGAGTTCGGAGATTAGATTCCTTCTTTTTTTACATCCAAGAATCTGTGGAAGAATTTAGTGTTTTCATCCCCTAAACTTAGCCAATTGAGCTTGCTCTTTTGCCTTAGGTTTCTTTCATCAATTCTGTAGAGGGAAAATAACTCAGCTATCAAGGAGGTTCTCAAACTCCTTTCTGGTTCCAGTAAACCATGAGCTTCTACTTGCTGGTCGAGTTTATCTATTTCTCTAAGTAACACTTCCTCTCTTGATTTCCTTGCTGATTCAAAATCTGAATGCCAAGATTCAAGAGCTCATTTAACTTTCCTTAACTTGATGGAGATTACAAAACCGGCCTAACCTTGCTAAACTCCCAAATTCAAAGTGTCTTTAATGATTTTACAACTTTCTACTATTGATAACCAGCTGTTACAAAATCTGAAAGGGGATGGTCCCCATTCAAATGCTCCTGCTTCAAGGAGAATTGGGAAGTGATCTGAACATAACCGTGCCATTCTTACTACTCTAGTATTTGCAAAAATATCATCCCAATTATTGGTGATCAAGAATCTGTTGAGAAGTGAACAAGAAGCTGTGGGACCTTCTCTTGACCATGTAAATTGGCCATTACTCTTGACCATGTAAATTGGCCATTACTAAGGGGGATTTCCATTAGTTTTGCTGAATCAATGAATTTGTTTAACTTTTTCATCCCTTTTGTTGGTCTCCCTGTTGGAAACCTTTCTTGAATCCTTCTTGTGATGTTGAAATCTCCTCCTATACACCAAGATTTGCAGCAATATCCTGAAAGTGAGTATAATTCCGGCCATATATGATTTCTTTCTTTGTAGTCAGTTGGGCCATAAACATTCGAAACCCAACTTGTTTTCTTACATATAGTTATGCATTTAATTGATAAAGAATAGCCTCCTTTGAGAACCTCTATAACTGAGATTTTACTTTCATCCCGCATGGTTAGTAAACCCCCTTATCTACCTTGTGCTTCCACAAACTCCCACTCTATGTCTTTGAAGCTCCAAAGCTCCTTTATAAGTCTGATATCAAAAAATTCCTTCTTGGTTTCTTGGATTAGGACCAAATCTGGATTGGTTTTCTTGATGATTCTTCTTACTGCCAATCTTTTAGAGGCATCGCCCAGGCCTCTTGTATTCCATGAAATAATTTTCATGATGAACTCTTGGAATTAACCCAAGATCAGGTCACAATCTTCCACTATCGAGATCAAATTGTTGGGGATATCTTCTTTGTTGATGGGCTTAATGAAAGGGAGGATGTTACTAACCGTTTTGAGATCTTCTTCTAATTGAAAGAGGCAGTGCAGATCTTGTTGTTGGTCCTTACCGATATAATCCTCTTCTTGGAGGAGTTCAAGGGCTATGCTATCACCCTCGTCACTGTTGATACTAAGCAAAGAATCTTCATCAGAGTCGTAGTTTTTGATAGCTGCTTGGAAGGGATCAGATATACCTCACAAAAAAGCCACAATTGAGTCTCAAACTTTGAAATCATGAAAAGAGAATGAGTAAGGGTCGAGGGGAGGAGGAACTGACCTGTTGATTGGGCCAGAGGGTATTTGCACCTTAATACAACAATTTTCCAAAAGGTCTGTGTTTATCATGGAAGTCCAACCATTTCGAAAAGAGGTTTTCTTCCTTGTGAAATGTTTTCTGAAAGGTTTCAGAAGTGAATGCTTGCTTATGTTGTTTGGAAGATGACCAGATAGTGATGAAGGAGATATTTTGGCGCAATGAGAGTCTTTTGATAATAATAAATCAATAACTTGGAGAGGGGGAACAAAAAAAGACTCTTGGACTTCCTTGTTGAATGATATTGAATTTACCGCAGTGGGATCCAAAATATCAGGGCACGAGGGGGCTGCATCAGATGATAGGTCTTCCTGCCTATCCATGGCTAATAAAACGCCACTATCGGATTTTTTAGACTGGTGGTATTCCTCTGAAGAAATGATGTTATCCGGGCTTTTATTTGAAATAATTAGAGTTGCGGCTGGTGGAGTAACCGAAAATGTGCCTGTTGGACTTCCCCTGGGAGAAGTTAGAGCATCTATTGGCTCTCTCCTCATTAATTGTACTTCCTTCTCTCTTCTTAAAGATGGCACTTCCTTCTCTCTCTTTTTGTTCACACCAAACCCGATAGAAACTTCTGAACTATTCGATTCTGGTTGAACATCAGCAACCCCTTTCTTCCGGCGGATTGACCGCTTTTTCTTCTATCTGAAAAGTCCCCTGAAACACCTTTTCTGGCAAAGAAAACCCCTGAACCTCCTTATTCGAAGTACTGTTAATTTTATCCTCTGCTTGAATCATCAAAGTCCTTGAAAACAGGGGATTTCTAGAGAAATTCAAATGATTAACTGCCGTTATTAGGAAGGACCATTCTTCAGACTCATTTGAATTAATTAACCCTTCATCGAACATAATGAGCCATATCTACTGGATTTGAGAGGTCTTTTTCATTAAAAAAAACTTCTTAACCTTGTCTGGAGGGTCCAAAAACTCAATATCACCAAAGTGTAAAAATATACTTCCCCTGTTTTCCTCTGAAATTTCTAAAGTTGCTGGCAAAAATCCACATAGATTCTTCTTTACTTGAATTCTAGCTTCAACCACGTTGAGAAGATTTAAAGTTTCTAATGCAATGGCTTCTAATCCTCCAAAATATGAACCGATAGCTTCAAAAATTTGCTTGCACCATAACTCTAGTGGCAGGTTTTTAATGGATATTCAGCCTCCATAACCTTTAATTGACCTTGGTCGGTTGTGTAAAGTAGTATTCCACCTTTCAGATGAAGATGTCCTATCCTCTGCCACACTCCTGGTTCTATCATGTCATCCAAATTCCCTTTTTCCAACTTTATTAAAGTTGATTCTGCTGAGAGAGGATTGATAATAACTATAGAATTGGCCCAAAGCTTTACTTCCTTCAGACTTCCGACCAATTGTTGAATTCAAATAACCTAGTAACTACCCATAATTTGCTGAAATCTTCCTTGAGGACATCATGGTTTTTTTTAACCCAATACTCTGAGTTGCTCTATTTTTTAATAACCTGAGGAGGAAGGGGATTCTGTTTTGCTGGAAAAGCTGGGATAACCAAGGGTTTTCTTCCCCTTACTATATCTGCAAAGGTGTTTGGGGCCTTCGAATGATTTTTTGGCACGATAACATCTTTTAGTGCCAATGCACCTTCTAACATATTATTAAAAGAATGCCAACCTGAATTAGAAGTTCCTGATGAAACACGAATGTAAAAACGTCCTCCAGACACTGGCCAAACAACACATCTTAAAAACCACTTTGAGTAGACACGAAACTTTGAGAGCTTTGTTACACCGAAGGCATCTTGACCACTTTTGACGACAAAGCTGGAGGTTGGGAACTTCAAAAGACCTGAAATGTTTTCCACGAACCAGAGAAGCTGTGTTTCTGCCAAAAAAAGGTGCTTCCTAGCTTCCACGTCTTCTATGATGAAAGTTTCTTCTTGGATATGAGCACAAAAATGGATGTCATTAATCCTACAACTTATGACTTCCAATGCTGAACTGCTCTTGGAAGGGATGGCTGGGGAAAGCTTTTAATGGCCATGAGAACCGGGTGTGGAAAAGGAAGATAAATGATAAGGAGTTTAATCGGAGCTTGATCGGAGGGAAGGAGAGGGTGGCCCTAGGAAGGGTGAGGAAAGAGGAGAGAGGAGAGAGCATTTTTTATGCTTGAAGAATACTATCTTCCTTACGAGTCTAAATAATATATTTATATGTGTTGTTTTCAAATATAAGAAAATGAGCCAACTTATTTATAAATATAGCAAAATGTCACTGTCAGTATCTATCACTGATAGACAGTGACAATTTGCTATATTTGAAAACATTTTCAGCAGTTTTGTCATTAAAAATAATTAACTTATTTATATTTAATAATTAATTAAAATTAATAGTAATGAATAATTTATATTAATTTTTTAATTAATTATGTTATATCTTTACTACTCTTCTTCCGAGCATAAAAAACCCACAGTTATGCGGGATATTAAAAAACCTATGTCAGATGAGTTTTAAAGTTTTCTAGATAGTAATATTCTAGATTTTAAAAAGTAAATACTGTGAAACAAACATGAATATTAAAAGTCTGTCTGAATTCCTATGGAAAAACTTGTGAAACAAATAGGCCCTAAAGTGAAATCTTTAACCGCATTAATCCATGGAAAACTTGCTTTACTTTTTAGTTCCATTCCATTTATCCTCCTATGGACTACTATCCAAAACCCAAGAACACTTCAAAATGTTAACGTATGAGCCTTTTTATTATCTATAATCTATTTACTTCTGTATTTTCTTCAGTCCTAAACTTTTGGGGGCGTTGGGGCAAGGAGCAGAGCTGTTTAGTGGTGCGATCCATAGTGAAAGAGTTAATAAGTCATGAAATTGATGTTTTTTAATTGTGTCTGTGGAGCCCACAAACTTCTACTCATTGTGCCAAACATGCACTTAGTATTTTATATGAATTGTTTATCATTTAGAACTGCTTTTATGGGGAGTGTCAATAGTGTTGTAACCGAAAATTCAGGTGATGCATTTTTGGACTGAATTTAATGATGTTAAATGTATATTAATAGTTAGTGTGAGTATGAAGGAGAGGGTGGCCCTAGGAAGGTGAGGAAAGAGGAGAGAGGAAGGAGAGCATTTTTTTATGCTTGAAAGAATACTATCTTCCTTACGAGTCTAAATAATATATTTATTATGTGTTGTTTTCAAATATAAGAAAATGAGCCAACTTATTTATAAATATAGCAAAAATGTCACTGTCAGTATCATATCACTGATAGACAGTGACAATTTGCTATATTTGAAAACATTTTCAGCAGTTTGTCATTAAAAATAATTAACTTATTTATATTTAATAATTAATTAAAATAATAGTAATGAATAATTTTATATATAATTTTTAATTAATTATGTTATATCTTTACTACTCTTCTTCCGAGCAATAAAAACCCACAGTTATGCGGGATATTAAAAAACCTATGTCAGATGAGTTTTTAAAGTTTTCTAGATAGTAATATTCTAGATTTTAAAAAAAGTAAATACTGTGAAAAAAACATGAATATTAAAAGTCTGTCTGAATTCCTATGGAAAAACTTGTGAAACAAATAGGCCCTAAAGTGAAATCTTTACCGCATTAATCCATGGAAAACTTGCTTTACTTTTAGTTCCATTCCATTTATCCTCCTATGGACTACTATCCAAAACCCAAGAACACTTCAAAATGTTAACGTATGAGGCCTTTTATTATCTATAATCTATTTACTTCTGTATTTTCTTCAGTCCTAAACTTTTGGGGGCGTTGGGGCAAGGAGCAGAGCTGTTTAGTGTGCGATCCATAGTGAAAGAGTTAATAAGTCATGAAATTGATGTTTTTTAATTGTGTCTGTGGAGCCCACAAACTTCTACTCATTGTGCCAAACATGCACTTAGTATTTTATATGAATTGTTTATCATTTAGAACTGCTTTTATGGGGAGTGTCAATAGTGTTGTAACCGAAAATTCAGGTGATGCATTTTTGGACTGAATTTAATGATGTTAAATGTATATTAATAGTTAGTGTGAGTATGAATTATGGCTTGTCATTTTAACCCTTATAAGTTCTAAGTTTTGTAGAATTCTCGATACTATTGATCCTGATGGTATTGATCCTTTAGTAAATGACGTTGAATATCTAGTAGTAATATATTACAACTGTAGTTCTGTAGGCTTGTCGAGTTCTACTCTAATGTGTCTTTTGTTTTGTTCCAGATTTTTTCTGAAAATTTACCTGCCATTATAGCTAAAATATCCTTCCCAAAGTCAATGAGGTGGAATTCTCAGGTACGGACAAAAAGCATATTTTAGTTGATCTCATGGTGGCTCTTGATTTTTAGTTCTCCGTTTTCCTTTTCCATTTGAAGTACCGAGCTCTTGTAGTCCATTTTTCTTGGTCAAAAAATTAAGTGAAATGTGGCCAGAAATTTATTTTGTGATATCTTTTTCTTTATTATTTGGATATGTCACTGTCCTTTTCCGTTGATCTGCAGGTCGTGTTTAGTAGGCCTATTCGTTGGATTTTGGCCCTCCATGGAGATGTAGTTGTTCCATTTTCATATGCTGGTGTTTTAAGGTGATATTTGATCTCTCCCTGCATCCCTGCGTCTTTGATATCTAATTTTGAAATGTGGAATTGTTCATAGAAAATTGTTAACTTCCAAAATCGAGCATATGATGCTAGATTTATGTAGCTAGGTGGAGTTAAAAATATACAGTGATTGTTAAATGGCCACTAGACTTAGCTCATAGGTTAAGCCTGAGGTTTTTTTTTCCTTCACATGTGGTCTCATATATTAATTTTATATTCATAAGGCTCAACATGCTATCTACTGATATGTGATATCAATTGGTTTTATCTTGAACACTGGTATATATCTTGACAAGGTAGTAAGAATGGTAAAGTTTTGGGGAAATTTTCTTAATCCGATATATCTTTCTTACATTAGAAATGTGCAGTTTTCAATTAGGACTTACGAAGTACAAAATGAGGACCAAGGAAGTACATAAAGGCTCTCCAATTGGTTATACGTTTAATTCCAATATTTAATTAATGGCTTCCACCAACATTTGTTGCGAGTTTACATTTACCTATTTGTCATTTATTTTACATATTTTCTTATCGATATGCCTGCACACTAACATCACAACCTTTTTGTCTAGTGGGAACATATCCTATGGTCTTCGTAACACTTCTACAACTATTGTTGAGGTAAGTAGTGTTATTGTAAAAACTCAACAGTTTGTTACTCCCCATAGATATCCCATCTTTACAAGGAAAAAGCCTTTGAATTATCCTAAATCCAGTCAACTTTGAGCCCAAATGACATAAAAGCCAATCTCGAAAATTATTAAATAATAACAAAATGATAATCAATCTATTAAAAACCCATCTTAAAAGAACATTCGATGAGTGAGTATATTTCTTTAGCGTACAGATTCCAACCCTTAACTAAGTGATTCTTTGTTCTGTAATTAATTTTATTGGAATTCTACCTCATCATAAGCATCTTAATTCTAAGGCTGGGATTCCTTTGTGCAACTTCAATTTTTGAGGGCCTAGTCTTTGCCCACTTTTGGATGTAATTCTTTTGATTCTTCTTAATGAGAGCTATTATAATTATCTAAAAAAAAAAATACAAATAAATTCCAGAAGCATCTTAATTCCAAGGCTTGGATTCATTTTTGTTACTATGATTTTCAAGAGTTTTTCACCCCAGTTTTGGATGTAATTCTTTTCATTCTTCGTAACGGAACTTCTGTCATTATTTGAAAATGAACCCATTAGTTTTATAAAATATCTTAATTCAAAGGTTTGGGGTTTTCTTAACATTCGATGGATGTAATTCATCTGATTCCCTTTATTGAAACTTCTGTCCTTATTTCGAAAAAATGAAAAATAAATCATTTTAGGCTTCAGCTTCACTATAGCAGTGAAGACATGGATTGAATCAAGAGTTTATTGCTACATCCATCGGGGCCATTTAATTGAGATGGTATATATCTTACTTGATGTCTAATTAGGAAACGTTACTTGATCAACAGACCAGGTTTTGATGGGCTAATTGCACATGCTATTAACCACTCAATCAATGTTATAGTATGCTGCTAACTTATAATTAAATTTACTATGATCCATCAGCTTAAGCAAGCTTTTGAATTGAGTGGTATCAGAGTCGGAGATCTTGTGTTTGAAAATTTGTACATGTTTTTTCTCTCCAACTAATATTTATTTACTTTTTGGGCCTTCTATACATTTTCAACCCCACAAGTGAGGGAGAATGCTAAAAAGAAGTGAGAGAGAATGTTGAAGTATTGATGTAACTAAATTTACCACAGCCCATTATCTTAAACTTTTGGATTGAGTTTTCTTGTTTTTTTTAATATTTGATTGTGGCTTTGGATCCTTTCACAGGTAGATAGTGCAGAATCATTTATGCGGACACTGAAGGATGCTAAAATTGATCTAGAAGTTAAGGTGGGATTAAGAATTTTTTTATGACCGTGAAAGCTTCTTTAGTTTACAATTAGCTAGTTTACTCTTTCACCAGAAATACGAATTTACATGGTGCAAGTGATAAATACAATTTTGTTGTCATTTATAGATGCCAATGCTTTTATAAGCTGCAATTTGTTTTTGTCCACACATTGCTGTTTAGGCTGCATTTATTAAATGTATTTTAAATCATTTCCTATTTTGGGACTTCTTAGATCTCATCCCACTTCAGTAATTCATTTTATGTGTGTTTTTTTAATAGTTAAATGACTACCTACTTTGACAGGACCGTAAAAGAAAAATCTTGGACCAGTCTTCCATATTGGCACAAAGTGTCAAAGGAAAAACTGTTATTCATGAGTCCTTGCTTGATGAGGTAATGTAACTGTGAAGTTGTTGATTTCATGCTTCCGATAATGTTATTAACTCTTGTAAGATAATGTCTAAGGTTGTAAATCTTGTTGAGACTCCTGTTTCAATACTTGGAAAGTTCAATGATTCCTTCTTGGAGCTTCCTGAAGATCTTCTAACAATGGTAAGCTTTTTTGTTGTAGAATGTTTGATTTGGTCGAAAATCTTTATAGTAGTTATCACTTTATGAATTTGGCAGGATATGGATACTATTAGGATAAAATATTAGTAAAAGTGTTTGAATTTTAATGGTTAAAATAGGTTGGAGGAGTGTTGCTCGACTTTTCAATAATGCAAACCCACAGGTATATGGTGTCACGTGTTAGGTTGTAATATAGTGAGAGAGTGAAGAGTATCGTTCTTAGGATTGATGTTCTGGTTCAATTTTTTCCTCCTTTTTTAAAAGGAAACGAGTCTCTTTATTAATAAATTAGTTAGTGAGTGCTATAAACACTCGTGAGAGAGTTATGGTGGGGAATTGATGTCACTTATTAAACAAATGATTCAATTAATTAAATGACCAAGATTCACCTTGCTAAAATTCCGTAAGTAAAAAAGACAGATAATAACGGACTTGCCATAAATCAAGTAAATCTCATGCTATATTAAGAAGTCAACATCTTTGTTTGGCTTTTATTAACATGCAAGACATTAAGGGGTATTTGGGGTAAGGAGGGGAATAGTGAAGAGTAAGGAGTTATGAAATCTAGGGAGTTGTGAACTCCTGGGCCCACAATGTAAGGAGTTATAAGATATAAAATTGATGTTTTTCAATAATGGGACTCACCAACTCCTTTGACCAAACATGGAGTGGAGTTCACAAATTCCTATTTTCCTATTTTCCTACTTCCCAACTTTTGGGCCAAAACTCAACCTTTAGAGAGACCATAATCATTTCCATGCATTGGGGCACCCTCCTGTCATGTAATTAAGTTCTAATCTAAATTTCTTCTCCCAGGTGTCAATTCAGACCAAGCAAACAAATAATCCGTGATCATGAGATTACAGGCATTAAGCACATAAAAGCATGAATGGAATAAAAATATTTAATCACGGCAGCAATTAATTAAATCAACATGTTCTAATGACTACATTAATCCCTTGAAGTTTAACCATTCATGCTCACTAATACAAAATCTAAACTCAAGCAAAAATGTCTAGAACAAAAGCTACAATAGAAAGTGAAGAGAAGAAAACTAATCATTGCATGTCAGTCCTTGCTCCCACTACAAACTTTGCGTTCCTGAGCCTTGAATCCCTTTCTTAGCTCTCGAAATGAACTCCCAAGGAAGTTTAGAAATCGAAATAGGGTTTTCCTCTCCAAAAGGTTTGCGCACGTATTTTTTTCGTCAAAATCCGTAGCATCTCGATGCTGTGACCTCAAGTCTATTGGCTTGAATGAGTATGTTTTTGGCCTTTTGGGGTGTCGAGATCCCTAGTCCCCACAAACAATTTAGTGGTACTGCTTATTTTAACTTTTGTTATAGTTTTTTTTCTTTTTTTTGAAAAGGAAACCATACTTTTTGTTATAGTTTTAATAATTAGGGATTTTTATTATTGTAAATATCTTTGTTATATTTTCCTTTTATGGTCTTTTCTATGCTTTTCTACTTTGATCATTCTTGTACATTTGTATATATTCATATCTTTAGTGAAGGGAATAAAAAATTTTGATTCTCTCAAACCTAAGAGTTCTACATGGTATCAAAGCTCTAGAAAATTAGGGTTTTTTGTGAACTTTAGGGTTTGAGAATTTAGAACCTGTTTGTGTTACATCTAGGGTTGTGGAAGGGTGAGTTTATACTTTTGCTCACTGTTGTCATCTTCGTTTTGTTCGTCGTTGTCAACTTCCGCCGTCCGTTGTCAACCACCGCTGCCGTCGGAAAAGTGTGTCGTTTTTCTTCGCTATTTTTCGGCACCGCCTAGTCCATTGAGGAGCCTAGCCGCCAATCTACAGAACCTCAAAGTCCAACATCCATCTGACCAGCACGTGAGGCTCACGAGTGGTCACCTCCCTCTGCCATCGATCCATGCGTCGGCACGTGTAGGCGCATGCGCCACCTTTTTTTGCTCGTCTTTTGTGGGTGTCATCCGAGTTGCTTCCTTTCTTTGGAGGTGTGTTTGTTTGGGCTATATACTCACTGTTTGTGGTTCATTGAAGGGAAAAAAATCTCTTCGGTAAATTAGGGTTTACTTCTCTTCTGTCTGGGGTTTTTTTGAGGTAATGGTTGACAAGAAACCAGTAGTCATGTCTGAGATGATTCCTATGGTGTCAAAAGTAACTGGACACAAGTTGAATAGATCAAATTACTATTCATGGAGATCAAATGTTCGCCATATTATGAGGAGCATTGAGATGGATGATCACATCACGGAAGAGCCACCAACTGATGCTACTAAAAGGATTTGGTGGCAGAACGATTCAAGAATTCTACAAATCAAGAGTTCTATTAATCGTGAAATCGTTGAGTTAGTAAATCACTGCAAATCAGTCAAGGAACTATTGGAATATTTGGACTTTCTTTATTCTGGGAAAGAGAACATTAATAGAGTGTTTGATGTTTGTAAAACTCTATATCAACCTGATCAAGGAGAGAAATCTCTTACAAGTTACTTTATGGAGGTCAAAAATACATGTGCGGAATTCAACCTTGATGCCAATTAGCACTGATCCAAAAATTCTAATGGCTAAACGTGAAAAGTTGTTTATCATGAGTTTCTTAGTTGGTCTTGCACCTAAATATGAGATGGCCAAAGATCAAGTGTTGTCAAGCTCAAACATGTCATCGTTGGAAGAAGCTTATACTTGAATACTTCGTACAGAAAAGCCACAAGCAGTTTATGCCATCTGATTTTAGCAGTGCTTTGATTGGACGCACAAATGATTATAGAGGTGGGGGGTTGGATCAAATAGCTCCAAAGGTTATCCCAATAACCAACGATCACATTCAGGAGATGTTGTTTGCTATTACTTTCGTAAACTTGGTCATACAAAATATGAATGCAGAAGATTGTTGAATAAGGGTCAGAGGGTGCCATCTGCACATGTCGCTTCTACTCTTAATAATGTTGACAAATCGATTACGATTTCTACAGAGGAGTTTGATAAATTTCAACAGTATCAAGAGTCATTGACGGCATCATCTTCTACTTCCATTACTGCCATCACAAAGACAAGTAATATCTCTAAATGCCTTCTTTCTTCTACTTCAATATGGATCATTGACTGTGGCATTACAGACCATATGACAGGTAAACCCCAGTTTATTTTCTAACCTTTATACATCTACTTCTTCACCTACTATCACTATAGCCGATGGGGAACCTCAACTCCTATTTTAGGATCGGGAACTGTCCATCTTACTGAATCAATTTCTTTGTCATCAATTTTAAATTTACCACATTTCTCTTTTAATTTGATTTCGGTCAGTAAACTCACTCGTGATCTTCATTGTTGTGTCTCTTTTTTTCTGGTTATTGCTTATTTCAGGATCTTACGACGAAGCAGGCTATAAGTAAAGGACGTGAATTTGGAGGTCTTTACATCTTTGAACCACAAAGAACCTACAACCATTGCATGCTCTAGCATGTCGTCTCCCTTTGAAGAACATTGTCATTTGGGTCATCCGTCTATCTCTATGTTGAAGAGTCTTCATCCCCAGCTTCAACATTTGTCTTCTTTAGATTGCGAGTCATGTCAGTTTGCTAAATCTCATCGTTTGAGTTTGTATCCTCAAGTCAGTCAATAAGCGAGTTAGTGCTCCGTTTGAATTAGTCCATTCTAATGTTTGGGGTCCGTGTTCTATTAAGTCCAAAGGAGTGTTTCGGTATTTGTTACATTTGTCAATGACTATTCTCGATAACATGGTTATATTTAATGAAAAATTGTTCTGAGTTACTTTCTCATTTTCATAACTTTCATGCTGAAATCTGAACTCAGTTTAGTGGTGCTCTTAAAATCTTATGGAGCGATAATGCTAAAGAATATTTCTCTCATGCACTCAAGTCTTATTTAGATGCCCGTGGCATTCTTCATCAATCTTCTTGTGTCGATACTCCATCTCAAAATGGGGTTGCAAAACAAAAGTATCGTCATCTTTTTTAAACAGTCAGAGCCTTGAAAATGCATGTTCCAAAATCCTTTTGGGCTGATGAACCTTGTGTCTACAAGAAGATTATCAACAAAACTGTAGCTTTTCCTAGTATTGTATGTTGATGACATCCTATTCATTGGAAATTATGTAGGATACCTAACTGACGTCAAGCAGTGGCTAGCAACCCAATTCCAAATGAAAGATTTGGGAAAAGCTCAGTATGTTCTAGGAATCCAAATAGTTCGGAATCGCAAGAAACGTTAGCTTTGTCTTAAGCATCATATATAGACAAGTTGTTGTCTAAGTATAAGATGCAGTAGGGATTTGTTCCCTTTCAAGCATGGAATTCATTTGTCAAAGGAACAGTGTCCTAAGACACCTCAAGAAGTTGGTTGTCTGATGTACACCATGTTGTTTTCATGACCTGACATATGCTATGTAGTGGGAATTGACATATGCTAAACAGAGGAGCTATAGTTTGGAGGAGTATTAAGCAAAGTTGTATTGCTGATTCCACCATGGAAGTAGAGTACATGGCTGCATGTGAAACGGTGAAGGAGGTTGTATGGCTTAGGAAGTTCTTAACCGATTTGGAAGTAGTTCCAAACATGCATCTGCCTATCACCCTTTTATTCTGATAATAGTGGAGTAGTTGCAAATTCTAAAGAACCCATAAACTATAAACGCGGGAAGCACATTGAGTGCAAATATCATCTTATCAGGGAGATAGTGCATTGAGGAGATGTAGTCGTCCATCAAATGGCCTCAGAAGACAACATTGTTGATCCGTTTACAAAGGCCCTCACGGCTAAAGTGTTTGAGGGTCACCTAGTGAGTCTAGGACTACGAGTTATGTAAATCTAGGGCAAGTGGAAGAAGTCATGGGTATGTGATGCCTTAGTTTATTATATTTATGTTCTTCCTCTCACACTCAACATTGTATATATATGACCCCACTGGAGTTTTAGTCCAAGTGGGAGTTTGTTGGATTTTATGTCCTAAGACTCGTGGTTTGTAAACATTAAATATATTCTATTTTGCAATAAAGATGTTATTGAGGTTTATTCAGTAAATTTGTTATTGAATATGTGAATTGCATCTATAAGAACCCTAAATCCAATAAACTAAGAACCTCTGGCTATAGCATGAATACTTGAACTATATGTGGAGACATAAAAATGAATCAATTTCAAGCATATAACCAAAACGGTCTATAGTATAAGGATAAGGTTGGGTACCTTATCTTGGGGACATAATGGATGTGACCCACTTTGTATTTGATACAAATGATGTGATCTTGAATTGTTCATGTGGAGACATGCGAGTGGGGGCATCCTATGCAATGAGTTTGCATAAGATCGGACCACAAAATAGTCACTTTTACTTTATAACGTTGTTTACTGTTAAAACTGACTATTTCAATTCGATGACCTAGGTAACTCGATCTTAATTCTGAGTTAACTATGAACTCCTGTTTATTCGGGATTATCTTTTAATCTGCATGGGTAAGTGGCTCATCATCGCCGACTCAATAAACCTCCTATTTTAGGGATAAAACCAGGTAGATAGTTGGGGACATAGTCCTGCAAGATGGAATTTTCTTCTACCCGATTCTAGGGATAGTAGATAGGTTGTTCTCTTAAGTGCTGACTTCGGGTTTTGAACAAGGGGCCCCATCTCTCATTGGTCTGTGAGGGACTCGGTTTAACCAATTGTTTGTTATTAAGGAGCAAGATGTATTTACAAGGTTAAAACGGTAATTTTGACACAATAGTAATTACGAACAACCTGTGAATGATTGCATTACTAATCATGGTTAAAATCAAGTGGACAAAAATATATCTATAGTGAGGAAACTGCAGCTAGTGGGCTTTACTGGAGTGTCTCGATAGTTAACGAATGTTAACCAAGTTAAAGAGTTTAGCCGGTTAATCTTGGATCGTTGAAGCTCATGATCTGTAGGTCTATTAAGTCCTCTGCTAGCTCATATCGGATTAAATCTTAGGACAGCGTGATGAGAGAATTTGAAATGTTCAAATTTGAATTGTGATATAATTTATGTTTAAATTGTTGAATTAAACAATAAAGAGAGCTGAACTATTTAAATATTACACATGAATAAGGATTCATGTTCGCAATTGGTGTTTATTATTAATTTAATATTTGATATTAAATTAATTTTATTAATTAAATTGTTTAATTAATTAATTATTTAAAATTAATTTTATATAAAGTTAATTATTAGAATTAATTTTATTTAAAATTAATTATTTCAATTTATGAAATTCAAATTTAAAATTAAATTTCATTGTAAATTGAATTTTTGAAATTCTAATTTAAATTGAAAAATAGGGTTTGTGGGAAAATCCCACATTTCCACTAATTTGAACATCTGATTTTCCACTTAATGCATGTTGATTTGGTGTCAGTTTCTTATGCAATTTGATTGCATGAATTTCTCTTTAAATAAGAGTAATTATTTGTTAAAAAGATTCATGCAATTTTGTTTTTTTTTTAAAAGAATTGTTCTTTTAAGTTCTTCACACCTAAAACTTCCGTACTCTCTAAATTCCCTTCAATCTCCTCACAAATTGGATCCTACAGTCCATTCTAAGGTCGGAGAATAGCGGGGAAGATTCTAGCGGTAGTATATGAAGTGTTCGTGATTTTTTTTTAAACCAAAGGATAGCTTTAATTTTGAGTTTCTTCAAAGGTTGTTTCTCAAACTCTATTTCCAAGTTATTTACATGCATGCTTTAATCTTTAGAATTAATGAAATTAGAGTGCTTAAGTTCCTAATTGCTTCCGCATGTGCGTTTTTAACTCTTGCAATTGCTAGCTTGTTTCTTAATAAATCGCATGCCCTCTTCCATTCTTAAGGGTGAGATATCTTTTCGTATTTTATGCCTCAAACAACATTTGTTTCCCATTCCACCCAAAATATTTGGTTGTACCTACTTTGCTCGGGATGTTTGACCTCAACATACCAAGCTGGATCCAGAGTCCTTAAAATGTATTTTCCTTGATTATTCCCGTATTGAAAAGAGGTATCGGTGTTATTGTCCTAGTTTAAATAAATATCTTGTCTCTCCTGATGTCACATTCTTTTAACATTCCACATTCTTTTCCTCACCTTCTTTCTCTTCGAATAAGGGTCATAGGGAGCATAAAGAGTTAGAGGATGATTTCTTTGTCTACACAATTGTTTCCACTTTTGATCCACTTCCTGATTCATCTCTACCTGTGACTACCTCTATTCTTCCACCCATTGTTGAGGTCTATAATTGATGAAAACCTCCGTCAGTTCCATGCCCTATTCCAGAGGCTTCTTCATCTCCTTCAGTTTCATGCCCTGAACCAGATTCTTCTTCGTCATTGGATCCAGAAACGAGTGATGATCTTCCTATTGCTCTTCGTAAAGGTAAACGTAAATGTGCCCATCCTATTTCCTCTTTTGTTTCATATAACCATTTGTTGTCTTCTACATGTTCGTTTATTGCATCCTGAGAGTCTGTATCCATCCCTAAAACTATTCATTAAGCTTTGTCTCATCTTGGTTGGTGTGTCGCAATGGTGGAGGAGATGACTGCCTTAGATGACAATTGTACTTGGGATTTAGTTTATCTCCCTGTAGGAAAGAATGCTATCGGTTGCAAATGGATGTTTGTGGTTAAAGTCAATCTTGATGGTTCTGTCGCTCGGTTAAAAGCACGCCTTGTAGCGAAAGGCTACGCACAAACTTATGGCATTGACTATGCTGATACTTTTTCTCCAATAGTAAAAATGACATTTGTGAGGTTGTTTAGTTCATTAGCTTCAATCAATCATTAGCCTTTACATCAGCTTGATATTAAAAATGCATTTTTTCATGGTGATCTTCAAAAAAAGGTGTATATGGAGCAACCACTAGGGTTTGTTGCTTAGGGAGAGAATGGAAAGGTGTGTCGCCTTTGTAAATCTTTGTATGGATTAAAGCAGAGTCCACAGACTTAGTTTGGTAAAATTAGTCAAGTGATTGAAAGCTTTGGAATGCGGAAGAGCACGTCAGATCATTTGGTCTTTTTTAAAACATCTGAGAGTGGTGTCATCTTGTTAGTCGTAGATGTTGATGATATTGTGATTACTGGTGATGATACTTTAGGTATTCAATCCCTAAATACCTTTCTTCATAGTCAATTCCATACAAAAGAGGCATGTTAAAATACTTCTTAAGAATTGAGGTAATAAGAAGTAAGAAAGGAATACTATTATCACAGAGAAAATATGTAATTGACTTGTTGACTAAAACAAGGAAGCTAGGGGCTAAGCCATGTAGTACCCAAATGATGCCCAACTTACCGCTCATAAAAAAGATGGATAGTTACTAAAAGATCCTAAAAGATATAGGAGGTTAGTGGGAAAAGTTAATTACTTTACAGTGACTCGACCCGACATAGCCTATTCAGTGAGTATTGTGAGTCAGTATATGTCATGCCCTACAGTTGATTATCTTACATCTTGTCTTTTTTACGAATTGTACGGATGTTTAAAGATTGAAATCTGCTTTAAAAGTATTAAAAACTGACAGTATGCCAAACTACACGTGCATATATTTTTTATTATAAAAAATAATAGGAAAAAAGAGTAAATTAGCATGTTTCCACCTGTTGCGTCCTACTTGAGAAATTGACGTGTTGTCATGTCTATGTTGTGTTGCATCCATGTTGCATGTTCATGTTTGTGCTTAGGGGAAGAGTAGATATAGGTAGATTATGAAAGAGTGTCAAGCCTCTTGACTTCTGTGTAACTATGCAATTTTCCTTCTAAAATTTATAGTATATTTCCATTAGTTTCTCCTTTGCTTCTGGAATCAGAATTTTATACTATTTTTTATTAATTTATTATTTCACTACACAAAGCAATTTCTGGTCATGGAAATTTATTCTATTTTGGTAACTCTTTTTTCACAATAAATTTAGGTATCTCTCTCATGTAGCATACAATCTCTCTCTTTCATGTCTACTATTATTCTTAGTTTATGCTAGTTTAGAAGTAATGTTTCTTTTTCTTTTTTCTTTTTTCTTTTTTCTTTTTTCTTTTTTCTTTTTTTTATTGTCTATCAGGTTATGCAGAAGCATCAAAAGTATTTTTCAATTAGAAATCCTGATGGAAAGCTGATGCCATACTTCATTGCTGTGAGAGTCACTTTGTCGATCCGTAGATCTCATTATTGTCTCATCCCCACACAAAACTCTTGTTAATTCATTTTTGGTTTGGATCTTTCTCTTAGGTAGCAAATGGAGAAATTGATGACAAAGTTGTAAGAAAAGGAAATGAAGCAGTACTTCGGTAATCTTTTTATACATATATTTCTAATTATTTCGAGTTTTAATTTGGACATGTGTGTTATATGTGATATAATCTGTTAGATAATATAAAATTAAATTTGCCTTCACCTATCAACTTAAGCTTTTGGGTCAATAGCTGATTTAAGATAAACTTTTACTGATATATCATTGATATATGCATCACATGATAATGCAATTTATAATTTCATGAAAAGTTCATTTTCAAAAAGTAGGCAATTATAAACTCCTTTTCTCTCATTTTTTCATATTCTATGCAGCAAAAATAATTGCAATATATTTCTGATATTGACTACTTTGAAGGTTATTTTGGTTATTGACTAAAAAAAACAATATAATAATATTTTGAAATGTTCTATTTTTATCAATGATGAATAAAGTTTATATAAATGTGCTAATTGCTTAAAAACTTAGCACTAATCTTGCCACATAATATTAGTTATGTATTTTATATATAAGCATATGACTGGAGGAAACTAGTCAAAGGAATTGAATTGTCTATGTAGTTGAATTGATTTTAACATAGTTATAGATATAATATTCTGATGAATTGTAATTTGACAAACTCTGTAAAGATGGAAGAAAAATGAATTTATTCCAATAAAAATAGTTTTTTATAATTAAATGTTGTCATCTTTACTTCAGTTATTTTTTATTTTATGTTCATAAAAAAGTTGTTCTTCTTTTCTCATAAGAGAAATTAAAAATATAATAGAAAAGATTTTTTTTTTCCTTTTGAAGAAATCAACGATTACTAATAATCTTCATTAGTAGATAATTTTTTAATTAAGTTTGCAATTTATCAATAAAATCCCAAAATTTAGATCTGTTTGAATTCCTTTTTCGCACATTTGGTAATATAAACAAATGTCAGTAAGTAAATTCTGGAAAGTTATTTTTTCAAAAGATTTTAACTGGTGTTTTAATAGATGGAATTTAAAGAGGGATTATTTTAGACTTCAATAGAATTTATTATGAGTTTAAAAGGATATTTTTTTTTCCACTTTTCAAGTTCCTATATCTAATATTGATTATTTTTCCAATTTGTCCTTATATATATATATATATCTTGGAAACGGACTGTCCCTCTAATACATTTAGGAACCTATACCTGCATCATTCTATCACTGTCTGTTTCCAGCTATCAATTACATGGCTCTTCCATGGAGTAATTATTTTCTCATCCATGAATATCTGCATGTTGGTCTCTTGATGTCAAACACTCTCTATTCCACTAGTTTAGTGGTTGATGCAGAAATCTAATAGTTGAAGCCTGTCATCTACTTTTTCAGAGCTCGCTATGAAGATGCCAAGTTTTTCTATGAGACAGATACGAGTAAAAGGTTTTCTCAGTTTAGAAATCAACTGAGTGGTATTCTGTTTCACGTGAGTTTTTATTTTGTGCAGTATCGTGTATGATTGGGGTCATTGGTATTTTGTTGGGGAAACTGTTGATATGAATTTCCAAATTTCATCCAAAACTGCCACTACTAATAATTGCAGACACTTCTGGGTCACTTTTCAAAAACTCCATTACAAAATTGTTTGAGATTGTTTTGAGCTCTATGCATGTGCTTTTACTTCTAATGGCCCAAGTTTTTCTAAAACAGGAAAAACTAGGATCGATGCTTGACAAGATGACACGTATGGAAGCTATGGTTGTGAAACTAAGCCTCGCGATGGGAATTAGTCAAGATTTGCTTCAAATTATACAGGAAGCTGCATCCCTTGCCATGTCGGATCTTGCTACTGCTGTTGTCACAGAATTTACTTCACTTGCAGGAATAATGGCACGACATTATGCTTTGCGTGAGGGTTTTTCAGAGCAGGTACTAGGTGTTATTTATTTTATCCCCCCATAAATTGTCCGAATACTGCAGGTTCTGAAGTTCAGAAGTTTATACAATATACTATCAAAGTTAGTTGGAGGAGATAGCTGCCGCACAATGCAGATAGGGTAGCGTCATTGAAAAGTTCTCATGTTAAAAAAAAATGCAAATAGGGTTAGCTGACAGATTGCAACAGTTAGCTGTCCAGTGTTATTGAAAGCACACCTAGGCATGGTTCCCAAAAAAAAGTGTTTGAAGTGGCACCCTGAAGCCATTAATTTTTAAATAAAAAGATTAAGGAGAACCTAAGGAATAATCCAAAAATATTTCTCTACCCAATCTCTGACAAAAGGCTCAACTTTTTAGGATTGAGACACCTAGAACTAGAAGCCATTTCTTTTTTAAACTGAAAAATAGTCCTAAATTAAAACTCTACCCAATCTCTTACTACGCTCCAATTTCTTAAATTTTCCATTATCGTACTATCATACTATTCATCATGCTACAATTTTCATACATAAAATACTCTAGCCGCATACCAAATTATTTAGCGAAACAATTAACCACTACATCTTTGAGAATAATATTTTTCTAGTATAACTCTGTCAAATATATCAAAGCGCTGTGACTCCTCCAGATGCCTATGTTATAAATATTTGCCCTATTTCAATTACGATTTTGACTTGGTTCCCTCTTTTTGTGATTTTTCTAGATAGCAGAAGCCTTGTTTGAGATCACCCTTCCCAGATTTTCTGGAGATATTCTGCCAAAGAGTGATGTTGGGATAGTTTTGGCTGTTGCTGACAGGTCAAACTAGAGCCCTAAGTCCATCTAAATTTCCGTTTTTAGTATCTTTGTAATTTATTGCATTGAATGCATGTGAACTTATCTTATATTTATTCTGTAGATGATTACAGATCAAATATATGCATGATAAATGATTTTATAACCTTAAATAGAATTAGGGTTTAGTTTTTCTTTTTCACTTTTCTTTGAATTTTTAAATATTCAATTTACACTTCGGGTTTTTCCTTGCAAGATTTAAGTTTCAATCGAAAGCTTTTATTACTTCTCTTTGATCTTGTCTTTTAGTTTAATTTTATCTTTATTTTTTATATTTCTCACTCCCTTTTGAAGTTTAAATCTTTTGAGCATTAGTATCTTCTTATTACGTCAATGGAAAGTTCATTACTTGTTAAAAAAAGAAATACAAAATATACTTGTTTATGCTGCTGGAATGGTCTACCTGAAGGTTCTCCATTTTTATGTGCTCTGCAGATTAGATAGCCTTGTTGGCTTATTTGCTGTTGGCTGTCAGCCTAGTTCTACAAGTGATCCATTTGGCTTGCGGAGAATTTCTTATGGTCTTGTAAGTAATTTTAAAATATTCATAAGAGACAACAATTGCAGTGGGATAAGCTATTTGGTAATGCTATTTGTAGGTCCAAATATTGGTGGAGAAGGATAAAAATCTTGATCTAGGGCGAGCACTGAGACTTGCAGCTGATATCCAACCAATCAAAGTTGATACTAACGTAATTGATAATGTGAGAGGCAGTTTTACATTTTAGTCTGTGAAAGTTGGATCAAAGTATTCCTATAATCATAATAATAAGAATAAAAGGTTAAATGGTAATTATTTTTTTCCTTGTTTCTCTCATTCATGTACTCTCATATTTGCAAATTGTCATTATCTTTTATTATGATTTTTTTGTAAAATATAAAATAAGTGCAACCAGCTGTAGCCGTGAATTTTTGTAGCAATTATCCCTACCCTGGCATTTTTTGTACCAAGTGCATCTTGGTGGTATCATAACAACAACAATTTTTTTATAATTATCATTTTTTTATGTTTCTCCACTGTTTGGTGTGTTTTACAACTAGCTACTCACGGGAGGGGATCCCTCTTCCCCCTGCCCTTGAGTTATTATCCTTAGTCATTCACTTCCATTCCAGGTCTTTTGGTTCTAAAAGACGAAAAGAAAAGAGAAAAAGAAAAAGTTTAGCCGTTAATTTCTTACAGCATGCTCCTATTGATGCTAGTTTTTCCTATATGTAGAAGTTCTATGCCCAACTTGTACAGTGCAGCACGAATAATATAAATGCTTAAATCAACCATGATTAGTCTTAATGTAATTAAATAAGCGTCATGTATCATTATCTTGTTGCTAAAGCTTTTCCTTTTCAGGTAATTCTATTTGTTACTCGAAGGCTTGAACAATTTCTGGTATGTATAATCTTCAAATTATGAGTAAACAATTTCATTTCCTGCTCTACTTAATCATGTTCAATTTATAGTAAAATTCATATACTGATATTTGATGATAGTGGTTCCATTTCAATAGTCTTTTGGACCTCAATTTGGTTCTTTTTTGTTTCGACATCTAATGATGTTAGTTGCATGCATCCATTAGGTATTTATCTTTTCTATAATTTTAATATATGCATTATTCTATTTTGAGTTCCCATTATATATGTACGTATGTATAAAGGACTGGTAAATGGAACAAGAGAAAGTTTCCTTTGAACCTCGCTCATTTTTTGTTAAACTAAATGGTAATGGTATTAGAGGAAGTTTCTCGAAGACATTGGGGTTTCTATTTCAAGTGATGCTAGCCTTAGGGTTGAATGCCCATTTTTTTATTAATCTATTTCTCCTTTCAATTTCTGCTCATGTCTCCTGACTAAACTTGAAATGATGCTCTAGCTCTAGGAAGTGATAATTTCAAGTTCAAGTTAAATAGCCTAATTTATTGCGAAGACATCCACACAGTTTTAGTTTAAATTTGTAAACCTAACACTAACTTTTATTTCTTTCATTCACTTTCTGAAGTTTTTACCTTTTCATGTTTCAATAATTCATACGAGATGAAGGGACTGAGAGAAGTGTTTCATTATGTTTTTAATTCAAGAGACAGATATCCTGTCATATTAAGCTCACCATATTACTCATATTTGTTTTATGGCATCACTATCTTGGCAATATAGTGCAGATTGTTTTCATTATTTTCGTAGTCCTAGAAGTATCTGAATCGTGACAGCTTAATATCACCAATTATTCGGTCATAAAAGCTAGTTATGGGCTTAAATGAATTCCTATGCCACCCAAAGAAACAAATCAATTGCAGCTGTGCATTGTTTGTGTACTTCTTTTCATACATCCCACATGCTGTGAATCCCCTTTTTTGGTTCTTTTAAATCTAATTACCAGTTTGATGATATATGTCAATTGGACATTTTTTATATACTGGTAAGCGATAAGTTGTTTCTTACATGATATGTTTGCAGGTGGATAAGGGTTTGAGTCCAGAAATAGTTCGTTCAGTTCTTGCAGAGCGTTCAAATTTTCCTTGTCTGGCAGCAAAGACGGCTCATAAAGTATATATTCCTTAATGGATTCTTTAGTATTATATTATTAGTTCTAGTGGAAATTGATTTTGTGAATTTTTATTACACTTGTAATAGCCTTCTTGAATGATTCCATTATTTGGTCTTTCTACCTTATTTAGTTACACAATTATAGGGTCAAAATGTAAACATACAATCAATTTCTTTGAATGAGAGGATTTTGTGATGAAAAAGACAAAGTAGAGAGAAAATAGCACACACAAAGTTACGTGGAAAAACCCTAAAAAGGGAGAAAAAATCACGGGATGAAGAATTCTTATTAGAATTTGATACACAATATACATAGAGACTACAAGCTTAAATAGAGGAAAAAAAAAAAAAGGGAAACCCCTAGGGTACAGAGAAAAAGACAAATATGCCCCTAGGGTAAAAACCCTATTTTCAACACTCCCCATCAAGTTGGGGCGTAGATGTTAATGAGACCCAACTTGCTAATACAAGAGTCAAACAACTATCTAGGAAGCCCCTTTGTCAGGACGTTTACAATCTGTTGACTGGAAGGAATATAAGGAATACAAATGTTGCCACTGTCAAGCCTCTCCTTGATGAAATGCCTATCAATCTCTACATGCTTCGTTCTGTCATGTTGTACTGGGTTGTTTACTATGCTTATTGCGGCTTTGTTATCACAATAGAGTTTCATCAGACTATCGTGACTTTGATCGAGATCACTTAGAACCTTTTCTAGCCAAATTTCCTCACATATCTCCAGACTCATGGTCCTGTACTCGGCTTCGGCACTCCTTCCGGCAACTACCTCTTGTTTCTTACTCCTCCATATGACAAGGTTACCCCATACAAAGGTACAATACCCTGACGTCGACTTTCTGTCCCACAGAGCTTGCCCAATCTACATCTGTGTATGCCTCGATGCGCCGTCTGTCGGACTTTCTGAACATCAATCCTCTACCTGGAGATGTTTTAAAATACCTCAGGATGTGCTCCACCGCTCTCATATGTTCTTCATAAGGAGAATGCATAAACTGACTAACTACACTGACCGCATATGAAATGTATGGTCTAGTATGGGAGAGAGAGATTAGCTTCCCAACAAGTCGCTGATATCTCTCCTTATTAACTGGTGCACTGTCACTCACATTACTGAGCTTAGCATTCACTTCCATAGAGGTGCTTTTTACTTTTGGTCAATGCACCCTGTAAATACTGTCTCCTTAAGCAAATCCAGAGTATATTTTCGTTGAGAAACCGAAATGCCTTCTTTCGACCGAGCCACTTCCATTCCAAGAAAGTACCTCAGCTTTCCAAGGTCCTTGATTTCAAATTCCTCAGCTATTCTCTTCTTCAATCGGTCAATTTCTGAAGCATCATCACCTGAAATGACAATATCATCTACATACACAATCAAAACTGCAATTTTCCCAGATACTGACTTCTTCATGAAGAGAGTGTGATCTGAGTATCCCTAACTATACCCTTGTGACTTTACAAAAGTAGTGAATCTGCCAAACCAGGCTCTCGGGGAACTATTTCAACCCATACAAGGACTTCTTTAGTCTACATACTCGATGATTGAACTGTTTCTCGATCCCGGAGGGAGGACTCATGTACACTTCTTTTTCCAACTCTCCATTAAGAAAAGCATTCTTCACATCAAACTGGTGCAAGGGCCCATCTTTGTTAACTGCAACTGAGAACAGAACACGTACTGTATTCAACTTTGCTACTGGTGAAAAAGTCTCGGAGTAATCAACTCCGAAGATCTAAGTAAAGCCTCTGACAACTAATCGGGCCTTGTACTTATCAATCGTTCCATCGGGCCTATACTTAACGATGAACACCCATTTGCACCCAACTGCTTTGTGTCCCTTTGGAAGAGTAACTTGGTCCCACGTATTGTTTTTCTCAAGCACCCCCATTTCCTTCATGACTGCGGCTTTCCATTCGGGAATCTCCATTGCTATGTGTGTACGGCTTTTCTCAAGGCAATAGGGAGGTCAAGAGATGCATCACGGTCTTTCTTCTCCTTTGACTCCTTACTACATTCAATCTCCTGCTCATGTGTCTCATGCTCTTGACATATCTTTTACACTTTCAACAATGTTCTCTGCTGGAACAAGTTTTTCACAGCCATCATTACCTACATCGGTCACATTGTTCTTGGTACAGTCATTCGTGCTGTCATTGTCTTCTCTGTCTTTACTCTCATCATTTTCAACACAAGCATCAGTTTCATCAGTTTCAACATAAATATTACCATCATCAGGGATAGAATTACTAGTACCTGGAACTGACACCCATTCTAACTCATGGACTAGAGCCGGAGAAATAACAGGTGGCGTTATTTTCTTTTTGAGATTCCTCTTATAGTACGTGATCCATGGGACTTGTTTGGTAGGCAGAATCGGTTCGTTGATACTTATGTCAGGAATAGGTTCAGGTAAGACGGACAGACTTGGACCCCAATGAGTTTCTTCACTAGTACTCTCCCCCTGAAGAGAACTATTGGGGAAGAAAGGATGATCTTCAAAGAAAATCACATCTATTGAGACAAAATACTTTCGGTTAGAACCATGGGTATGGACGAACACAACGCACGTTGATGAAGAGGGTACCCCACAAAGACGCATTTTTGGGCACGAGGGATAAACTTAGTTCGGTTAGAACCATGGGTATGGACGAACACAACGCACCCAAACACCTGAAGTGGAACATCATAGATAAGCCGGTTATTAGGGTAGGACTCTTTGAAGCAGTCTAAGGGGGTTTGGAATTTTAGAACCCGGGACGGTATTCGATTTATCAAATGAGTTGTTGTCAGAACAGCATCTCCCCACAAATAGGATGGAAGAGAAGTTGACAACATAAAGGACCGAGCAACTTCGATAAGGTGACGGTTTTTCCGTTCAGCCACTCCATTTTGTTAGGGAGTGTACACACAAGAACTCTGATGGACAATTCCTTTAAAGACTAAGAATTCCCTAAAGAAATTATTAAAGAACTCCCAACCATTGTCACTACGAATGATAGCGATTTTTGCATTGAACTGAGTTTCTATAGAACAGTAGAACTGTTGGAAGACCGATGTGACTTCGGATTTGTCTGTCAGAAGGAAAACCCAAGTTAACCTAGTATGGTTGTCAATGAAGGTTACAAACCACTGTTTGCCAGTGGTGGTAGTAACAAGTGACGGACCCTAAACATCGCTATGGAAGAGGGTGAATGGTTTTGAAGGCTTATAAGGATGAGGTTTTAATGAGGTAGGACACACATCACAATTCAATTTAGAAAGATTAACATTACAAAAAAGATGAGGAAACAGATATTTCATATAATGTAAACTAGGATGTCCAAGGCAATAGTGCGATGAAAGTAAACTAGTCCTATCACATATCCTAGATGAAGCATCTTCAGTGAGGAAATAGAGCCCCTTATCATGCCGGGCACAATCGTTGTCCCTGAGTTCAGGTCCTGAAAAACAACAGCATCAGGTGAGAAAACAACACGACATCTCAAATCCCTTGTAATTTTACTAACATATAAAAGATTGTAAGAGATTTTAGGTACATGCAGCACATCTTGAAGAACCAAGCCCTCAAAGGGTGACAAACGTCATTTTTTGGCCACAGGGGCAAAGGACCCATCAGCAATTCTGATCCTCTCATTCCCAGCATTTGGTTGATATGAAATAAACTGGTCGGAAGAACCAGTCAAGTGATCCGTAGCCCCTGAATCTAAAATCCACGGTTTGCTATCAGTTATACTAACAAGGCCAAAGGAGTGAAGAGTACATGATTGAGCAATTGCACTTACTCCTATCGTACTAGAAGTGCTCTGATTGTTTTCCTGATTCTGAGGTTGAGAACCTCCAGTTGCTGATTCACCTACCAGTGCTTGACCTGACTGTCGTTTTTTACCATTCGGTGGACAGCCATGCAACTTCCAGCATTGATCTTTCGTGTGCTAGGGCTTCTTGCAGTGTTCACAAACTGAAGTCGGCTTGCTGTTCTGTTTATCACTGATAGGGCTGACGTTTTGAAGGCAGCAGAGTTCGTCGACGAAACCTGTGTATTAATCATTGCCCTGGACTTGTCTTCCTCGAGATGTATTTCAGAGCAAACTTCCATCAGGGATGGTATTGGACGGGGTCCCAATATTCGACTCCGTACTGCATCAAACTTAGAATTCAGCCTGGCAAGAAAGTCGTATACTCGGTCGGTTTCCTCAGACGGATAATGTAAGACTCCTCCACACAAACAATTCCAGATCATCTCACGACATAGATCCATTTCTTGCCAAAGAAGCGACAGTTTGTTGAAGTAGGTTGTAACGTCTATTGCCCCACGTCTATTGCCCCTTGCTTACATTCATGGGCTTGCTTGCGTAAGGTATACAACCGGGAAGCATTCTGTCGTTTGGAGTAATGCTTCTGGATTGCCTCCCAAATATCTCGAGCAGTGGTTGCATATAGTAAGGGTTTTCCAATTTGAGGCTCTATATTCCCTACTAAAATAGACCGAAGTAGGGAGTTTCCTCCCTTCCATATTCGTTCTTGGGGGTCGCCCGGTCTTGGCTTTGGTATCTCGCCCGTTAGATACCTGAATTTATGATGGCCTTCAAGGGCCATTTTAATGGATTGGGACCAGGAAAAATAATTATCACCATTTAACTTCTCCCCTACAATAAAGCTAGCAGAATTTCCTATTGCCCCAAAAAATAAATTTGAAGATAAGGCAGGGAAAAAGGTTACTGGATTTCCAGAGTAAATAGGTTGATTCGGGTTTAGATCTGGCTGGGCATTAGATGACGATCCCAGTGCTTCCCCAATGACAATTATCTACTACTGGACAAACTCATTCTGCTGTTTGATCTGGAGTTGTAACTGAGTAAACTGGTCTTGAATTATACTCCCTTGATCTTGACGGTGAGACGACAACTCCCCAACTTCGAACCCACTAATTATAGGCGATGATTGACCCAAACTACTGTTCGAATCCGGTTGGAACAAAGGGTTCCGATTGATGAAGTGGCAGCCACGAGTTGGATCAACTCCCGGCTGGTTCGGCTGATGAGAACCGCCGTGGCTCGGACCCGCTCCAGCAGTGTCGAAGACGGCGTCGACTAGAAGTCCTCGCTTAGGCAGCGGCTGAGAGGGAACGTCGATCGACTGACTGATTGCACTGGCTGGTTGCAGCAGCTGGATTTGGCCAGAAGATGCCGATCGACTGGGCCGCACGGGAGGGAACGCACCGGTCTGGAGCTGCGCGACCTAGAAAGCTTCGATCGGCTGGGGCTGCGTCGGACTGGAACTGCGCGGCATGGTAGGGATTGGCTGCAAGGCGCCGTTCGTCTACTACTGGGCGTGGATCGAATGACCTGCTACGCTGATCAGCGGCGCCATGGGTCTCGGCTCAGGTTGGGTGTCGGCCCTGGTCAGTTGGTTGCCACGGTGGAGGTGTGGAAAAACAGATTGAAAGTAACGATCTATGGCATTTTGGATAATAATGGCTATATCCGTGCCATTGGTCTCACCTACTGGTAATTAGGATTCTCCCGTTGGGTTTTCCTCGATGGTGGCTAGGGTTTTGTCTCCATGCTCTGATACCATGATGAAAAAGACAGAGTAGAGAAAGAAAATAGCACACACAAAGTTACGTGGAAAAACCCTAATAAGGGAGAAAAAACCACGGGATGAAGAATTCTTATAGAATTTGATACACAGTATACACAGAGGCTGCAAGCTTAAATAGAAAAAAAGGGAAACCCTAGGGTACAGAGGAAAACACAAATATGCCCCAAGGGTAAAAACTCTATTTTCAACATTTTGTAAGGCCTAGGGAGATAATAAGATTATCAATAGAATATTAATATGGTTATTAGAAGGGACATATTAGTAATTAGATAGTAAGGTTGTTAGGGTTTTTAGGGAGTGGGTGAGAGGAAGGAGTGAAGAATTTTGTAGTAATTTCTTGTGGGAAATTTTGGGAGAGAGTAGCGCTCTCACAAGGCTATGGTGTATTGTAGTTTCATTATTAATATTGTAATATAAATCTATCTTTTAGTGTTGTTTATTTTTTGTGCTCTTGAGTTTTCTTGTTTTGAGGTATTCTAAAGATTTCATTTATTTTTCTTTTCTTTTTTTTCTTTTAAAAAAAAAATGTTTTCCATCTTACATATTTCCAGTCAATATTGGAAGATCTTATGGAGAGCATAAACAACTTAATTTAGTTAACATGTCTGTTAGCGACACTTCTCAAAAATTTTGGCATTTGCTAGACACTTGAGGTCTGTTTGGATTGACTAGAGAAAAAAATGTTTTTCAAAAAAGTCATTTTTATTTATATTTTTTTGACAAAAACTATTTAAAGTACACTTCGAAAGTGTTTCAAAAACTATCTTGAGTAGTTGTCAAATCCTTCATTTTTTCTAAAATGAGTTATTTTTAAAATTAAGTACTTGAAAGTTAAACCAAACACACTCTTAATCTAGAGTGTGATATTTCATAGTTCTTTTTTCTTCTTTTTGTATCACATTAGGCAGAAATATTGATATAACATATTTTTCTTACTTGAATACTGTTCTTACGGTATGATTTTAGATGAATGCTATGTCAAAAGGCGATCTCTTCCCAAAGATTGTAGAGGCATATGCTCGTCCTACAAGAATCATTTCTGGGAAGGATGTTGACCCTGCTATGGAGGTACCCCATTACAATATCTGTTAATGAGGAAAATTGTTATGTTGGAAAGTTTTAAATTTGCCCTGATTTATCAACCATTATCCGGATTTTCTGTTCACTCTTTGAATTACTCACTTGTCACTGTGTGGTTGGTTCGTATGTTGAACAACATAAAATGAATGTCATTCTGTGCCTTTGTCCAAGGACGCCCTAAGATTTGAGATTATTGGTAGTTCGTGGTTGATTCGTTAAATACTAATTGAATGTTAAGGGTATTTTTTAACTTTTTTTTTTTCTTTAAGCTTTAGGGTGCTAATGCATCCTTTGAGAGTTCAATGGTATTTTTGAAATGAAGCACTAACAGTTTCTATCTATTTCTAACAATAAAGATATTATTGAACCATTTTTTTAAGTTTAAGAGTATTATTGAATCATTTGAAGTTACAGGTATTTTTAAAACAAGGTATTGACGGTCTTCATCCAAAGCTAAGCTAACAGTAATGGTATTATTGAAATCAAAATACTAATGGTTTCCATCCAAAATTAACGGTGGGGGTATTTTGTAACTTTTGTTTAAAGTTTAAAAGTATTCTTGAAACTTTTAGAACGTCATATTTTTAAACAAAATACAAAATTTAGGAGTATTTTTTATAATTTAGTCTTTTTTCTATTAAGTTATTTTGTTAAAAGCCCAATATAAGCACATCTTTCTAGTATTCCATTCGATCAATAGATAGGCACTTGGACTAGCGTTTGAAGCTGTGTCATAAGTTAGGTTTTGTGGTCTTTCATACTAGTTCTTGTTAGACAATGAATGATAACTAAATAGAAATAATTAAATTGAAACAAAATATGTTAAAGAAAGCAAGATAGAATAACCTGAAAGCTTAGGACCAAGGATTTAAAAGCTTCCATTGTGAAGATTTTAGATTAATTTTAGGAGAACAGTGATTTGACTTTTTTGGTTTTATATTTCGTATGATCTCATCTTAATGAGTTCTATGGTAAATATTATGAAGTTTCTGTAATATTGTGGAAATATGATCCTCTTTGTCAAGAACATAGAGTGCCTGGAGGCCGTTAACTACTTCTTTAGTTTGATACTCGCTGTGGTATACATAACCGTAAACCAAATGAATTTAAATACCTATTGTAGACTACGTCAAGGTCTTTAGTCAGATTTGAAGTACATTTTAAAGTTATTTTCTTCTGTATTTTTATTTTTTATAAACATTATTATACTTATTATTTAACGTAGCTCATGTTTCTACAAAACACATTTTTAATTCTCTCTTTCTTTTGACTTGTCTTATAACTGAGATTTTCACTCTTCCCCCAGGCTTTTTCCTTCTCCATTTTATAACTGCATTCAAATGATTGTATTTACTCAAATGCTTCTCTTTCTACTTGTTATTCTTTCTTTAAGGTTGATGAGGCAGCCTTCGAATCGAATGAAGAAAGAGCTTTATGGAATACGTTTTTGTCAATTAAAAACGAAGTTCACCCTGGTATACTCTCTTCATTAGTCGCAATTTCTTGGCAATTCTACGTCTTTCTTTATGCACAACTATGGTTGAGGTAGAGGTAAGATTGATTTTATTTCTCATTTGATTCAGGCATTGAGGTTGATGAATTCTTTGAAATATCTTCAAAGCTCATTGAGCCACTAGAAGATTTCTTTGAGCGTGTATTTGTAATGGTGGTATGTTGCACTTACCTTTAATTAATCTTATAGTCGTATTTGTATTTTTATCTTTGTTGAGAAAATGAAATCACTAGATGAATGCCGTAAATCAAATCTCAATGTTTGTTAAACAAAGAGAAGAAAATGGAAAATGAGATTGTGAAATCCAATGGATGAATAAACTTTTTACTGAAGTTGAAAATGTTGGTGATGCAAAATATGGTACTCAAAATGTGATACTAACTTTACATAGAAGTTTACATTTGTATAGGTACAAAAGTGAACCACCACTAACTTGCCATTCAAAACAACATTAAATATAGAAACTCACAAAACTTAAAACATTAAACTAAAAAATTAAATCTAACAATAAATTAAAGTAACTTAAAAAACAACCAAGTGAAATTTAATTAAGAAAAATCTCAAATCTCAACAATCTTCAGTCACTGTTTCAAAAGTAACACGTTTTTATTAAAATCGAAACATAAGAGATTTTGGACATTTCTAGAACATTTTTGCATTCCTTTTAATCCATGTCTTGGTACATTGTTAGATTTCAGTTCTAGTCTGAGAATTAGTCAAATAATGTGTAACTTGTTCACTTGGATTCTTACAACAGACTGTTCATTTTGGAAGCATATAAACACATAAGCAATAATGTCTAAAGAAATAACATGTTTTATGTTTTCTCTAAATGCTATCTTGAATTAACTACTCGATTCGTCCACAATTCTTTTGCATTCATTCGTTTACAGGAAAATGAAAAAATCCGTAAAAATCGGCTTGCTCTTCTCAAAAAAATTGCTGATCTTCCAAGAGGCATAGCAGTGCTATCACTTCTATCAGGATTTTGATTAACTTTATAATGCAACTAACAAATATGGACCCAAGGAAACTGAATCATTTGGAGGAGAAACTAGATGTTGAATGAAGGCCGTACGACATCGTAACAAGTTCTGTATAATATTGAGGTTTCTATTTGATTGTAGCATTACTATTATAGGCTTGCTTCATTTATCATGTTGAGGACAATAATGTTTTGTAACATTCATTATTCCTTCCTCCAGTTCAATAAAATTTTGAGACCTCTATCATATGAGTTTCACCTTTTAGAAAGTGTAGTTTGTTTTGCTAGAGCAATGTTGCAAAGAATTTTTGTTCAACTTGTAATCACTGAAATTGTAAATTCATGCATGATTTTAATGTACAAAACATAGTTACATTTTGGAGCTTGGAATTCTTTTGGCTTTCTTTTTAACTTTCTTAAATAGGCGACGCCCGTGACTTGGACAAAAATTAAGCCAGTATTTGAGGTGTTGAATCGGTATTATAGTTTGTTGGTTATAATAGTTTGTGTTTGGAGTGTAAATTGGATAAAAAATAGTAGACATTATATCAAAGAGGGAGAGTGAAGATAATTAGGAAATAGTAAATACGGTAACAAAAGAGATTTCAAATAGTATTATGGTAGATAATCATCAGTTATCAATAATTGTATGAGGGGTCAAATATCCTAAAGAGTTTTTTTGGTCGGTTATTTATATTTTATTTTGTGTTTTTAGATTTAATTCATTAAATATGTTTTGGTAGTCTCTCTAGTCATCAGCACATCACAACTATCGTCTTCATTTAAAAGTGGAACATTGGTCAACCAAAATATCATAATGGATAACAAAATTCTGTCATATTTTTTAATATGTCACAAGTAAATACTTTGCAAATAATATATTTAAAATTATCATTATCACATGTAAATGTTATTACGAAACAATAAATATATATCATGAATTTGGTTAGGCTTGATCCTTTATGATTTTTTAAGCTGTGGAACTGAGAATCCAACGGAAAAATCCAATTCTCTCTACCCATGGGTCAATAGGTCTGTCACAATGTGTTTATTCAGGAAAATATTTAGGGAAATTGGTGCCGAGAATATTTAGGGAAATTGGTACCGAGGGATCTTCTCAAAATTTAGCCTTCATAATTTGCTCTATTTTTGGCTCTGTTGATGTCGTCATCATGTGAATTTACCACTTTAACCCTTCTTCTTCTTCCTTCTCTCTTTTGTAGATTTTTTTCTTTTTTTCCGTTTTATCTGTCATTTTTCTTTTTTTCTTTTTTTCTTTTTCAATGATTTCTTTTATTTATGACGCTCTTTGTTTTTCAACGATTTCTCTTTTTTCTTTTCTGGCGATTTATGTTTATGTAGCTCCTTTGTTTTTCCTTTTTATGTCCAGATTTCCTTTCCATCCTTCTTCAGATGCCCTATTTATTCCGGTGATTTCTTTTGTTTATGTTGACATCTTCTTCTTCTTCTTGAATCAAAGATGTAAGTTGAAGCGTGAATTAGAACGAGAAGAAGAAGCAAGAGTGAGACCAATAAGTAAGAGGAAGAAGCGAGAGTGAGACCAAGAAACGAGAGGAAGAAGCAAGAGTGAGAATTCAAATGAATGAAAAAACTCAAAGGAAAAAAACTAGAAAATTGACGAGGAAGAAGCAAGGGGAAGAATTCAAAATAAGGGGAAAAGTCAAGGAAAAAGATGAAGGAGGGCTACGTGAATTGAGGAACGAGATGAAGGAGTGAGAGGTAAGAGCAAGAAATCTAGGTTGTGTCTGGGCTTGTACCCGTTTTAGGGTTAAAATGGTACTTCCACACACAGTTGACATAAGCAGAAGGTTAAATTTTGAGCATTTTTTTTCAAATAAGGGAAATTTTCGAGTGGCCCCTAAATAGGGGTCATCCATACAAATTTTTCAAATATTTAATAGTTCTATTAGTAGATGAACCTTTTAAACTTATACACTAGGAGAGCAACAAAAATCCAAAAAATTGACAAAAATCAATTCAAACTGATCCATTGGTTTAATTTGGTTTTTTAGTGTAAAAGTTAGACATGTTGGTTTGTATTTGAAGAAAACAAAAAATCATTGGATCAGTTTGGTTTTTATTGAAAAATCAATCAAAATCGAACCAAACTAATAGTATATATACACACTTAAATTTTGATGAACAATGTGTTAGGTTGTATGTCCTAAAACTCGCAGTTTGTAAAATTAAAACATATTCTATTTGCAATAAAATAATTATTGAGGTTTACTCAATAAAACTGTTATTGAATATATAAATTGCACTTGTGAGAACTAAATCCAATAAACTAAGATCCACGGCTATTACATGAGTATTTGAACTTTATGTGAAGTCATGAGAGTGGATCAAGTTTGAGTAGATAGCCAAAACGGTCTATAGTATACGGATAAGGCTGGGTACCTTATTATGGAAACACTATCGAATGCGACTCACTTTGTATTTAGTACAAATGATGTGATCCTAAATCGTTCATGTGAAGACATGCAAATGGAGGCGTCTTATGCAAAGAAATTGTATAAGACCGGACCAAAAAATAAGTCACTCTTACTTTATAACATTGTTTACTATTTAAGATTGACTATTTCAAAATGATGACCTAGGTAACTTGACCTTAATCCTGAGCTAACCATGAACTCCTATTTATTCAAGATTATCCTTAGATTTGTATGGGTGAAGGTTGGCTCAATAGTGTCGTCTCAATAAGCTTCCCATTTGAGGGGTAAGATCAAGTAGATAGTTGGGGACATAGGAAGCAAGATGGAATTCACTCATACTCGTTTTTAGGGATAGTAGAGAGGTTGTTCCCTTAAGTACTAACTCCAGGTTTTGAACAAGGACCCCACCCTCTCATTAGCCCGAGGGACTCGGTTTGGTGATTGGATCACAAACCAATTATTCATTAGAGGATCAATGGGATTTAAGGAACAAGATGTAATCTTAGGGGTAAAACAAATTTTGACCTAGCCGATATTACGAACAACTTGTCAATGGTCAACTTCCTGATTATGGTTATATTAAGTGGACAGAAATATATCTAAAGTGATAGAGTGCAACTACTAGGCTTTAGTGTAGTGATCTAATAGTTAATGAATGTTGGTTAAGTAGGTTAAAGAGTCTAATCGGTTAATGTCAGATCATTGGAGCCCATGATTTGTAGGTCCATTAGGTCCCCCTACTAGCTCACAAATGGATTAAACCTTATAATAGCAGTAAATTTAAAATATTCAAATTTGAATTAAGGGAATCAATAATCATATACGATATAATTATACGCTTCATTATCGAATTAAATGAAATTGGAGAATTGAATAATATTTAAATTTGATTTAAATATTACATGAATATGGATTAACGTTTAAGGAATTGATGTTTCTAGAATTAAATATTTGATATTAAATTATTTTAATTAATTAAATTTGTTTAATTAATTATTTAAATTAATTTTGGATAAAAATTAATTTAAAGAAATGAATTTTGTTTTAAAATTCATCTTGATTTCAATTTTGAAAAGTTCAAAATAAGGAAATAATGATTGGGTTTTCCCACTTATCTCACTATTTCAACACCTATCCCACTCAGAGTGCATGAGGATGGAGTATCTATATGTTGTTAACTTCAACTTTGCATGTATATCTTCGATAAAAGAAGAAAAATTTGAGAAAAAAGGTGGCCTTCTATAGACATTGGGATGAGAAAAGTGAAAAGTGGTTTCTCATAAGGTTTTTTCTTGCCAATAAAAATCCCTTCGATTGATCTCTCTTTTTGGGTTTTACCATCCAATTTAAGGTCCTAAAAGATAATAAAGAAGATCAAGTGGTGATTTACAGCTTGTCGGTAAAGAATTTTGAGCTGAAATTTAATGATTGAAGAGTTCAACAAATGTATAATTTTAGAAACCCTACTAGTATTTTTATTTGATCTTGCATGTTTATTTGTTAAAATTGATGGAATTATAGTACTTAAGATTCTAATTGTTTTTGCATGCTGAATGTCAACACCATCACAATGTACATTAGTATTTTATTTCCTTGGATGAATGATGGATTGTATTATTAATTTTACTTTCAATATTTTACTTATTAGAGTTCATATAAACATTAGAAAAAAATCTAGTTATTATTATCTGAAAGAAAAGAAAAAAATACCTAATTTTAATCTACAAAAAATAATTAAGTCAAATTTTAATTTGAGATAAATAAAAATGATCAATTCAAAATAAAACCGAAATAAAATTGAAAAGAAGAAGAACAAGCAAAATGACCGTATGGACTCAAAACCGAAAACCAAACCAACATGGAACCAATTCAATCAAAATCTAAATAATTTGTTTTGTTCCTTATTGGACATCGATTTGGTTCTCTATTTTATAAAATCAAACGGTTTGGTTTGAATTTCAATTCGCCTGCAATTTTTTTTTTTTTTTTTTTAAAAAAACCGAACCAACTATGACAATAATATTTTTTTTCCGAAATAAATATATATTTATTGGGAAGGCACACAAGTTGTATAATTCATACAAATAAACGTTGGAAGGACACAAATAAATTGAGGAATTTAGGTCAGTCGACTTCTTTTGCTCCTACTCACATTACTCACTTCGATTGCGGCTAGGGTTCTTCCTTTTCCTCTTCCTCTTCTTTCTCTACAGATCTCTTATTCTTTCTTTTATTATAATCATGGAGCTCTTGTTTAGATAGGTTTTCTGCTCGCCTTTCTCGGAGTGGAATTTCCTTTTCTTTGAGGTCTTTTTTGGGGTTTTTGGTTTCGAGATTGTTCGAAAATGGCGACCGTTAATCCTTTTGATTTGTTGGGAGATGATGACGCTGAGGACCCGTCGCAGCTAATTGCGGCTAATCAGGTGGCGGCGGTGGCGGCGCCGCCGTCTAAGAAAGGCCCTGCTCAGACGAAACCGGTGGCGAATAAGCCTGCTAGTCTTCCTTCCAAGCCCCTTCCACCTGCTCAGGCTGGTTAGATTCTTCGTTTCTAAAATTTCTGGTTTGGTTTTGATTATTGATGTTTTTTTAATCGTTTTGGTTAATTGATTTTACATTTTTCATATATTGTTTATTGTTTCGTTTCTAGCTGTTTGGCCTTCTGCTCTAAAACTGTGCAAGAGTGAAGGGTGGTTACTGTTTTTAATTGGGTCGAAGTATTAAAGCTACCTTTTTTTTTTTACAAAGGATTAGTAGGATGTAATAGTTGGCTTTGTTATATTGTGTTTTTGCATTTAAGTTTTGTTTGTAATTCAGATAATACCCAATGACGTGTCTGCTTAGGTACTTTGATTGGAACATTAATGAGTTGAAAGTATCAATACCTTATCTGATGTCTGTAATGCAGTTGTGAATTAATAAATTCTATTTAAATGTTTCAAGGTTTAGATAAATTTTTGTTTTCTTACTATGATATGTTGTTTTTGTTCATGATTATTAATGATTTGAATCTATGATAACAGTTGGACATTACCAAGCTGAATTTATGATTGTTTGTTGATTTGGGGACTTTTTCAGGAACTTAGGAGTGTGCAATCAATTTTTCATTATCTTGTTAGTCTTGCTTTTTTAACATTTTGCCGTCCTTTTAGATTATAATTTACCAACCTACTATTGCTCTGACCATCGGATTCTTATGAGTGGACTGGAATGAATTATCCATTGAGTGATTGAGACAATCTTTTTCTTACTTTGAGTAGTAAGAGAATCAAGGAATGAAGGCAGTCGTGGAGGTCGTGGCAGTGGACGGGGGGGAGGACGGGGATATGGGCGAGGTCGTGAGGGTGGTGGCTTCAATCGTGACTTTGCCAATAATGAGAGCACTAATGCACCTGAAGATGGAGAGGGTGGAAAAACAGCGGAAAGACGTGGATATGGTGGGCCTCGTGGTCGTGGTGGCCGTCGGGGTGGTTTCAATAATGGAGAGGCTGCTGATGGGGAACGCCCTCGTAGAGCATTTGAACGCCACAGTGGAACTGGCCGTGGGTGAGCGTCTATTCTTTTAAAATTCAATGCATTCCCCTGCTGTATGTTCTGCACTGTTTTGACACTTCATTCCTGATTTTATGACCAGAAATGAATTTAAACGTGAAGGGGCTGGTCGTGGAAATTGGGGAAGGTCAACTGACGAATTTGCTGAGTAAGTACATGTGTATATCTTCCATCTTCATGGATGTCTTTTTCCTGGTATTAGGTGCATACATGAGCCTTCTTCTCAATCCCTTTCTCATAGAAGCCACCAGGTTGGCTTGAAAGACAAAATTCTATGGTCAATGCCTTTCCCAATATGTGAAGATGCACTCAACCACCCAACATATTACAAGGAGCTTGGCTAGCCTCATTTTTCTTTTGAGGGAGGGGGGTTGCATTTTTTATGTTTGTGTTATCCTCTCTTGTAGCCTATAAATTTCTGTTTTATATTTAGGGTGCCGGAGGAAGCTGTTAATGAAACTGAAAAGAATGTAGGTGACGAGAAGCCTATTCAAGAGGATGATACATCAGGGGTCAATACAGAGAACCCTGCTAAAGAACCGGAGGAAGCAGTACCAGAAGACAAGGTTATTATCTTCAGTTTTTGTAAATTTCTCTTAAATCTGGGGCCTATTATCTCACTTGCCCTTGATTTTCTTGTGGTTGAAAAGCATGTCAACTTGAACAGGCTTTATTACTTTACTTTTAGTAGCACAAATTTGATACATGTAGCAGTTGTAAATTTGATTGCATATATTAGTCTGGTGGGCTCTGGGTTGCAAACACCATTGTACTGTTTGACTTGATTTTGAATCTAATTTGCTCTCTTTTTCTTGATGCAGGAAATGACACTGGAGGAGTATGAAAAGTTGCTTGAGGATAAAAGGAAGGCCCTTCTAGCTCTAAAAACTGAGGAGAGGAAGGTGGATCCTAAAGAATTTGCATCCATGCAACAACTTTCAAGCAAGAAGGACAACAACGAAATCTTTATTAAATTGGTACACCGACTTAATCCTCTTTCATAGTTGATTATCCATGGCCTATGGGATCTTATGACCCTTGGCCTCTTGGTACATTAAATGAGGACTTGGCAGTTTCATCTCATTTCTTACTCCACTTGTAGGGATCCGAGAAGGATAAGCGAAAAGAAATTGCAGATAAGGAGGAGAGAACTAAGAAGGTATTATTGCCTCATTTTCTTTAAAGATTTCTGCCCATTACATTGTTTACTTGGTTTTGATGCCCGGCAAAATTTTAGAAGTCTTAGAGCAGCCTCCAGCTTTTCTTTTCCATAGTGAGGCGAGTGTAAGTCTTTGTCCATAAGTCTCATTTTGAACTTTAAAATTATATCATAACATAACAACATTATAAAAGAGTGAAAGATCTCAATTGCCGATCACAATATACATTAGTTTTCATGAGTTATTCATCTAAGATCATCCTGAAAATAGAGAAAAAAATCTGGAGAAACTGAAATTTTGCCTTGCCCCAAGAAGATGGTGAAAGAACGTGACTCCAGACCCTACGAGCCTATATTTTTTTCCAATGTTGTTATGATGAATTAAATGAACAAAGAAAAATAGACAAAAATAAAATAGTAAAAGGGGAGAAGAAAAGAAAATTGAGTTTTCTTCGTTCTTTCTTTTTCTTTTTCTTTTTCTTTTTTATGAGAAACAAAATCCATTGATGTATGAAATTTACAAAAGGTGAGATTGTCTGGAACCAAAGGAGTTAGAGAAGACTTCTCCAATGGGTCAAAAGAGATGTAAGATCATAAGATGTAAAGATAAATATACATTTGCACCGAGTCATAGCAAGGTGGATAATATGTTCAAAAAAGATGTCAAAAAGAGCGTCCTTTATCATTGAAGAGATGATTGTTCCTCTCCTTCTATAATAACCATCAGAAAGCGCGAATCATATGTGACCACAAATCTTCTTGTGTGAGGCAAAAGGATTGCCAGTGAGAGAGTATACATGAGGAGGCTCGATAAATCATTAGGAAGTGGAGTAGACCATCCAAAGGTGATCTCTTTCCAAAAATGCTTGGTAAATGGGCAGTGAATGAAAAGGTGGTTTGGGGTCTCATAAGCAGCGTAGCAAAGATGGCAGCACTGTGGAGAGAGGGCCACTTGTGGGAAACGTCTCTGGATTTTATCATTTGTATTGATGGCATTGTGACTAATTTTCCAGAGGAAGAATTTAACTTTTCTTGGGTAGAAATCCGTCCATATAGCGTCAATAAGTGTGCCTCTTGTTCAACATAGGCAGAGGCAACTTCTTCTGTTCCATCGTAGTCTAACCTCACATCTTCCTTTCCTCAAGCCTTATATTTTGAAACAACGTTGTCCTGCAAGCACATAGGATGCTCTTTATTGGGTTTATCTGGAACCTACCAAAAGAAATTTAGTTGAATTTGTTTTTCTTGAAGAGTATTATTTACATATGGTTGAAATTTGCACTAATGACCTATTAGAGTAGGTAGAGGGAGGTGACCTACTTGGTGAGCCTATGCTCAGGTTGACCAGAAGAAATTGAAAATACCTTTTTAGGTTCCCCAAATTTTCAAGAATATGTGCATTTGGTTCCTATGGTTTCAATTTAGTCATTTTAGTCCTTCAGTTTTACAAAATAGGTTTTTAAAAGGTCCTTATTCTCATTTTCTAAATTAATTAGATATTTTTTATATTCTTTTAAATTTTGATATGACATTAATAAAAAAATATATTCTCTCTCCTCCCTCTTCCCATCCACTCTCCACTTCTCTCTCCTCCCCTCCCCTTCTTCCATCATCGTTCCCACTTTCCAGTTCCATCTCTTCTCTCCTTCCTCCAATGGACACATTCCCTTTGGCCTCTTATTTTCTTTTATTCTTCAAACCTTCTAAACTTTCATGCGATAGGCCATGTTGTCAAGTAGAGAAAGATTAAACTTCTAACAATTTTTAAGTTTCATGAGAATGTGCCGATATTAATTATTTCAACTAGCAGATTTGCACTCTGTAATTTAAAAATGAGTAAAGCTTGACACAAATGGAGATTATGAAATTGTACAAATTCTTTGAAATGTTCATATAAAAACTTATGATTTTATTTTTTTTTCTATCGATGCCAATGGTACTGAAAAAAAAAACAAGTTCTCGCCAAGATGGTGGTGTCGAATTCAATTGTAGTACGCTTTGCTATTGAAGAAAATGGATCAGTAAAGAAGGAAGAATGGTGAAGGCAGGGGAAGAGGGAGAGAGAGAGAAGAATCGTGGAGAAGGGAGTAGAGAGAAGAGAGAAGAGTTAGTGAATGGGAAGAGAGAGGAGAGAGAAAATATATTTTTTATTTAAAAATGTCATATCAAAATTTAAAAGAATATTAAAAAAATATCTAATTAATTTAGAAAATAAGAATAAGAACCTTTTAGACCTATTTTGTAAAACTTGAACTAAAATGGCCAAATTGAAACCTCATAGACCGAATGCACATATTCTTGAAAACTCGGGGACTAAAAAGGTATTTTTCCCTTTTGATTATTTAGAACCATTATTAGAGGAAAAGAAGTTTATTATAAAATTGTGCTTTGAAGTATTTTATTTGACCTTTATCTTCCAACTTTCTTGATCTTCATTAAAAATGCCAGCTTTAAATTGCAATGATCTTCAATTTGATTACACTAGATTCCTAAAGAATGAATTTAATTCGTTTAAGTATGTTTATTCCAGATGATAGAATTTGCTTCCAAATACATTTTTATACAAAGCTATGGTTCTAAATTCATTTTGTGTTCCGTTACATATCATTGTATGTTAGGCATTAGACTCTTTTTATAACATCAATGAAAATTTCATTTATTTTGCTTGCCCTAGGACATTGTTTTTTAGCCCTTCATAACACAGAAATGTTCTCCATGTCTTTTTTTTTTCCCCTTCTTTTTTCTATAATGAGAAGCAGTCTCATATTTCATTGATAAAATGTTTTACGTACATTGCTATGTAAATTGGGCATTTGGTTTTTAAAAAATCCTGAAAATTTGAAAAATAGACCTTTTAAAAGGTTAAATTAAATTGACTGGTTTTTTTTGTCCACTTGTTAGTCTTTGAGTATTAATGAGTTTTTGAGGCCTGCGGAAGGAGAGCGACACTACGCCCCTGGTGGCCGAGGAAGGGGTCGTGGCCGTGGTTTAAGGGGAGGATACAGTGGTAGCTCAATGAGCAATGTTGCAGCCCCATCCATTGAAGACCCGGGGCAGTTCCCGACCTTAGGTGCGAAGTGATCTCTCTATAAATTTTCCCTTAGAAAACTGTGGGTTTTTGATCTGGGGCAGGAAATTGACTAGAATAATATAGTCTCTACTCTCTCCTGTATCAAAAATGATTTTTAAGTTTAATATTTGTTTAGGTGTAAATTGTCAAAGTCTTCTATTTTTCCTTGTCCATTTCCCTTTGTGTGTGTTTCAACTGTTGGTTATGACTTTTTGCCAGATCAAACTATTTATTTATGACTTTTCTTTCTTCCCCTCAGCATAGCATACTGTTTATTTAGACAGACTGAATAGAGCATTTTGTTTTTCATTTTTGCTGCCCTTCATTGTTCTGGGGAATTTGATTTGTTGTTTCCAGTACAGGGAATGAATTCTCCTTCTGAAAGAGGTCTATCTAACCGATAGGTGTAAATGGTCACTTGATGATGATAAAAATTGATGTTCAAATTCACTTTATTGAAAATTGTACGCATGAAACACAAAGATCGATTAAATCAAGGATAAAAAAAATTGCATCTCGCCAGAATATCCATAAAATCACGTACCCGATAGAGAGATTGGGGTAAGATTGTTTTTCTCAAAATTTAATGATTTGTTGATGATATATTGTCATGGAAATGTTATTCTTAGTTCAAGCAAATCGTGGATATTCTATTGATTATGTCGTTTTAATATTTGTTTATGTTTTTTTTTCAATATCAAGTTTTTTTGGTATGCTGTCTTTTAAATTTTTTTAATTTTTAATCCAAAACTTTCATTTGGAAAGAAATTGAATTTGAAAAAAAGAGGGTCGACTAGATAAATAGTAAAATTAAAGTTTTCATTTGGATAAATAGCAAAAAAAAAAAATTAATTGTAAAAATAGCAAAATGGAATCTAAAATTAGAAAATAATGATTAACAATCGTCAAAACTACTCCACATGGAATTCTAAAGGTGAGTTTCAAAACTATTTGAAAACAACAAATATGATCTACTTAGACAACTATCACACATTAAACAATGCATTCTGATAAAGTGTCTAATTCATGTATATAACAAATAAACTGCTTTTTTCAATAGAGACTTGCTCCTAAAAAGTCAACCTACTTTAGTGGGAACACGACTGAAAAATCCCTTAAGAGTTTGGGAAGAATGATCAGTGTCTTGTTTGGAACTACAAAATATCTTTATTTTCAACAACCTTAATAAATTAAGAGGGCAGTTGTTGTTAAGGAACATCAGCAATTGACTTGTATACATAACTTGATCCTGTTTTTTATTCTACAATTACCTAGTATTTGTAGTATCACTAATTTGGGGGACTCTTGATAAAACTGACATTAACCACAAAATATCTTTGAACAATATTCGAATTGGCAGAACCAATCCAGTACATTGTCGAACGAGAAAATTTTTTACCTTTGATATATTCCACAAATTGTTGGAACGATAAATTTGATGGAATATGCACCTCAAAATTTCGAAAATCATGGTAGCGAGAATTCTTTTCCCATCAAGAGTCTAATCCGTTGTAAAGTCATAGAAAAAACAGAAGTTTGGTAAAGAAACCATAACAAAACCTAAATTGATGAACACTTTGTATGAGTAACAAAAGTTATGACTATTTTTTTACGAAGTGATATTTCTTTTTTCCAAATCGTTAAAATAATAGCAAAAATAGTATATAAAACTAATTTATTAAATGAAAAATATACAATAATTTATTAAGAATGTATATAAAATATTATAAAAAACAATTCAAAGATTTGAGTAAAATTGACTACGTATAAAGTAATGAAAAATCATTCAAATATTTGAATAAAATGTACCGATAAAATAGAAGTTAATTATATATGGATATTTAAAATATAATTTGGTAGAAAAATCTGGATATTTAATCAAGGTGAGATTAATTCGAAAAGTGGTTAAACATAATATAAAATAATAATCAAATATGGAGATTATGTTAACTACATGAGCAAAATTAGGTGGGCAGCTGTTATTTGAGAAATATAAACAATTACTTTGTATACATAACTCGGCTTTGTTTTTTATTATACAATTACCTAGTATTTGTAGTTTCATCAACAAAAACTATTACGAACCAAACAAGGGCAAATCAAGGATTCAGAAATTTGTGGTCATGTGCATGTCACGTGAGTTGCTATAAATTTTATTTTTGGGCGGTTTTTCCATTTTTCAGAATGAAACCTTAAATTTTGACATACATTCCAATTCCTAAAAAAAAAAATACAAAAAAGAATATATATTATTTTTTCATTCAAACTTTTTCATCGAACTTTCATTTCATTTCAAAATTGAATTATGTGAATTTTGATTTTTTTTACCTTCCAAAAATTTCATTTTCAATAAAATGAATTTAGAAAAAAAAAGAACACACACACATATATTTTTTACCTTATTCAGATTTCTTAATTGAATTTTCACATCATTTTACTTGACTTTTGTTTTTTTTACCATCCAAAATTTTCATTTTCAAAAAAAGAAATGGAGGTTTTTAAAATATAAAAAACTGATAATTTTTTTATTAAATATAACAAAATTTTACGAACATTGATAGACATCTATTAGTACCTATCACTGATAGACGTCTACGAGTGTCTACAATTATCTAAACAAAATTGAAACAATAATATATATATTTATTTTTAATCTCATTCAAACTTTTTTCATTGGATTTCACATCATTTCACCGAGTTTTGCTTTTTTAACCATCCAATAATTTAATTTCCAAGAAAAATAGTTTGAAAAGGAAACATTTATTAATTTTTGACCCCATTCAAACTCATTTCACCTCAAAATTGAATTATGGCTATCTTATAGTAACTATAGTTATTCAAGTGATTAGGGTTTCTATGGTTATAGTGATGGGTGTAACACATCGATCTATACACAGAATCACAACTTCCTCATAAAAGTGATGAAGACTCAGACTTAGAGCCTCTATTTTACCTACGTTTTTCAGAGCATCCTCATTTGGATAGTGTTGGGATTTGTGTCCTAAAACCTCATAATTAATTAATTGATTAATTATTAGTTATACAATAATTTATCCATTAATCGAAAAAATTCAATGTTATTATAGGTGGTCTTCAATAGTATGTAGTTGACATACATGTGGATCAAGTTTAAGAAATAACCTAAAGGTCTATAGTATATGGGTAAAGTTGGATACCTTATTCTAGTTGTTGGGGTTTGTGTCCTAAAGTCTCGTGTCCTGTAGTTTGTAAACAACTTTGTACGAATACTTTTGATGTATAATATATATGATATTTACTTCACTTTTTGACTTTGCACATTTAGATATTTTTTATTTTACCACAAACCAATAAACTTAATATCTCTGGTTGTATTTATGTAACTTAAGCATGTATGTAATGATATACAAGTGGATCATGTCTTAAGTGACAAACAAAATAATCTGTAGTATATGAATATAAGAGGGAAACCTTATCCTGGTAACACTACGGACACGACCTGCTTTGTGGAATAGTTACAAATGTTGTGACTTGTCACAGATAGTCTAATCCTGATCATTCGTGTAGTGGACATGTGAGCAGTAGCGTCCTATACAAAGAGTTTGTATAAGACCTGACCTCGAAGTGTTATTCTCTTGTCATATAAATTCATTTTTGACTGAGACTTCACTTCACTAGGATGACCATAGATAACATGACCTCAATCCTGAGTGAGTTGGGAACTCCTACAATTGAGGGCGGTCCTTTGATTGGCATGGGTGCTAGTGGCCAGAGCGCCAACTCAAATCTACCATTTTGAGGATTCGTCTGATTTGAGAGCTGGGAACTCAGCTTCACAAGATAGCTGAGTTCATTCCTTCCCCAAAGTAGGGGTAAGTAGATAGATTGCTCTCTTAAGGGCTGATCCCGAGGCTTGAACGATGTGGCGCCACGCACCTTCTCATGACCTGAGAGGTGTTCACATATAGTAGGACTATGTTGTATTTGTAGGATCAATGGTACTTAAGGAGGAAGATGTAATTACAAGGGCAAGACGATAAATTGGCCTGCTGTAATTACGAGCATCTGTGAAGGGTCATCGTACTAATGATTGGTTATATCCAATGGATATAGAAAATATATCTGTGGCAAGAAGAGTTCAACTATTGGTCTTTAGTGGAATGTCTGGCAGTTAACGGATGGTGAATATCGTGACTAAAGAGTTTAGTCAGCTATTCACGTACTGTTGGAGGTTCGAGCCATAGGTCCATAAGGTCCCCTTGGTAGCTTGGATACAAGTTGAGAGTCAATTTTTGGGTCAGTTTGAAATGTTCAAATTGATAAGAGGGAGTTCGATTATATATGTTATAATTGAACGAGTTAATTAAATATGATATAATTAATTTTATGTATGAAATGCATTAATTTGGAGGAAAATGGATATAAATATGATTTATATCTAGTAAAGGAAAATATTATAATTAATATATGATATTAATTTATATGATATGAATATGATGAGATCACATTCATTAGACGGTTATAAAGGAAATGGAACGGCATCTCTTCTGTTCTAATAACGGATGAGTGCATTGAAAGATCACTTCGAGATGCATAAATAGTTGACGGTGTGTTAAGCATGAGATGCGTGGATATTGTGAAAAAGAGTGTGTCATCGCTTAGAAAATCAGTGCCTATACGATAGTGCCTACACGATCGCTTACATATACAATATTGCTAAGCGATCACTTACCGATTACACCTTCGCGTGCTATTAGCTAAACGATCGTTTACCTTTTCCTAAGTGATTGTTTAGCTCCCGGTATTTACTAAACGATTGTATAAACGATTGCTTAGTTTTTCTACATGATCGTTTAGACGATCACTTACCCTTTCCTACACGATTATTTAGACGATTGTTTACTTTTTCCTACACGATCATATACTTCACCTAAACGATCAAGCATTTTGTCTATGCGATAGACGACCTCATCTCCCACTTGCTTGATCGTTGTGTACGGTCTCTCTTCCTCCTTCCCTCCACCAAATCCGAACAAAGCCCACACTTTGGATTCTCACTCCAAGAATACTAAGGGCTCTGAGTAGTAGTGACATCTCCGTTTTCGTTTGTTCGATTGGTGATTGTTCGAGGTAGACGATTGGGTTTTAGACTCGTTGTGAAGAAGAAATCTTCATCTAGTATGATCTCTTGATCTCTTTAGTGTTATGAATACATATTAGTATGTTTGAATGTACGTGTGGTAATTCTGTCACAATGAATTGGAAAGATTCGCTTCCGCTCTAGGTACTCTTGAATAAGAGTTCCTTCAATTGGTATCAGAGCCAGGTTTCTGATATTCCAATTCATTGCCGTAAAAGAATTGCATTTACATTCACGGTGGGTGCAGCATGTCTACTCTCTGTTTTAAGTGTAATTTGTTTGTGGATGTGTGGATTAATGGAAATTGCTGGGATGTAACCTCGGTTTGTTGAATTCTCTAGTTAATTGTAAAGGCCCCTGCGTTTTTTGGGCACAATTAATTGCTTTCGAGTCTGTAAATTCAAAGTTAGTTTGAGTCTTGAGTCGCTCGTGATGAAGTTCGGAGCAAGGGTTGCTGTTCTTTGTGGAAGAAGACAATCAAGTGTTGGTCGTGTCATGTAGACGATCGCTGAGTATTGGGTGCTCGACTTTCATTTAATGCACACGCGCACTAGACGATCGTATAGCTCAGCAAGCCTCATTGCTTAGTTACTGACTATACGATCACGGAGTAATTGCATGGTAAATCGTTTACCTTTCGCGTGCTAAGCGACCGTCTAAACGATCAGGCTTCACAACCTCATTGTTGTCTATGCAATCGTTTAGCTGTTATGCTATCGTCTAGTGTGCACTACACGATCGTTTACCTAGAGGCGTTTACTAAACGATAGGAGCTTCACCCGGTAGTTCAAGACCCAGTTCGCTTGTGAACCGGTTTGCTCAGCTGAATTATGTAAATAGATTGTTTTCTCATTCCGGTTTTGTTTTGGTTCATCCCGGTTCATTAATCTATGGTTTTATACATGTGATGTGTATATATATATATATATATATATATTTTTGTTTTTGTTTTTCATATGGTATGAACATATAGATAAATCCCACCTTAGGTCATGCATATTCTCTTTATTATAAGTGTTATGATTTAGTGAAGCATGATTTAATTTTCATAAGGGCATGCTCATGCATCATATAATATAAGAGTTATATTTATGTATGCTTTATTTATTTAACGTAATATTTATAAGCGTTATAAACACTTTGTTATGTGACATGAGTGTTTTAGTTGTTTATTTTATAAATGGTTATAAAATGAAATTAGAACTAAAATAATTAGTAAAAGATTAATATGTAGCAAATCTATCTATAATAGACCTTTTGTCTAAGGCGGATTCTGTCTAGGCTAGGTTATTTAAGATGAAGGTAACGAAACACCCCTACCTGGGAATCTACCAGGAAAGGTAATTTAGATAAATTTGATGCATGCATGCAAATTAAGGCTAGTCCATTAAAGAGTTTAATGTGACTACTTGGATTTGTTTTTTAATTTCAAAGACAAAAGTTGTTTTTGAGCAAACTTAATAAATGACTTAGATCATTATTAGTAGTCGGATAGTCTAGGTTAATAAACTCCTATGTAAAACATTCAGTGGGAGGTACTTAGGGCATTTGATGCTTCATTTTCACATCTCGCGTTTCTCCCTCATAGTCCACACCGTGAGATCTACCCTCGGCCTCAAGGCACCTTTGGCGTGTCCCCCTAACGGATGGTGTTTGGGTAGATTAATATCAAGGTGGATGGAGAGAGTGTTCATAGTAAGTGGGAGCGGGAAGTGCGATAGCATATCCCTGGTCTCCCTCGTTGGATTGAATAAAGTTTCTGTGCATCGCCTCGTGGCACCTTGGGTGTGTCCCCCTATAGGATGGTTGTTTTGCGCGTTTCTTTGTTTGATCTCCTGTAAGAGGATAAAGTTACTTAGTCTCTTATCCTAATATGCTTTTTCCCTATGGTGGGCGCATTAGAGCAGGACTCTGGGGCCGAAAATGAGGGGTTACACTTACGCGGGATTGGTAAGGGTTAACTGTCTTAGACCAAATAAATTGTGGCTAGTAGGTTTAGTTCCAAGAGTTGGTTCTACCTAATGATTGAGAATGTCTCATCCCAGTGAAGGGACATCTGATCACCCCACCAGTGACGTTTGTCCTGCCCCGGTAGGGCATCATTACAAAATAGAAGTCTTTTCACTTAGGGTACTTGGAATCTGTTTTGTTAAAACTAATTGGTTAAAAAAATGTGATTTTTTTTTTTTTTTTTTGCAAAGTCTTATAAAAGGTTATTCGTTTTTTTAGCAACGGTTTTTAATGGCTTCTACCACTATCAATTTACTTAGCACCGAAAAACTGAATAGCCAAAACTATTCAAGTTGTAAACATATGCTCACGACGATACTCATCATCGAGGATCTGAAGTTTGTTCTTACGGAGGAATGTCCTTCTATTCCACCTCAAGACGCTACTAAAAATGTTCGGACGACATACGAGCGTTGAACACGAGCAAACGAGAAGGCCCGAGCCTATATTCTGGCTAGTCTTGGTGACGTGTTGGCCAAGAAACACGAGTCCATGGTATCAACTCATGAAATCATGGAGTCCCTGTGGGGAATGTTCGGACAACCGTCTGGGCAGCTCAAGCATGGGGCTCTAAAACACATCTTCATCTCCAAAATAGAGAAAGACACCTCTGTTCGTGAACACGTGCTAAATATGATGGTCCACTTTAACGTGGCGGAGATAAATGGGTCTAAAATCGATGAGGGCAATCAGGTTAACATTATCCTGCATACATTGTCAGAGAGCTTCCTCCACTTTGTTAGCAATACGATTCTTAACAAAGTGGACTACTCCCTTACCATTCTTCTCAACGAGTTATAGACTTACCAATCCTTGCTGAAAAGTAAGGAAAAAAAAGGGAGGTTGTCTCGTCCTTTAAAAGGTTCTATCGAGGTTCGACTTTAGGAACAAAGTTTACACCTTCCACTTCTAACTCTGGAAAGGGGAAGAAGAAGAAGGGTAGTAAAGGAAAAGGGAGTGCGCCTGCTAACTCACCACCGGTTGAAAAAGGAAAATGTTTCCACTGTAACCAGAACAGACACTGGAAAAAGAATTGTCCTCGTTATCTGAAGGAAAAGAAGGCTGAAAATATGAGGTGAAAATATGGAATGAAATGCGGTGATGGAATTGCATTAAGCAACAAGTTTTCCCAGTGGAATCTAAGTATAAACCCCACTGAGTTTCCTGATAAGTTCAGGATCGAACTCAGGGACTTGGAAAAACAGTATGCGGTGGTAATTTTCAGGAAGACTTTGCGGTAACCGGTAACTCAAATAGTTGTTTGGTTTGTTGGTTGCGGTAATAGAATAAATAAATGCGACAGATTTGAGAAAAGTTTGATTATACGATAGATGCACTAAGTATGCGGAGGAACGGGTTGAGAAGGTCTTTAACTAGCGTTACCTGGGAATGTGTCAGACTATGCGATCATGCTACACTCATGCAACAACAAATCATTTTCCAATGCATATGCAG